>NC_137675.1:46429447-46769447 GCF_963989245.1 Nansenia antarctica
CCACTTTCTCCACACTCCTTAACCCACCTCCTCCCCCTCCTCCTTCCTCCCTGTCTGCCGATGACTTTGTCACCTACTTTGAAAAAAAGGTTGACGACCTACTTTGAAAAAAAGGTTGACGACATCAGCAGCACCTTTTCCCCTCCTCCTACCAACGCTGCTAACACCCCTTCCAAACTCTCTGCTTGACACTTGGTCTCTGGCTTATCATCTTTTTCCCCCCTCTCCCCAGATGAGATTCTCTCACTTATCACATCCAAGTTAGCAACCACATGCCCTCTCGATCCCATCCCCTCCCCTCTTCTCCAATCCATTTCCTCCGACATCCTTCCTTACCTTACCACCGTAATCAACTCCTCCCTATCCACAGGATCTGTCCTGGCTGCCTTCAAAATAGTCAAGCCTCTCCTCAAGAAATCTACCCTTGACCCATCATCTGTCCACAACTACAGACCGGTATCCCTTCTCTCCTTCCCTTCCAAAACCCTTGAATGAGCTGCATCTAAACAACTGACTGCCTATCTCCGGAAGATGGAACATTTAGACCCCCACCAATCCGGCTTCAAGGCTGGGCACTCGACTGAGACTGCTCTCCTTGCTGTCACGGAGGCCCTCCACTCTGCTCAAGCTTCCTCCCTCTCCTCTGTTGTCAGTCTCCTGGACCTGTCTGCTGCCTTCGACACAGATCCTTCTCTCCACCCTCTCTGAACCGGGCATCTCTGGCACCACACACTCCTGGTTTGCTTCCTACCTGGCAGGTCGCTGTCTTCTCCACGAACCCTCACCACTCTGGCTCTGTCCTAGGGCCCCTACTGTTCTCCCTCTACACCAAGTCTCTTGGCTTGGTAATCTCCTCACCTTCCTGTCCTTCCCCCCCTCTGACCTACACGTGGCAACACCTGTCTCTGCATGTCTCATCTCAACATGGATGTCAGCCCACCATCTCAAGCTCAACCTTAACAAGACTGAGCTACTCTTCATCCCCGGGAAAGCCTGCCCATTCCAAGACTTCTCCATCACAGTGGAGAACTCTACTGTAACCCCCTCCCTGACAGCCAAGAACCTTGGAGTGATCCTGGACAACCGACTATCCTGTGTGGAGAACATTGCAGCAACGGCACGCTCCTGCAGATTCTTCCTTTACAACATCAGAAGGATACGATTCCTCACCAGAGAAACAGAGCAACTCTTGACCCAGTCACTGGTCATCTCCCGCCTTGATTACTGCAACGTACTCCTGGCCGGGCTCCCCGCCTCCGCCATCAGACCTATGCAGCTCATCCAGAACGCTGCTGCCCGTCTGGTGTTCAACCAACATTTTCTCATGTCACCCCTCCCCTTCGCACCCTGCACTGGCTCCCGATAGCAGCTCACATCAGATTCAAGACCCTGGTGCTTGCCTACCAGGCAGCTAAAGCGACAGCCCCTGCCTACCTGCAGGCAATGGTCACCCCCCAAACTTCAGGCCGTTCCCTCCGCTCCTCCACCTCTGCTGGCCGACTGGCCCCACCACCTCTACACCTACATGGCAGTCGCACTGCCCGATCACGTCTCTTCACTACACTGGCTCCCCACTGGTGGAATGAGCTTCCCACGGCTGTCAGAACTGCAGAGTCACTACCCATCTTCTGTTGGAGACCCATCTCTTCAGGTTATACCTTTAACTGCTCCTCCTGAGACATCTACTACCCCCCAGCACTGCGTCTCCTGAGACACCCGCTTTTCCCCTTTACTGTGTCCCCTATGACTTCTACTGCCTCCCTTGTACTGTTTCTCTGTTCTCCAGTGTCTATATATTTTTTAAAAATCTAACGTTTTCCTTCTATCACTGAGACTGCCAATGGCCTCGGGCGTGAGCTAGATTACTCTTACTGCTACGACTGGTGGATTGATGATTCACTTGCTTAGTCAAATGTGTTGATTGTATGCTTTGGAATAAGACGTCTGCTAAATGCCAAAAATGTAAATGTTCTTGTCTGTAGGACTATCAACGCCTGCGAGCAATCAGACGGCTCTGAACGTGCCGCTCCTCCTAGGACGTCAGCCTTAGGCCACGGAACAATAATGAACTCCCTCACCGGAGTAGAGAGCTGAATAGCGGGTATTACAAATCTCAGACCGCAAGCGACCCAAAGCCTCTGAATAGCACGGACCTACCTCTGAATAGCGAAAGTTTGAAGTCTGAGTGCTGCCATGCGTAATCAGCAAAGTGAACACAGCTGGCAACTGAGGAGGAGGAGAGCAAGACACCTGTGACCGGTAGGCTATTTCAAGAGAATAGACTGACTGAACAACTAACTCCACTGGTTACACAAGCAAACGAGCAACAGTAGATATATATTCTGGGTTTGCTGAAGTGTGTATTCTTCTCCATAGTTCAAAATGAAGAGAACAAAAGACATTACGTCCAGGTTTGTGATGTTGAAAAAACATTTGCCTGCTTAAATGTCCTAAACAAGGAACATAACAGACAGGTTGGAGAAAATAGGGAATAGGCCTATATAAAAACAATAGGGAATAGGCCTATATAAAAATAATAGGGAATAGGCCTATATAAAAACAATAAGGAATAGGCCTATATAAAAACAATAGGGAATAGGCCTATATAAAAACAATAGGGAATAGGCCTATATAAAACAATAGGAAATAGGCCTATATAAAACAATAGGGAATAGGCCTATATAAAACAATAGGGGAAGTGCTTCTACTTACTGCCACACAAACATGCCTCAAAGAGGTCACATGACCTTTCATAATGCAAAGTACACAAGTAACATCATTCAGAATGAGGTTCTAGATTGTTTGGCAGACATGGTTCGAACTGAAATTACAGAAGAAGTGAAAAACAGTCTTCAGCATCATGTCAGATGAAACAAAAGATATAAAGAAAAAGGAACAGAATTCTCTAGTACTAAGGTATTATTACAATGAAGCTATCCATGAGAGTTTTCTCCATTTTGAATCTGCTGAGACGCTAGATGCAGCAGGGCTTACTGAGAAAATAATCCACCTATTGGAAAGTCATGGTCTAAAATACAAAAAGAACCTCGTAGGCCAAGCCTATGACGCTGCTGCTGTCGTGAGCAGTAAGCATTCCGGGGTCCAGGCTAGAATCAAAGAGCAAGCAAAATATGCCTTTTACATCCATTGCAATGCCCATTGTCTAAATGTAGTTTTAGTAGATGCAGTCAAAGCTGTCCCGGAGGCAGATTCTCTATATGTGTTCACATCTGAGTCATATCCATCCTAAATGGCTAACTATACAAAGAGAGATACAGTCTTCATCACTTGACATTTCAAAAGCTGTTGATTTAATTGAAGCTTTAGTTCAGACATTGAATGACTTCAGGCAGGAGTAATGTTTTTGATAACTTGTGGGATGAAGTGTTGAACATTTCTAGGCAATGTGATGCAATACAGCCAGCTGCAAAAAGACAAAAAACACTAAGCTCTAAACTCAGTGAACACTGTGTACTGACTACTGTTGGTCAGAGAGTTAGACCGAGATAAAGATGGGTTCCGTACAACCTTTATCTACCCTGTCATTGATCTGATGCTCAATGAGCTTAACAGAAGGTTTTCAAAGACAAACTGTGACATAATGAATAGCGTCCAGGCTCTAAACCCACAAAATGATGTATCTCAGAGACAGCTCTGTTTTCATTTGCTCGATTATATTATTCAAATATTGATGACTTGGGGCATGAACTACTATCAGTTCAGCCAGATTTTAGAAAGGAAAATACAGACCGGGATGTAGAGACCCTCTAGTACAGTAGAGCAGTAGTACAGTTGAGCCATATAAAGACGTTTTTTTTTTTTTTAGCTCTACAGACTCAGAAATAGCAGTTGCGATCCCAGTGAGTACTGCTTCTTGTGAGCAGTTTTTCTACCTTTTGAAAACTTACCTCAGTCCACCATTGATGGTCCACGATCAATAAGAGATTAAGCAATCTGGGTGTGGGTCTTGAGTGTAAGAGGGCAAAGTCTTTTGAGTGATCATATGACATACAGTAACCAATCAACATGCTACTTGTAATAATAAGCAACAATAACCAATAGGGAAACTTAACCAAAAGGGGAAGTCTAGAGGGTCTCTGCATTCCAGTCTATTTTCCTTTCTAGGATTTCACATTTTAATTTTCAATATTGTAATTTAATAAAATTGTAACTGTAACATACTGAAAGAAATAGCTGTAACTGGGATGTTGTTGTTGTGCGCTATTACTTTATACTGAACTACTAAAACAGTTGAACACTGCTTGGTCTCTTGAACTTGAGCAGGGGGGTATTCCATCAACATTGCTAAAGGAAAGTCCAGGCTTATTCTGATAAGTCTCGTGAGAGATATAAAAAATAAGACTGGATTTTCCTTTAGCAACTTGGGTTCCTTTTGTAACTCATACTAAAACAAATAGCTGCAACTGCAATACTGTTACTGTGCACCATTCATTTAACTAAACATTTTTAGGCTTGAACACTGTCTTTGCCTTTTTTGTCCCAGGTTGAATGTGCCTCTGACAAAACACTTGACCCCAGCCAGGCTACCCCAGTAAAATTGGTCTAGAACCGTCACTGAAAAAGAAAAAGTAATCTATTACTGACGGCCATTGGCAGTCAAACATGCTAGAAAGATTTTTTTATTTGTCTTATTATATTTTGTGTACACACACAAACGCACAGAAAAAGACACAGAAGCCGGTAAACGGTGCGGAGCGAGACGACAGCACCAACAGACAGAGTGAGCGCCGGACACCGGTACATAGATACAAGTGTGAAATTGATCGACACGTTTCTCTCTTTCTCTTTCGCCAGTGGCGATCAATTTCACACTTCCTGCCCACGCCGGGAAGGGGGCAGTGGTGAGGAGAGGGATATAGGTACCCCTTGTTCCTGATTCGATGACGGGTTCGCCGTCCTCGGGCTCGACTCGAATCAGGAACAAGGGGTACCTAGATCCCTCTCCTCACCACTGCCCCCTTCCCGGCGTGGGCAGGACTAAACAGAATATTAATTTATTTGTTCCCTCCAAGGGGAGGACGTAGGCTACTTGCTTTTTTCCTGATAACTCCTCCAGAGAAGGGAGGCTTTTCTGTTGGACTATCCTGAACCTGAACCCTCATTTAACTTCATTAAATATGCCT
This sequence comes from Nansenia antarctica, assembly GCF_963989245.1. Classification (NCBI taxonomy): domain Eukaryota; kingdom Metazoa; phylum Chordata; class Actinopteri; order Argentiniformes; family Microstomatidae; genus Nansenia; species Nansenia antarctica. The sequence continues at coordinate 46,434,592 of NC_137675.1, forward strand.
TATTAAATAGTGACTGACTTGCTACCTTGTCCCTGTGTGTATCTTGGGTGCGTTTACACTGGCTGAGATGAGTGCCTGCTACAACACACACACACACACACACACACACACACACACACACACACACACATACACACACATGCACGCACACACACACACACACACACACACACACACACACACACACACACACACACAGAGACACATACAGACTCACTCACACAGACGGCTTAGTGTGTTATCTTTGTTCTGGGGAGTACAGAGAGGAACTGGTTAAGACTGAGCTGTGGCTCTGGAGGTAGAGCCGGTGTCTAATGACTAATGGCTGACCACATGTCGAGGTGTCCTTGGGCCAGACACTGAACCCCAAATTCCTCCCAATGAGCAGACTGGCGCCTTGCATGGTAGCTTGCCGCTGTCCCAAGTGAGCATATAATGTGAGAAGCTGGTCAAAGGGCTGGTCTGTGATTCGCTATCACCCGATCTGGACCCCCACCAATTTACCTATCGACAAAACAGATCCACCAACGATGCCTTTGCCACTGCTCTCCACACTGCCCTGACTCATCTAGACAAGAGGAACTTATGTGAGGATGGTGTTCGTAGACTACAATTCACCATTCAACAAGAGGAAGAGGAAAAGAGGCCTCCCCAGGAACAGTTAGAGGAGGGATGTCCAGACCCAGAACAGTTAGAGGAGGGATGTCCAGACAGAGAACAGTTGGAGGAGGGATGTCCAGACAGAGAACAGTTGGAGGAGGGATGTCCAGACAGAGAACAGTTGGAGGAGGGATGTCCAGACAGAGAACAGTTGGAGGAGGGATGTCCAGACAGAGAACAGTTAGAGGAGGGATGTCCAGACAGAGAACAGTTAGAGGAGGGATGTCCAGACCCAGAACAGTTAGAGGAGGGATGTCCAGACAGAGAACAGTTGGAGGAGGGATGTCCAGACAGAGAACAGTTAGAGGAGGGATGTCCAGACAGAGAACAGTTAGAGGAGGGATGTCCAGACAGAGAACAGTTGGAGGAGGGATGTCCAGACAGAGAACAGTTGGAGGAGGGATGTCCAGACAGAGAACAGTTAGAGGAGGGATGTCCAGACCCAGAACAGTTAGAGGAGGGATGTCCAGACAGAGAACAGTTGGAGGAGGGATGTCCAGACAGAGAACAGTTGGAGGAGGGATGTCCAGACAGAGAACAGTTGGAGGAGGGATGTCCAGACCCAGAACAGTTAGAGGAGGGATGTCCAGACAGAGAACAGTTGGAGGAGGGATGTCCAGACAGAGAACAGTTGGAGGAGGGATGTCCAGACCCAGAACAGTTAGAGGAGGGATGTCCAGACAGAGAACAGTTAGAGGAGGGATGTCCAGACAGAGAACAGTTGGAGGAGGGATGTCCAGACAGAGAACAGTTGGAGGAGGGATGTCCAGACCCAGAACAGTTGGAGGAGGGATGTCCAGACAGAGAACAGTTAGAGGAGGGATGTCCAGACAGAGAACAGTTGGAGGAGGGATGTCCAGACAGAGAACAGTTAGAGGAGGGATGTCCAGACAGAGAACAGTTAGTCTTTTACCTACTAAAAGAGCCGCCCGCCTCGGGGGTCAAATGACCCCCTCTTTACAATGCTCAAGCTGCTATTTACACACTACGACCACTAGTTGGCCGCTTATAAATTAGCCTGCTTCCTACACAGAAAAAAGGCATAATAGCTTTATACTAGCTTATCCTGATGTGATTTTGAAAATGTAAGGATACTGGGTGGTAGAACGCACATATCTAGGAAAAGTCATGAAAGGAGGGTCCTGAAATTTGATCGAGTGCAAAGATATAAAAAAAAATCTTTACTCACATGGCTCTTCTAGTGTTAATTCAAGTAATTAGTCATGTCCTGCACTACTGACACTTTTACACCCATATCTTGAATTATGCTTGATTTATTATGCCTTGTGCTGCAAATGCAATGTCAGGATCTGAAGTCTAAGAATTTGACTCTGTTACACTTGTGTAATGTGAAGTAACAAATAAACTTGAAACTTGCTGCCATTGGTGTGTGAATGTGTGAATGAGAGGCCGTTGTAAAGCACTTTGGAATAAGGCGCTATATAAGTCAGTCCATTTACCAAAATGAGATACTATGATTTTTTCCTTCAAACAATAGAAATTACAATGGGAGGCTATGAAACATATAATATTGATTATATTAACACACATTTCATCACATGAAATAGGTGGGGTGGGGGGGGGGGGTTGGGGAAATGGGGGGGGGGCTCTGATTGAGAACCCCTGCAGAGTATCAGATGTCTTTGCCTCAATTTATATTCCAACATAAATATTTCCCTTGTATGGTGATTGAGTTAAATAATAAAATCGGGATGTAGTTTGTCAAGTCATCTGAGTGAAACATTGTCTATTCTTTTTTTTAAATGTTTAAATGTCTATTTTTGTAATGTTATTATTATTGTCAGTGGTAAAAATGCAGCACAACCCTGTCATGGTGCAAACCATTCATTTGTGACAGGTCAAGTGACAGAGCTCATGTGATAGTTGCCAAAAGGGCAATCACAACCAAAACACAGCCTGTTGTGTATGTTGAAGGTGGAGAGGGCAGGGTGGAGGAAATGTCACAACACTTCATTCAAAAAGGAGAAGAAACCTCAAAGTATTAATTTAACAGAAAAATCTGTTTACAGCTTTGATTGAAAACATTTTAAATAGGAAACAAAAATGCACACATTCTGGTCATTTTCCTCATCTCAGTTCTAAAATGCAGTTGTATAGACTCTCTAACTATACAGTATGCACGCCATTGATAACACATTTAAGAAATAATAAAATAAAACTATTTACAGACAGTGAGCCAAAACACTCAGCACTGCCACTGTAAAATCAGATGCTGTTGTCTAAAACATAGACGAGACTGCTCTTTGTGGACTTCAGCTCTGCCTTCAACACCATCCTTCCAGACAGGCTAGTGACCAAACTACTAGACCTGGGCCTATCACACTCTATCTGTGCATGGATCAAGGACTTCCTGTCTGACCGCCCCCAGAGGGTGCGGGTGGGCTCCCACACCTCCACAGCCCTCAGACTCAGCACTGGGTCCCCCCAGGGGAGCCCCATCCTCTACAACCTCTACACCTACGACTTCACCCCCGTCCACCCCAGCAACTCCATCGTAAAGTTTGCAGACGACACCACCGTGGTGGGCTGCATCTCGGGGGGGGACGAGGCGGCGTACAGGGATGAGGTGGAGCAGCTGGGCAAGCTGTGCAAGGTTAACAACCTGCTGCTGAACCAGTCAAAGACCCAGGAAATCATCGTGGACTTCAGGAGGAAAAAATCTGAGGTCCAGCCCCTGCTCGTCGATGGAGGGAGCGTGGAGAGAGTCTCAACCCTCCGATTCCTGGGGGTGCACATACAGGATGACCTGTCCTGGAAGACCAACACAGCAGCCATCATCAAGAAGGCACAACAGCGGCTCTACTTCCTGAGAGTCCTCAGGAAAAAACACATCAGACAGGAGCTGCTTGTGACCTTCTACCGCTGCACAGTGGAGAGCATCCTCACCTACTGCATCTGCGTGTGATTCTCCAGCTGCACAGCCGCAGAGAGGAATGCGCTACAGAGAGTCGTGAGATTGGCCCAGAAGATCACCGGCGCCCCCCTCCCCTCTCTGGAAGAGCTGTACAACACGCTGCCTCAGGAAGGCCTCCAAGATCTCCAGAGACCCATCCCACCCTGGGAACGAACACTTTGTTCGGCTGCCCTCGGACAGGCGGTTCAGGACCATGTTCGCAAGGACAAATAGACTGAAGCTCAGCTTCTACCCCAGGGCCATTCAGGCCCTGAACACAGCAAAGACCTAGGTTCTAGGCCCTGGATAATCTAGAACATTTGATGGCAGCTACTAGATTGTAATCAAGTGCAATACTGAAACACAACTGTGAACATTTCAAACCTGCAAACTGCGACACTTTAAATGAATGTGCAATAACACTATGTGCAATATGACAACCCTCGGGTACATAAGGTTCAGAGATAGGAAATGTTAGAATAGGTATAGCATAGCATAGAGTACAGCACAGTGTTTTATTTGTATAGTATAGTACTGTATAGTGGATAGTGTACATAGCCTTTATTTATGTAAACCAGCTCTTTTCCCTTCTTGTTTTTAGTTTTTTTCTAGCACCAGGGGAGCCCCCCCCTCCCAAATTTCGTTGTATGGTACCTGTACTATATCAATGACAATAAAGACCATTCATTCAACATATATACACAATAATGTATAAGGCTGAATATATCAGTAGGTGAATAGCCAAAGTTATATGCCTAAAGTACCTGCACAATTGTCACATGTTGTTGATTTCCGCAGAGGCACAGCATTGAACTAGTAGTTCATAAATGTAAAAAGTTCAAAAAGTATTCTTTGTTTTCCACACCTATGGCACAAATGAGGATTCCAAACCAGTTCTAGGCACTGACTTTAGAACTGCTTGTGGGAATGTTTTAGTGCTTTTCCATCAGCAGCCCGCGTTAGTGCAGGGTTAGATCAGTTCGAGGTCAGGTCGGGTCACTTTCTGTTCTGGTTTTCCATTATACACAAACCGACCCGGACTAGTAGGAGGAGTAGACGATAGTAGGCGGAGTTACGCGTCACACGCAGCCTGGCAAAAAGCTTCCGGGTGTACACAGCAACAGCCGTGATTTTTTTGGAGAGAAAGAGAAAGAGAGAGAGGAAGCTATGTACACATAATAAAGTCATGTTTTTTGAACCCTTAAAACCACTGCCTTCACTTGTCTGCTTTATGAACTGTAGTATCATCATCGGGAAACGCCGACAAGACGCGAATCTACCGGCATTTGACTCATGACACAGCCGGTGTTATTCACAGACAAACACGGTGCCGTTTGCGGGTTAATAACTTCGGTTTACCGGGGGTTAGGATAACAATTAAAACGTGTCCGGAAAGAGGAGAAGCCAGGGAATTCAAAAGTTTTTGAATGGAGTCGATCCTCCACTCCTATCACCGTGGACACAGCGCGGAGCGAATTCCCTGTTAAAACCGGCATTTGACTCATGAGTGAACGGCGAACTCCCGGTTCATCGAGTTTACGGTTAAAAGCATAACTTCTCGGGGTGTCAGCGCGGTGGTTAAGGGCTCAAAATGACCGTAGACAGATGGTGAAGTTAGCAAAGGAGTATTGTGTTTGTACCACCTCCACAGCCGGTGTTATTCACGGACAAACACGGTGCATAATAGCGATTTTTGTGTTGTGCTTGTTGTAAATAAAAGTTATATGATTCATTGAAATGACATTAAACTAAGATAATACGATGGTCAGCATAATTTTCCGAATCTTTATTAATAAGCTATTACAGAAAATGTAGTGACATTTTCCTAGAGTGAATGTGGTATTTCAAGATGGCGGTTAGTGAAGAAATCTATGGGATGGGACATGGGATGACGATTTCCATTGACCAATCAACGGTGTGCAGCGTCACACGTCACACGCAGCCTGGCAAAGAGACCCGGATATGACATTTTAGACCCTGCTCTCGATGTGGAGCTAAAGAAGCGAGCTGACCTGGGACCGAACCGACCTGGAACGACGAATGGAAAAGGGGAACGAAGCGGGCTGACCCGGGTCAGCACCAGGTCAGCACCGTAGTGGAAAAGCGGCTTTTGTGTCCAGTGACCCAGGCTCTGTCAGCCTTCCCTCCCCCCTTCACCCTCTGTCAGCCTTCCCTCACCCCTTCACCCTCTGGAGACACCTGCAAAAGGTTTCCTGGTGACTGGCATTGTTAAAAATGTGTGTATCTTAATTACGGATTCCCCCAATGTTTTATCCATTTCGATCGCTATCTGAACTTGATCTCGAAGCAGAGACAGTTGAAGGACTCGCATTCTGGAGGCTGACAGGTACAGGCACAGTCCCACGTGGCACACTGTAGGAAAACAGAGCAAAGATGGTACGTGTTTGAGCGCATGGAGAAAAAAACAAACCTACAGTGTACAGAGAAATACAGGAGTCGGACCACATCAAAAATCACCATCATTACAGTACACATTCAACTGTTCAACCTCGCCCCTCTGGCATGATGGCAGGCTCAAGCAATCTCTCAAAGGTCTGGTCTGTACTGGTCTGTATTGGTCTGGGAATTACTGGTCTGTGCTGGTCTGTACTGGTCTATACTAGTCTTGGGATTACTGGTCTGTACTTGTCTGTACTGGTCTGTACTGGTCTGGGGTTTACTGGTCTGTACTGGTCTGGGGGTTACTGGTCTGTGCTGGTCTGTACTGGTCTGGGGAATACTGGTCTGTGCTGGTCTGTACTGGTCTGGGGAGTACAGGTCTGTACTGGTCTGTACTGGTCTGTGCTGGTCTGTGCTGCTCTGTACTGGTCTGGGGAGTACAGGTCTGTACTGGTCTGTACTGGTCTGGGGAGTACAGGTCTGTGAGAGGAGCAGAGGTTCACTTACAGATGGAGAGGGGCAGGTTTGGTCCAGACACGAACGCAGTGACGGTGGGCGACAGTCACATGACTCTGCACATGCCAAGCAGTAATCAAACGGGGCGACATTCGGACAGCAGTTGCCACACTCTGGAGAGCACTGTTCCTGTAAGGCCAGGTTTCAAAAGAAGACATCAGCACCACTCTCACTCATCTCAAACATGACCTCCATGTTGCCCTCTGGTCAATACAGTCTGCTACGGTCAAACAAATATTTTGGTCCTCTTAGTTAAAATAAGGTGATGTCAATCAGCCCATCTGCAGGATACCAATAGAAGTGTTTCCCAATATATTGTACTCATGGTTTGATTCTTTGTGGTTTACATTTTGGAATTGTGCTGTTTATTGTGACATACATTATTACGTTATGTAGATCTCTATTGAACACTCAGAACAGCCAAATGAAGTGTATATGATGTTATTCCAAAGCAGACATGGCACTGAGGAGTTACCTTGAGGCAATGGCGGAACCATAGCGCCATCGTGAGGACGATCATGTAAAGACCAACAGCTATCATCAGCACGGCTGGGAGGGGGAGCTCAAGACCCCACACAGGCAACACCTGATACACAAGACATGTATATGGACAACCATGAGTGTCAACATGGAACAACACATCAACCAAAGAATACATAACATAATGTGTGTGTATATATATATATATATACAGTGCTGATGATGTAACTGCTGACGGCAGCAGCAGAATGTATTCTGAAGTGTACAGACACATCTTGTCTGCTCAAGTGTAGTGGTGGGGTAGTGGATAGTTGGACTGGTTATGAGTTCAAATTCCCACCTGGGAACACCACCACTAGTGTTCCCTTGAGTAAGGCTCTTAGCCCTAAGTTACTCCAGAGAGACTGTCCCTGTAATCTCTAATTGTAAGTCGCTTTGGATAAAAGTGTCTGCTAAATGGTGTAAATGCAAACTGCATCCAAATTCATTGGATGGTGCTTCATCATACAGGAAGACAATGACCCCAAACATATTTGCCATAGCAACTTGGGAGTTTTTCCAGGGTAAAAAAGTGTAGCCTAACGTTCTTGACTGGTCAAGTCAATCTTCAGGTTTAAACATTTAATTTCTTGATGATACGATTTTAAACAAAAATATCTCAAAACAAACAACATGGCTGCAGTATAAGAGAATACACCCAAAGAAGACACCCAGAGAAGACACCCAGTGTCACAGACTTCAGGCTTTGCATGCAAAGGAAAGTCGACCAAATATTAAATATGAGTCATCATATTGATCATTTGCACATTTGATGAATCTGTCACATCAGTTTTGGGTACCCTGAAACTGAGGCACTATGCGAAAAAACACAAAGTACACAAAGACTATCAAATAAAAGCTGAGCATCTCCATTTTAACCTCATAGTAGTAATTTCATTGTCCAATTACTTACGCAGGGCACTGTGTATATATATAGAAATACAACAATAGCCAAATAAGAGAAAAGTCAATCAAATTGTTTTCTAAAATTAAGAGAGCTGCAGGAATAGTCTTGGTAAGACCATAAAATAACTTAGGATTGCTAAAGTCGAAATACAATTTGTTACAAAAGCACAATAAATACAATTAACATAAAGCAAATCTAGTATAGACTAACTATTTCTATCAACTGAAAGTTGGATAGCTTGATAGGCAATTTGCTTTTGTACTGACATTGTAAAAAGAAAATCCAACCCTACTCCAGACCAGCTACATTGTGGGGTATCAGTTAATGTAGCTACATTTTAGGACACATTGAATCTGTATGTTGCCTAACGTCACTCCCTAGTGAAACATAGATAGCTATAACCACTTACCACCATGATTCTTTTTCCTCTCTTTTTTTTTCATGGGTTGATTGTCCGTAGTTATTTGGTGTTAGGGTTAGCTAGCTTTCTAGTTGTCTACACATCGGAGGCTAGACAAATCAGAGCTAAATAGAAATGAATACCGAACATCTATGACTAAAGTTAGCATCACCTCTTCTAGCGTGGACTAAAATAAATCGCAATCTAACTAGGAAAACCAACTTCCTTTAGACATGCACCTATACAAGTTCTATTTCTAGCTAACTAGCTACCATACTATCTAGTCTACATCATGTTTGAAGTCAAACAGCAAAGCTAGCATGGTTCTTGACTGCTGTTGGAGTTGCCATAGAAACAGACGGTTCCTGATCTGGGAACTTCGCTCACCTATTTCCGGTCAATGTAAATGTATGTAAATTAGAATTTCTTCAGAATAATAGCGCCAAAGGTAAACTTTATTATGCATTTAAACATGATAATAGGGATCAAGGAGTGTGTAATTGATTCCTATGCAAATAAGAGACCGTATAAAAACAAAGATATTGATTCCAAAATGACATGAACTATTATTCTTGCATTAAGATGGACTCAATTCAACTTATTGACTTTGAGTGATTTGTTAATGACATGTTTGCTTCTTTTTCGAGTGTCAGAGCAAAGGGTGTGAAGACTTCTACACATGTATGGAAGCATATAGTAGACTTAATAGTAGACTTAATATGAGATTGCAATTGCATGTTCCACTTTTGCATGCATTCTTTCAGACAATATTCCAATTCAAATGCAATTCTAATGATTTGCATTTTCATTTTCATGTACCTGATGTGCACATTCGCTGTCAACATTAAAATTATAATGCAAAGCCATTTGACATTAAATTTTCAAAGTCATGCGCTGCTTTGTAGCTGACAAAATTCAAAAGTTCATTCTAATGTGCAAATGACTATGCAATCCCAAAATAGCATATTCATTTGCCACTTTTGCCTGCGTTATTTGAGTCAATATTCAAATTGTAATGCAATAATGTGATACGCAATTGCATTTACATGTTCTAGGAAACACATCCGCTTTACAGCTGACAAAATTCAAACTCTCTATGCCAGTGGTCTTCAACCGGGGGTCCGCGACCCCTAGGGGGTCCGCAGAGGTACTGCAGGGGTCCGCCAATTTCTGTCATAATAATTGACAACTTTCACCAAAATAATCAGTGAGAATTAAGCTACTTTTGACAAAAACAATTTACAAAATAAATGATGCCCATGATTCTAGAGTCTAACATAACGTCAGCTGGAGAAAAAAAACACACCTGTCTAGCAAGCTAGGTGTTGGCTAAAACGCTGCAGTTCGGTCTTCATTGCGAAATTAACGTTAATTAATAACTAGCATATCGTTACTAATTTAGTTACTAGTTTGATAATAACAAACCCGCCTCTTTGCTTCTCTATGCGCCGCTATAGGAGAGGAACACAACGCGCTCCTTTACCATTCCGAGGTCAGATGGCTTTCCCGTGGATCAGTATTGGCGCGCGTCTTTGAATTACGCACAGCTATCCTCGAGATTCTGGTTGGCCAAAACCGCGCAGAGCTGGCTGCGCATTTCAATGCGCCCTCGCCTGATGTAAAATGCGCAATTGTTGATCACTTGGAGGCACTCGAAAGTCAATTTGAGAAGTACTTTTCTGAGACTGAGTCTTGGAGAAAGCACAAGACATGGATACGGTTATCATTCAAAGACAATGCATCCGACGGCTCAAACCTGACAGCCGCTGAGGAAGATCAGCTGATCGACCTAACCACAGACAGTACACACAAGAATGTGTACGAGTCACAGCCTCTCACCCAGTTCTGGATCCATTGCCAGAAATACTTCCCCCAACTGACAGCAAAGGCCACGGTGCCTTTTGCAACAACTTATCTTTGTGAAAGAGGATTCTCCTCCCTCACCTACCCGAAGAGCAAATACAGTTCCAGACTGCAGCCTGAGGATGACATGATGCTCTGCCTGACAACCTCCATCTCCCCCAGAATAGACAAGCTGTGTACCACCAACCAGGGCCAGTCATCTCACTGAGGTAGGCATACCTGGCTTCCTGAAGCTAAAAGTTTCATTGTTGAAAAATAATAATAATAGAAAATATAAGCCTCATCAAGAACAACAACAACAACAAAAACAACAATAATAATAACCAATCATAATTATGTATGAATGTTTTATCAATCATAAACACATATAGGCTAATAACCCAGTATATAAATAGGTTAATATGGTGAAATAAAAGGTGAATGAAGTAAATATAAAAGTTATTATAGGCTTATATATATATTACATGTGGGGGTCCCTGTTCTGTTTGTCTCTCATCCAAGGGGTCCTTGGGTTGAAAAAGGTTGAAGACCCCTGCTCTATGCAATTCAAACGCATCCGGGTACTTTGCTCTCCCGTCATGTCCACGCCCCTTTTTGGGTGATAGAAGTGGAGAAGTTTGACTGGCGGTCAATGGACATTTCTGGTCTTTGCTACTTTAATGCGATAACATAAGAAAACTGTAGTGCTTTTTAGATATTAGGAGCCCAAATCCGATGGCCAGTTAGGCAAACTATTATATAGTGTCGTTGCCAATGATCGACGTCGTTATATAGAGAAAATTCATGAAATAGGGGTTGATTCATCAGAGCAGTCATACGTCATCTCCCTGTCATCAGGCATTTGTAGTTCTTCATTTGATTTGCCGTGTAAATCCCCAGATGAGTGTTACATTCGTTTTCTTAAGATAGGATAATGAATAAATCTGTTCAATGGGCATTTGCCTACTGTTAATCAGTGCCTACTGTTAATCAGTAGCCTGTATGGTGTATATGAAGATGTTATAGCTAGCTAGCTACGATTTATCATGAAAATAATGAACAGCAAGCTAGATCCAAAACTAGGGCCGGTGGGTGTCACATTGGACAGACTACCAAAACAGAAAAATAAAGTATCTTAACGACAGCAAAAGTGATGGATGTCAGAAATAGCCTACATTACCTGGAGATTCAATAAGGTACTTTTATATGACAGGATATGGGTTAGGGTTATATGACACCGCTTTAGCGAGATAGATAGATAGAGCCAAAAGTAAAAAGTCTATTTTGGGATTGCATAGTCATTTGCACATTAGAATGAACTTTTGAATTTTGTCAGCTACAAAGCAGCGCATGACTTTGAAAATTAAATGTCAAATGGCTTTGCATTATAATTTTAATATTGACAGTGAATGTGCACATAAGGTACATGAAAATGAAATGCAAATCATTAGAATTGCATTTGAATTTGAATATTGTCTGAAAGAATGCATGCAAAAGTGGAACATGCAATTGCAATCTCATTATCAGCAATGACAGTTAGGGTTAGGAAAAATATATCCATATACTCTACACAAAGGCCACAAGACCTCGTCGACATCACAGGCAATGTGTTATGGTAGTACTAGCAAGAGAGTCAAGTGTGGCAGAACCCCAGAACAGACGGACACAAGAGGCAAATTAATAATAAAGGATTTTATTAAAATGATGGACAAAAGAATAACCCTACTCTAACGGGGCCTAAGTGGGGGGAATGTGTGGATGCCAGAGAACGGGATAATGTAAATGAGGTGTGAGTGGAACTGTACTCTATGTGTCTGGGTGTGTGTGTCTAGCGTGCAAAACTAGTGTGGTGTAGATATGTAGATGAGTGAAGTGTTGGAATATGTGCGTGTACTAACCAGTCCAGAGCAGAGAGGGGGAATAGTCGGCAGGCAGGCAGACGGGGGGGTTAGGCAGGAGGAGTAGGCGGCAGGCAGGCAGGGGGTTAGGCAGGAGGAGTTGGCGGTAGGCAGGCAGGGGCATAGGCAGGAGGGGTGGTCGTTAGGCAGGCAGGGACATAGGCAGGAGACGTAGTCGATAGGCAGGCAGGAGGTCTAGGCAGGGGGAGGCAGGTTCCTTTGGGGAGCGAGGATCAACAAAGAAAACAACTACGGTTAGCAAAATAACAAAACAAACAAAACTCTGAAGAGAAACTACTTGAACGAGAAGAGACCACAGGGAGAGCCAAACTACTAACCACATGGGTAAAAATAATCAAGCGTCGGAGGAAGGTTGCTGGGGCTTCTTATAGGGCTGCCTCCTCCTGAGTTGATAGCTGGACCCAGCTGTCTCCACTTGAGCCTGATTAGGCTCAACGAGCGCCAACGAGGCAGGAGGGGGCGGAGCCGATGAGGGATTCACAACAGTACCCCCCCCCTTAGGGGAGGCACCTGACGACCGTCCTGGAGCGTCCGGGTGGGCCAGATAGAAATCCTCCAGGAGTGTGGGGTCGGCGAGGTAGGACGGGGGCACCCAGCTCCGGTCTTCGGGGCCGTAACCCACCCAGTCCACCAGATACTGGAACCCCCGTCCCCTACGGCGGACAGCCAGTAGGCGGTCAACCGTCCACACCTGGTCGCCATCCTTCAGGACCCGGGGAGGTGGGGGGGCTGGAACGGGGGGGGACAGGGGGCTAGTGGAAACAGGCTTGAGGAGGGACACGTGAAATACTGGGTGGACCTTGAGAGCAGGGGGAAGGTTTAATCGAACCGCTGCAGGGTTAATAATCCGGTCAATAGTGTAGGGCCCAACATAGCGGGGATTTAGCTTACGGGAGGAGGTCTGGGCGGTCTGGAGGGGCAGGTCCCGGGCCAACAGCCAGACCTTCTGGCCGGGACGATAGGCCGGGGCTGGCACCCTCCGCCGGTCGGCACAGCGACGGGACCGCTCAGTGGCCCGCAGCAGAGCGGTCCGGGTGGTCCTCCAGATGCGCCGACACCGGCGGAGGTGGACCCTGGTGGACGGGACTGCCACCTCCAGCTCCTGTTGGGGAAAGAGAGGAGGTTGATAGCCCAAGGAGCATTCGAAAGGGGACATACCCGTGGCGGAGCTCTCCATGGTGTTGATGGCATACTCCACCCATGGTAGGTACTTGACCCAGGAGGCGGGGTTGCTGGTGGTGACACAACGCAGGGCTGCCTCCAGGGCCTGGTTGGTCCGCTCGGCCTGTCCGTTGGACTGCGGATGGTATCCAGAGGTGAGGCTGACCGAGGCCCCAATTCCCTTACAGAAGGCCTGCCACACCTTGGAGATGAACTGGGGGCCCCGGTCGGACACAATGTTGTGGGGAATGCCGTGAAGCCTCACCACATGGAGCGTGAGGAGGTCAGCAGTCTCGGCCGCGGAGGGGAGCTTGGGAAGGGCGACAAAGTGGACAGCTTTGGAAAACCTGTCCACAATGGTTAGGATGGTGTCCTTACCCTTGGATAAGGGGAGCCCCGTAACGAAGTCTAACGCGATGTGGGACCAAGGACGACCGGGGATAGGGAGGGGACATAGGAGGCCCGAAGGAGGACGATGGGAGGCCTTACTTCGGGAGCAGATGGTGCAGGCACCCACAAACTCCTTAACGTCCCCCCGGAGTGTGGGCCACCAAAAACGTCGGCTGATAAACTCCGCTGTCCGGTGGGAGCCAGGGTGGCAGGCAAAGTGACTAGAGTGCCCCCACTCTAGCACTTGCGGCCGGACAGTGGAGGGAACAAAAAGTCTGTGCCGGGGTCCGGTACCTGGGTCCGGCTCGGCACGCTGGGCCTGTCTGACCACCGACTCGATGGCCCAGGTGACGACACCTACCACCCGGGTAGGGGGGAGGATGGTGTCTTGGGTCACCGGCATATCCGGGGACTCCCCCGGGAACAGCCGGGAGAGGGCGTCCGCCCTGACGTTCTTTGACCCCGGGCGGTAGGTGAGGGTGAAGTCGAATCGGCTGAAGAACAGGGCCCAGCGTGCCTGTCTAGGGTTAAGCCTTTTTGCCGTCCTCATATAGGTCAAGTTCTTGTGGTCAGACCATACTAGGAACGGCAGCTTAGCCCCCTCCAGCCAGTGCCTCCACTCTCCGAGGGCAGCGTGGATGGCCAGCAACTCCTTGTTGCCCACATCGTAGTTCCTCTCGGCAGGGTCAAACCGGCGAGAGTAGTAGGCACACGGGTGGACCTTCTGGTCCTCCTCCGACCGCTGGGAGAGAACGGCCCCGACGCCCGTGTCTGAAGCGTCTACCTCCACGATGAACTGCCTGGCTGGATCCGGGTGGGCCAACACCGGCGCGGTCGTAAAGAGGCCCTTCAGGGTGGAGAAGGCCGCCTCAGCCTCAGGGGTCCAAGAGAACGGGCGAACCGTGGAGGTACAAGCAGTGAGAGGGGCCGCCACCTGGCTAAACCCCTTGATGAACCGCCGGGTAAACCCGGCGAACCCGAGGAAGCGCCGGAGTTGTGTTCGGTCGGTGGGTCGTGGCCACTCTGCCACCGCCTTAATCTTAGCCGGGTCGGCGCGCATTTGCCCCTCCTCCACGACGTTACCCAGGTACGTCACAGAGGAGGAGTGGAAGACGCATTTCTCCGCCTTGACGAAGAGACGATTTTCCAGGAGCCGTTGTAGGACCAGGCGCACGTGTTGGTGGTGTTCCTCCATGGTCGGGGAAAAGATCAGGATATCGTCCAGGTAAACAACCACGAAAACATTTATCATGTCCCTCAGCACGTCATTGACCAGCTCCTGGAAGACTCCGGGGGCATTGGACAGGCCAAAGGGCATGACCAGGTATTCGAAGTGACCGAGGTGGGTGTTGAACCCGGTCTTCCACTCGTCCCCCTCCTTGACCCTAACCAGATGGTAGGCGTTGCGGCGGTCAAGTTTAGTGAACACCCGGGCGTGAGTGAGTGGCTCGAAAGTGGAACTCATAAGGGGGAGTGGGTATTTATTCTTAACAGTGATGGTGTTTAAACTACGAAAATCTATACAGGGCCTCAGGCCACCATCCTTCTTCGCCACAAAGAAGAAGCCCGCCGCGAGGGGGGAAGACGATGGTCGAATTACACCCGAGGCTAGGGACTCGGCTATATAATTGCGCATTGCCTCCTTCTCCGGGACCGAGAGGTTGTAGAGACGACCCTTGGGAAGGGCGGCCCCGGGAAGGAGGTTGATGGGACAATCATACGGCCGGTGAGGAGGAAGTGAAAGGGCGCGGTCCTTACTAAACACCATGGCCAGGTCAAGATACGTAGAGGGGACACCAGTGAGGTCCGGGGGAGAGACTACGGGCCTGGGACCGCTGGACGGAGAGAGGGCGGAGCGTAGGCAGTTGGCATGACAGGGGATGCTCCAGCCCAAAATCCGTCCAGTGGTCCAGGAGATGTGGGGATCGTGTCTCTCCAACCACGGCCTACCTAATACTAGGGGTGCAGTGGGGGCGTGGAGGACAAGAAAACGTGCCGTCTCGACGTGATTACCGGACATGGTGAGGGTGAGGGATTCAGTGCTATGCGTGATCCTACCTAAGGGCCTCCCATCGATGGCTTGGGGGAACAAGGCATGGTCGAGGGGAACGAGCGGGATGCCGGCCTGACGAGCGAGGGTGATGTCCATCAAGCACTCGTCGGCCCCGGAGTCAATGAGGGCGCCGGCAGAAATGGACTCCTCACCCCAGGAGAGGGTGGCTGGGAACAGCCGGTTGTGGTTCTTGATGGGTTGGGGGATCGAGGCACGGCTCACCAAAAAACCCTCTTTTAGCGAGCCGGGTCTTTTGGCCGCGCCGGGCAGGTTCGGAGGACGTGTCCGGGTCTTCCGCAATACAGGCACAGCCCGCCCCGCATTCTCTGCTCTCTCTCTTCCTGAGAGAGGCGGGACCGGCCGACCTGCATGGGCTCCTCCGCTGACTCAGAGGTGGACGGGGCTGGGGAGAGCATGGGAACCCGAGGGGGCAGGGCCGAGTGGGCGGCCGCAAAACGGGGGAGAGAGGACGTGCGGCTGGGGACCGAGTGAGGGGGCCCCACGGCGCGTTGGCTGCGCTCCTGGCGGCGCTCCCGCAGGCGCTCATCCATTTGTAGGGACAAGGTGACCAGTTCTTGAAGGGAGCCTGGGCGGTCCCGGACGATAAGGTCCTTCACCGCCTCACTCAGACCCCGCCGGTAGGCGCAAAGGAGCGCTATGTCTCCCCACCCGCTGTCGGCGGCGAGGATCCGGAACTCTAAGGTGTAGTCCGCGACGGTCCTGGAGCCTTGCCGGAGTTCCAGCATCCTGGAGGCGGCGTCCGCGCCGTCAGAGGGGTGGTCAAACAAAAAGGAAAACTCCCGGCGGAACGCCTCGTAGTCCTGGGCAAGATGTGGGTCTCTGCCCACCACGGCTATGGCCCAGTCTAGAGCCTTGTCCACCAGGAGGGACATAATGAAGGCTACTTTAGCCTCTTCTGACCCATACTTGGACGGTTGGAAAGCAAAAAAAAGTTCGCACTGGGTCAGGAACCCTCTGCCCAGATCAAAGTTCCCTCCAAAGGGTCGAGGGGTAACCAGGTTGGGCTCGGGTTGGGCGGGAGCTCGCCCTGGGGGGGCTGGAACCCCCGGTGAATCAGCAGGGGGAGCAGGGACTGCAGCTCCTCCAGGGAGCGTGTTCAGCCTCAGCTGGATGGAAGCCACCGCAGAGACAAGAGTGCCCATCTGGACAGCAAGGGAGGCGAGAGCAGCTGAGGCGGAGGTGGACGACTTCTGGAGCTCCGCGATGTTACCCTGAACGGAGGGGAAAGCCTTACACAACTCCGCCTGGAGGGACGCGAGCTCGGCCGCGTGGGCGGAAACAAGCTCGTCAACTGAATGGGACACTGGGTTGGGCTTAACTGCGGGCGTCTGCCCCGAGGTGCTGCCTTGACTCATTTTGGCTTGATTATTCTGTTATGGTAGTACTAGCAAGAGAGTCAAGTGTGGCAGAACCCCAGAACAGACGGACACAAGAGGCAAATTAATAATAAAGGATTTTATTAAAATGATGGACAAAAGAATAACCCTACTCTAACGGGGCCTAAGTGGGGGGAATGTGTGGATGCCAGAGAACGGGATAATGTAAATGAGGTGTGAGTGGAACTGTACTCTATGTGTCTGGGTGTGTGTGTCTAGCGTGCAAAACTAGTGTGGTGTAGATATGTAGATGAGTGAAGTGTTGGAATATGTGCGTGTACTAACCAGTCCAGAGCAGAGAGGGGGAATAGTCGGCAGGCAGGCAGACGGGGGGGTTAGGCAGGAGGAGTAGGCGGCAGGCAGGCAGGGGGTTAGGCAGGAGGAGTTGGCGGTAGGCAGGCAGGGGCATAGGCAGGAGGGGTGGTCGTTAGGCAGGCAGGGACATAGGCAGGAGACGTAGTCGATAGGCAGGCAGGAGGTCTAGGCAGGGGGAGGCAGGTTCCTTTGGGGAGCGAGGATCAACAAAGAAAACAACTACGGTTAGCAAAATAACAAAACAAACAAAACTCTGAAGAGAAACTACTTGAACGAGAAGAGACCACAGGGAGAGCCAAACTACTAACCACATGGGTAAAAATAATCAAGCGTCGGAGGAAGGTTGCTGGGGCTTCTTATAGGGCTGCCTCCTCCTGAGTTGATAGCTGGACCCAGCTGTCTCCACTTGAGCCTGATTAGGCTCAACGAGCGCCAACGAGGCAGGAGGGGGCGGAGCCGATGAGGGATTCACAACACAATGTTCTCCATGGCCAAGCAGAGGGGAAAGTATCGCCTGGCATGACGAATCCAGCCCTGATATATATTTTTAAATAATGCTTATTGAAATAGATTTTTGGACATTCTGGAGAAACAGCCATGGTGCCAAGTATGGTGTAGTAATTAAGATGGAACCAGATTATGGCTCAAACCAGCGATCTTAAGGTTATGGCTCTGGAGTGACTGGGCCAATGTCCTACCTGGAATATGTCCCTTGTTTCTTTACTTGTAAACAGAAAACAAGGTGCAAAGTTGCATCAATTGAGGTGGAAGAAAAGAAGAGATGGAGAAAGAAGAAAAAGAGGCGCTCCACCTCCTCTCCCCTTCCAACCCCTGCCACCGCTGGACTGGCCATACAATCTTTCTGCCCGCTGGCAGATGGGCCGCGCTAGTTTTGGGCCGGTCGGGCCGCCTGACCCCCCCCCCCCCCCCCCCCCAAAAAAAAATAAAAAAATAAAAAAATAGAATAAATAAAAAAACTAGCGTGGCCCAAACTAGCGCGGCCCAAAATAGCGCTGAATCAAGCGGCGGCCCCGGTTTATACTAACACATGGGCTGGCCCAATCACACACCTGCTGTCCATCGGCCCCCTCCCCCACTCTGATCCCTCAGCCGACAACCCAAGTACAGTGTCATGTCCGTAGATAAGATAGTGAAAGGGGGTGCCCAGAAAATTAGGGAGAAAAAAAGTAAGAAGCTAGCAGAGGATGCCTCAAAATGTCAGAAACTGACAGATATGTTCTCTGCATCGACTGTGGGGGCTAGGCCTACTACAGCTGCGGCTGCCACAGCAAAATCTTTACCGCTAACTAACGTTAGCACTGATGTGCCGTTAGCAATTGAGGAGGAAACAGAGGACACAGCTAGAGAGGTAAGCAATGTTGTTACTTGGTTTTACAAAAGCAAAGTTATGTTAGTCGCTTGCATTGGCCAGATTAAGGGAGCAGCAGCAGAGAATGTCTTATGACTTATGCTAACCCGTACAGGCAGCATGATTGCATTGCGCTTCACCAGGACTTGGCTGGAATTCATGCACACACAGTGATCTCTCTCGTGGTGTAACGTTAGTGCTGCTTGGCTGTGGACTCTATAGCTAACGTTAGATGGGGGTGTTCTGCATTTTGTGACTTTCTATTTTGTTGCTAGCTAGCAAGTTGAGGTATCACTGTCACTGACATAAATGCAATACCAACAATGGGTGTTAATAATACTTTTTATTTGAAAATAAAAATATTTTAAAAAAAATCTACACTAGCCTATTTCAGAACTAATGAATGCTTTTTATTGCATGGAGAAATAAAACTCATGCAGTCTGCAACCCTATAATGTTGTCTTGCAACCTTCCATTTGAAATGACTGGGCTTCTGGTGTAACATAATGCAATCATGCAGCCTGTGTGTACATGTAAATGAGAACTTTGCTGATTTTGACAACCAGTTAGTTTACTTCTCTGTCCATGTCTTGTTGAACCAGGTTGAGCTGCTGCTGCCCTCCCCAGAAAAGCAGAGTGTCAGGGAAAGAGAGGAAAAGGAGAGAGAAAAAGATGAAACAGAGGAAACAGAGTGCCACGTTCAGGACTTCAATTACTTTGCCTGTCCTGAGCCTTCCATGCTAGATCACTTTTTAGATTACCACCCTCAGCAGAGAACCAAAAATACAGCGGCACAAAAGTATTTCACATGTGCAGATGGCACCAGTAGGAAGTGGCTCACATATTGCGAAGAACAGCATACATTGTTTTGTTTTGTCTGTATGGCATTTGGCAATAGCACTGACCCCAGAAAATGTATTACTGGAATGACAGGATGGAGACGTGCGCAACAGAATGTGGAGGAGCATGAAAAGAGTGCTACACACCGAAAGTGTGCTGAAGCCTATTTTCTAAGAAGTAGAAAAGGAGATATCCAGAGCAAGTTTGCTGGCAGTCAGATGTCTGCTCATAGGCAGCAAGTAAGAAAGAAACGCCAGGTTTTGGAGTGTGTTGTGGATGTGGTGAAGGTGATAGGCAAGAGGGGCTTGAGCTACAGGCATGTGGAGAACGAGGCAGCATACAAGTGGGACGACAGTACCCTGGATCATGGCAACTTTTTGGAGCTCATCCTTATAATAGGAAAGTGCAATGTTAGCCTCAAAGAGCATCTTGAGGAGTGCATTAAAAAGAGCAAAGAATTGCATGCATCCAGTGGAACAAAAGGTAGAGGGTCCCTCGTCACCTTACTGTCCAAGACCACTGTAAACTCAGTGATAGACAGTATTGGTCATCTCATTCAGGAGACCATCGCAAGTGACATACAAAAAGCTGGAATGTTCACTGTTCAGCTCGACACCACACAGGACATAACCAGCCAGGATCAGTGTGCCGTCGTTATTCGGTACGTGACAGAGGAAGTCCATGAGAGGCTGGTTGCTGTGGTGAAGTGCCATGCATCCACAGGGCAATACTTTGTGGAATTGCTCTCTGGGGTCCTGGATGGTCTGAAACTGGACAAGGCCATGTGCATCGCCAACTCAACAGATGGAGCTTCAAATATGCAGGGTCAGTACAGAGGCTTTTCAGCACTTATGGCATCCCAGTCTCCTACTCATGTCCATGTATGGTGCTATGCCCATGTACTGAATCTTGTCCTGGCAGACACGACTGGAAGTGTTTTGGAAAGTGGTTCTCTGTTCAGTCTACTAAACGACGTGGCAGTCTTCATCAAGGACTCATATCAGAGGGTCATACTGTGGGACAATGAAGCCCAAGACAAAAGGCACAGACGACTATCTCCAATAGGAGAAACACGGTGGTTGTCCAAGCATGAAGCAGTTGGAAAAGTGTTTGGACACTTTAATAAACCGACAAGCAGCCTCTACCTCGAAACAGTGCTCACACTGACAGCCATAGAACAGCAGGCAAAGGAGAAGCCAACCATCCGTGCCAAAGCAAGAGGATTCAAAGAGGGCCTCCTCAAATACGAAACCGTCTTAACAGCACAGATCTTCCTCAGAATATTTGAGCTGACCACGCCACTCTCCAAGTACCTCCAGACCAGTGGGATGGAAATCCTCTCCGCCCATCGGATGGTGATAGCCACACAAGACAGCCTCAAAAACATCACACGGGATTTCACTACTGTGAAGGCGGCTGCAGACACCTTTGTAAAGTGGGCCAACGAGAACTTGAAAGAGAGAGAGGGAGGAGCAGACATCGAAGTGGAGACTTCACTCCCCAAGAAAAGAATAAGGAAGAGGAAGAACATGCCGGGAGAGAAGGCTCTAGATGAGGTACCTGACAATGCTCTCAGAGCATACGAGGTGAATGTCCACAACCTAATCCTGGACACAGCCAGCGAGGTAATCCAGAGAAGGTTTTTAACAAACGGCACTCTCATTAATGATTTGGCATGCCTGGACCCCAGGGACTTCAACAATTTCAAGACGACAGACCTTCCTCACAATGCTTTCCAGGACCTCAGCAAATGTCTAATCAGATTTGACAGCAGGGCTACAGTGGAAAACCTTCAGATGGAAATGAAGAACTTCGCTCTGCAGTGGGACAGGCTTAAGGCATCCCACATGGAGGAATACACCGCCAGAACAGTGGAAGAAGATGGGTCTGCAGGAGAGGATAAGGAGCCAGATATTGTCAGCAAAAGCTGCGCCTCCTGCAGAAACTGCCCACTCTGCTGCTTTCAGGTACTTCGACAGTTCAACATGCTCTCAGATGCCTACCATGTCCTTGGGCTTGCCTACAAGTACCTGCTGACGCTCTCTGTAACCCAGGTGGCCTGCGAGAGAACATTTTCAACACTCAAGTTCATCAAGAACAGACTGAGGAGCACCCTGTCTGCAGACAAGCTGGAGACGTTCTTGTTGATGGCGACCGAAAAAGATGTCCTCATGGGGTTGGACTCTGACACCATCATTGACAGGGTAGCTGAGAAGAGTGACCTCATGAGAAAGATGCTCCTCTAGCTTAAAAAGGTGAGACATATATTTAAAAATATCTAAATTCTCATCACTAGGCTAGTCCAGTCTCAGGGATGTGTGTGCCACACACCGCCACCTACTGTGCGGGAGTGTACCACAGACTTGCCAAACAAATGCTAATCTCTCTCCTTTTCTCTCTCTCTTTCTCTCTATGTCTCATAGGATGCCTTCCCTTGTCATGTTTTAAAGACTGCAGCCTTTCCGTTTGTGTTGGTTGATCTGGAGTTCACAGGCAGCGTTTTGACTTGGTGAGTATACACTATATAGACATGCTGCAAATCTGTTTTTTGATTCCCAGAAGATTCTGATCTGAATCTGTCATGTAATCATTCCTCTCTCCTTCTCTCTCTCTTGCTCTCTCTCTCTCTCTCTCTTTCTCTCTATGTCTCATAGGATGCCTTCCCTTGTCATGTTTTAAAGACTGCAGCCTTTCCGTTTGTGTTGGTTGATCTGGAGTTCACAGGCAGCGTTTTGACTTGGTGAGTATACACTATATAGACATGCTGCAAATCTGTTTTTTGATTCCCAGAAGATTCTGATCTGAATCAGTTATGTAATCACTTATCATGTCTTCTCACTCCTTGTCTCTTTATCTCTGCCCCTCCCTCTACTCTGTTCCTTTCACTATCTTTCGGATATGGCCATTAATTGTCCAGGTGGAGATTGAAAGGGCTGAGCCTTTCGGAACTGGGTGAGTATCCAATCTTTTCAGCTATAGCCATCTTTTACATGTGTTGCTGTACCATGTCTCACATTTCTCTTGTGTGTGTGTGTGTGTGTGTGTGTGTGTCTTTCTCTCTCTTCCCTATTGCATTGTCTGCACTTTTTTTTACAGTGGTGTTATATTGAGTGATATTTGATATTGTTTGTATTTAAAATTTTAATAAATAATTGTAATTATTCCTATGACTGCAGAGCTTTTTGTTATACAACTACTTGACAGTATTAAAATGTTAATAAATAATTGTAATTATTCCTATGACTGCCGAGCTTTTTGTTATACAACTACTTAACAGTATTGAGTATGGGTATTGTTTGCTCAGCACAGCAGCCATGTCTCATCACCGTGGAGTACGGTGAGTGAGTACACTGGTTCACACTTGCATTGGTATACTTGCTGTCCATGTCACTTACTCCGCTCTATAGGGGGTTTTACAAATGGTATATTCAACAGACTGCCAGCATGTTGATCGGCGGTGTCGGACCGATTGTGTTGGGCCGGTCTGAGCCACATGGCAGGGCCTAATTTTTGTCCCAGTCCAGCCCTGACCCCTGCTAAATGCCCCTCTCCTCCTCCCTGCCCTGCTAAATACCCCTCTCCTCCTCCCTCCCCTGCTAAATGCCCCTCTCCTCCCCCCTCCCATGCTAAATACCCCTATCCTCCCCCCTCCCCTGCTAAATGCCCCTCTCCTCCCCTGCCAAATACCCCTCTCCTCCCCCCTCCCCTGCTAAATGCCCCTCTCCTCCCCCCTCCCCTGCTAAATGCCCCTCTCCTCCCCCCTCCCCTGCTAAATGCCCCTCTCCTCCCCCCTCCCCTGCTAAATACCCCTCTCCTCCCCCCTCTCCTGCTAAATGCCCCTCTCCTCCCCTCTCTCCTGCCAAATACCCCTCTCCTCCCCCCTCCCCTGCTAAATGCCCCTCTCCTCCCCCCTCCCCTGCTAAATGCCCCTCTCCTCCCCCCTCCCCTGCTAAATACCCCTCTCCTCCCCCCTCCCCTGCTAAATGCCCCTCTCCTCCCCTCTCTCCTGCCAAATACCCCTCTCCTCCCCCCTCCCTTGCTAAATGCCCCTCTCCTCCCCCCTCCCCTGCTAAATACCCCTCTCCTCCCCCCTCCCCTGCTAAATGCCCCTCTCCTCCCCTCTCTCCTGCCAAATACCCCTCTCCTCCCCCCTCCCCTGTTAAATAGCCCTCTCCTCCCCCCTCCCCTGCTAAATGCCCCTCTCCTCCCCCCTCCCCTGCTAAATGCCCCTCTCCTCCTCCCTCTCCTGCTAAATGCCCCTCTCCTCCCCCCTCCCCTGCTAAATGCCCCTCTCCTCCCCTGCTAAATGCCCCTCTCCTCCCCCCTCCCCTGCTAAATGCCCCTCTCCTCCTCCCTGCCCTGCTAAATGCCCCTCTCCTCCTCCCTCTCCTGCCAAATACCCCTCTCCTCCCCCCTCCCCTGCTAAATGCCCCTCTCCTCCCCCCTCCCCTGCTAAATGCCCCTCTCCTCCTCCCTCTCCTGCTAAATGCCCCTCTCCTCCTCCCTCTCCTGCTAAATGCCCCTCTCCTCCCCCCTCCCTTGCTAAATGCCCCTCTCCTCCTCCCTCTCCTGCCAAATACCCCTCTCCTCCCCCCTGCCCTGCTAAATGCCCCTCTCCTCCTCCCTGCCCTGCTAAATGCCCCTCTCCTCCTCCCTGCCCTGCTAAATGCCCCTCTCCTCCCCCCTCCCCTGCTAAATGCCCCTCTCCTCCTCCCTCTCCTGCCAAATACCCCTCTCCTCCCCCCTGCCCTGCTTAATGCCCCTCTCCTCCTCCCTGCCCTGCTAAATGCCCCTCTCCTCCTCCCTCTCCTGCCAAATACCCCTCTCCTCCCCCCTGCCCTGCTAAATGCCCCTCTCCTCCCCTCTCCCCTGCCAAATACCCCTCTCCCTCCCCTGCTAAATGCCCCTCTCCTCCCCTCTCCCCTGCTAAATACCCCTCTCCCTCCCTTGCTAAATGCCCCTCTCATCCTCCCTCTCCTGCCAAATACCCCTCTCCTCCCCCCTCCCCTGCTAAATGCCCCTCTCCTCCTCCCTCTCCTGCCAAATACCCCTCTCCTCCCCCTCCCCTGCTAAATGCCCCTCTCCTCCCCCCTCCCCTGCTAAAAAAAACCATGTGTCAATCCTCCTGATTCCTGCATACACTACAATGGGGAAAAGTGCTCCCACCACCACTAAGACTGTCAGAACCTGGCCAGAAGGGTCCGCTCCACTGCAGATCTGCCTAAATGACACCCTATGGCAGGAATATGAGCATGAGGACCTGGAACAGTACACGTCGTCGGTTCTGAACCACATAGTGAACTGCACCAACTCAGTCACCGTGGACAAACGGGTCCGGGTCTACCCCAACACGAAGCCATGGATGACTGGGAAGGTCCAAAAACTGATAAATGAGAGGGACAACGCCTTCTTCGCAGGGAAGCGCACACCGCTGTACAGCTCCACCAGGGCCAACCTAAAGCGCGGCATCAAAGCGGCCAAGGCAGAGCACAGAGAGAAGATTGAGGAATGCCTCCTGAGCAACGACTCCAGGCGGATGTGGCAGGGGGTTCAGCAGATGACAAACTTCAGAGCCAACAGGCTCACAGCCGCAGAGGACGACCCCCTGCTGGCGGGAAAGCTGAACACCTTCTACGCCCGGTTCGACGAGGGGCGAACGGAGGTAACCACAACACAAACACCACTCTCTCCAGCTCCCAGCAGCCTTACCCTCACAGAGCATGAGGTGAGACGCGTACTGAAGGCGGTGGACCCCAGGAAAGCCTCAGGGCCGGACGGCGTCCTGGGACGGGTGCTGAGAGACTGCGCCGACCAGCTGGCCGGGGTTTTCACCAACATCTTTAACCAGTCCCTGTCCCAGGCCACCGTCCCACCCTGCCTGAAAACCTCAACTATCATCCCAGTCCCGAAGAAAAGCACGGTGAGCTGCCTAAACGACTACCGCCCGGTGGCACTCACACCAATCATCATGAAGTGCTTCGAGAAACTAGTCCGGGCCCACATACTCACACGCCTCCCGCCCAACCTGGATCCATACCAGTTCGCCTACAGAGCCCACAGGTCCACAGAGGACGCCATAGCGACGACTCTCCACGCCACTCTATCCCACCTGGAGAGGGGAAACAGCTACGCGAGACTGCTCTTCGTGGACTTCAGCTCCGCCTTCAACACCATCCTTCCAGACAGGCTAGTGACCAAACTACTAGACCTGGGTCTATCACACTCTATATGTGCGTGGATCAAGGACTTCCTGACCGACCGCCCCCAGAGGGTGCGGGTGGGCCCCCACACCTCCACAGCCCTCAGCCTCAGCACTGGGTCCCCCCAGGGCTGCGTGCTAAGCCCCATCCTCTACAACCTCTACACCCACGACTTCACCCCCGTCCACCCCAGCAACTACATCGTAAAGTTTGCAGACGACACCACCGTGGTGGGATGTATCTCGGGGGGGGGACGAGGCGGCGTACAGGGATGAGGTAGAGCAACTGAGCAAGCTGTGCAAGGTTAACAACCTGCTGCTAAGTAAAAGACCCAGGAATTCATCGTAGACTTCAGGAGGAAAAAGTCCGAGATCCAGCCCCTGCTCATCGACGGAGAGAGCGTGGAGAGAGTCTCAACCCTCCGATTCCTGGGACACAACATGCGGGATGACCTGGCCTGGAAGGACAACACAAAAGGCACCATCAAGAGGGCACAACAGCGGCTATACACCCTGAGATGCCTCAGGAAAGAACACAACAAGCAGGAGATACTGGTGGCCTTCTACCACGGCGCAGTGGAGAGCATCCTCACCTTCGGCATCTCCAACTGGTTCCACAGCTGCACAACAGCGGAGAGAAACGCGCTACAGAGAGTCGTGAGAACAGCACAGAAGATCACCGGCGCCCCCCTCCCCTCTCTGGAGGAGCTGTACAACACACGCTGTCTCAGGAGGGCCTCCAAGATCTCCAGGGACCCGACCCACCCTGGGCACGTACACTTTGTCAAGCTGCCCTCGAACAGGAGGTACAGGACCCCGGCCGCTAAGACAAACAGACTGAAGGACTGCTTCTACCACAGGGCCGTCAAGGCCCTGAACACAGAAAAGGCCTAAGTTCTGGGCCCAGGACAGTCCGGACGGATTGTATGGCAGCTAGTGCTGAGGCACAAACATGTACATTTTCAAGCCTGCAAACTGTGACACTTTAAAATAATGTGAAAAAATACTCTTTGTGCAATATGACAACCCTAGTTGACTATCTGTGCAGTATAGTACAGTGGATTGTGTACATAGCCTTTATTGATGTAAACCAGCTCCTTACCTTCTTGTGATTGTATGCTTTTATGCTTTTCTAAAAAAAAAAAATTTTTCCCTTTCCTAACACCAGGGGAGCCACCCCTCCTAAATTTCGTTGTTTGGTACCTGTACTGTAGCAATGACAAATAAAGTCCATTCCATTCCAAATGCCCCTCTCCTCCTCCCTCTCCTGCCAAATACCCCTCTCCTCCCCCCTCCCCTGCTAAATGCCCCTCTCCTCCCCCCTCCCCTGCTAAATGCCCCTCTCCTCCCCTCTCCCCTGCTAAATACCCCTCTCCCTCCCCTGCTAAATGCCCCTCTCCTCCCCCCTCCCCTGCTAAATGCCCCTCTCCCTCCCCTGCTCATCCTCCCGTGGTTGCGATCAAAGGTCTGTATTTGTGTGTATTTGTGGGGGATTCAGTGGAGTGGGCAGGGTGCAGGGGGGTGGTCCAGAAGCCACTGACCTGCCCCCTACTGGCTGTGAGGGGCAAGCACACTTCACAATTTCCATAGGAATTGTCCCTGTCTCGTTTCTAGAATGTATGATGTAAAGCAAAATCGTTTCTAAAAACAATACATTAAAGTGTGTAAAATATCTATTTTTAAATAATGCTTATTGAAAGAGATTTTGGGATGTTCTGGAGAAACAGCTATTTAAAGTGGTGCTAAGTATGGTGTAGTAATTAAGATGGAACCAGATTATGGCTCAAACTAATCTTTTTATTACCAGTATTACAATCCATTAATGTTAACAGTGACTTTCCTATCATCACTACATGCCTCTCTCCCCAGTGGCATCCAAGAATATCAGAACCTCTACGGTTTCCTTGGAGAGGTGCGTATAGACGTAGCAACTTTGTACTTTGATGCTCTTCCCCCATCTAGTGCACACAATTAGTAATAGCCAGTTTTCAACTTCATTCATTCTGATATGATCCATTCAGACCCCCTCAGACATGTGTGTTTTTCTAAATCACTGTTTGCAGTTTTTACGTCCTCAATACAGCTATTCAAATGTCAGAATGTGTAGTATGTAAGGTCTGACTTAGTTAGACTATATGTAGAGTGGTACGATATGTCAGATATGTAGAGTGCTTCTCTTCCTCCTCCAGGCCTCTGGCTGGCAAGGCCATCTCCAGTCAAAAGCCCAGGAGGCTGGAATCTTCCGGTGGCCTCAGCAGCAGCGGAGACCAGCTGGAGCTCCAAAGAGCCGGAGGAGGAGAGGGAAGGGGGCCCGGCGTGGACTACCAACTGCTCGGGTAAACAGTTTGACCTAATTCGGTTGTTAAGTCGTGACTTGTTTCCAGGTCCAAAGTTGGCTGAGGCGCTGTCTTCGAAATGCCTCAGTAATAATAATCATTAATTATATTTATATAGCGCTTTTCCGAGGCTCAAAGACGCTGACAAATATGGGAAAAATGGGAAAGTGCTGTGTCCCTTGTTGTATGAATAGATCCGAGTCTAAAAAACGATTGAACTGTCATTCTACCGCTGTAGTACACTGGTACTCTGGTGCGGGGAATTTCTGGTTTGGACCCGGAAATTGCTAAACGTCACGTTTGACGTCAGACTTAACAACCGAATAGTCTGTAAAACGGTATGCACTGGTCTTAATAATCAAGCTAGTCCCCATTTAGCAGATCGGTTACACAGTGTACAGTCCATGCCTCGTGTCCTGCCTGGTCTACAGGACATTTATCCCTGTAAGTACTGATGGCCTCTGCTCTAAAGGTTTCCAAACACTGGGAACACCTATTACTTGAACGCCACCCTGCAGTGCTTCCTGAGCCTCCATCCTTTTATGGAGGAAATCCTCCGTCAGGAGCAGCTCTGGAGGCCCTCTACGTCCTCCACCACCCTGCTGAGGTACAGTAGACCAGGAGTCTACACTGGCACTCACACACACACACACACACACACACACACACACACACACACACACACACACACACACACACACACATTTTAAATGCTTTATTTATGTCCACATACATGTACAATATCTAAAGCAGGGGTCTTCAACCTTTTCAACCCAAGGACCCCTTGGACGAGAGACAAACAGAACAGGGACCCCCACATGTAATATATATTTTTAAATGTCTCACATTTTAAAGCCTATAATAACTTGTATATTTACTTCATTCACCTTTTCTTTCACCGTATTCACCTATTTATATACTGGGTTATTACTAATATACTGGGTTATTAGCCTATATGTGTTTATGATTGATAAAACGTTCATGCATAATTATGATTGGTTATTATTATTATTATTATTATTATTATTGTTGTTGTCGTTGTTGTTGTTGATGAGGCTTATATTTTCTATTATTATTATTTTTCAACAATGAAACTTTTAGCTTCAGGAAGCCAGGTATGCCTACCTCAGTGAGATGACTGGCCCTGGTTGGTGGTACACAGCTTGTCTATTCTGGGGGAGATGGAGGTTGTCAGGCAGAGCATCATGTCATCCTCAGACTGCTGTCTGGAACAGTATTTGCTCTTCAGGTAGGTGAGGGAGGAGAATCCACTTTCACAAAGATAAGTTGTTGCAAAAGGCAAGAGGCTCATCGAGAACTGGGTGAGAGGCTGTGACTCGTACACATTCTTGTGGTTAGGTCGATCAGTTGATCTTCCTCAGCGGCGGTCAGGTTTGAGCCGTCGGATGCATTGTCTTTGCATGGAAACCGTATCCATGTCTTGTGCTTTCTCCAAGACTTAGTCTCAGAAAAGTACTTCTCAAATTGACTTTCGAGAGCCTCCAAGTGATCAACAATTGCGCATTTCACGTCAGGCGAGGGCACCGCGGAATCCGCGGAAATGCATTGAAATGCGCAGCCAGCTCCGCGCGGTAGCAGAATCTCGTGGATAGCTGTATGTAATTCAAAGACGCGCGCCAATACTGATCCACGGGAAAGCCATCTGACCTCGGAATGGTAAAGGAGCGCGTTATAGCGGCGCATAGAGAAGCAAAGAGGCGGGTTTGTTATTATCAAACTAACTAAATTAGTAACGTTATGCTAGTTATTAATTAACGTTAATTTCGCAATGAAGACCGAACTGCAGCGTTTTAGCCAACACCTAGCTTGCTAGACAGGTGTGTTTTTTTTTCTTTTTCAGCTGACGTTATGTGAGACTCTAGAATCATGGGCATCATTTATTTTGTAAATAGTTTTTTGTCAAAGGTAGCTTATTATTGCCTATTAATGCTTGTACTTTACTCAATATCATTTTTGTTATATTTTGTAATTCTCACTGATTATTTTGGTGAAAAATGTCAATTATTATGACAAAAAATGGCGGACCCCCTGCAGTACCTCTGCGGACCCCCTAGGGGTCGCGGACCCCCGGTTGAAGACCACTGATCTAAAGGACATAAATACTATCAGTGCATTTTGACATTATGAAAACAGTCAGTTACAGTAGTGCTGAGCCAACAACCAGTTATGCCAAGCACAGTATGTTATTCACACTAAATTATGATTACAGTGGATTTGACAGATATAGTATCAATACTATAAAACAGACAGTATCCAGCTCATGGGTACAAGAAGCACCGCCTTCTCCATATTGAGCGGCTACCAATAATAGCAGATAATAGCAGTACATTGCTAGCTGTTTGGCCCTTCTCTTAGATAGACCAGCCATTTGAAGGCCTCTAACAACAAACTTATGGACACACACGCACACAACCCCCCCAATAGATGTTTTAAAGACCTGCACCAAGCACGTCTCGGCACTGCAGCCGACACCAAGAAGAGGCTCTTGCGGGAGGTCATCACTTGCTTAGCTGCTTTTGACCCAGACTTCCTGAAAGGTTATCAACAGGTAAGCTTCACAGCACTAACACAGTATTGATCAATGTTCTCTCATCCAATTGCTCTCCTTCCACTTATCCTCTTCTGTGTGTTTCCCTCTCACCTCCTCATATCACAAATCACAAATGATGTAGCGCCGCTCTATATGAGAAGGACGTGTTTTGTGCGCTCCTCCACCAAAGCGCGCGCACCTCTCTGGGCGTTTTCATGTTTTAGAATGGAGTATAGCGACATCACTGCCACTTTGGGCTAAGAAACCAACCAAAGTGCTCCCCAAATTGCTCCCCAAGAGACGAACAAAAATGTCACAACAGTGACAAAATGGCGGCTACTTCAATGGAAAATTTGGATTATTCTGAAATAGATGTTTTCGATTTCATCGGTGGGGGGGGGTCAATAATCAATAGTTCATAAACTAGTTATAAATCATTCATAAACTATTTATAAAGGGCACTGTAATGTTAAGTGTTACCCATGTGTCTACTGAGAACATGATTAATCTATAAATAGATTTTTAAAAATTGTACCAAACACTGGCCACAACAGACACCTGGTTGCATAAAGATAGATCCAGTCTTAGACTTAGATCTCACTTTGAGTCAGACTTGCTATAGACTCTAAAATGTTCCTGTTGCAAAAAGCTCACCTATGAGTGACTAAAGTAAGACTGACTTAGATAGCCTGTCACACAATGCATTCTATTTTTTATGCAACAGGCAGTCTTAATTAGACTGGTCTAACCTGAGAATATAAGACTAGTCTAAGGCTTTACCCTTTGGAGAGAAGGTAGTCTCTGTGAGACTTTTATCTCTGAGAGCTGATCCATTTTCTTCCTCTTCCTCCTCTATCTGAAAGGAGAGAGGATAACAACAACCTCTCGTTGGACTTGTGTCCTGAGGGAACTCTGAGCAGCAGCTTGGACCTCTACTTCAAAGTCAGCATTTTGAGAATAGAGACTTCTTCTTCGTCTTACATTCAGTGGAAACAGCTCACTGCTCAATCTTATTGTTGTTATTGTATTTTTATAATGTGATGTTGTTGCTGGTTACCAAGGTGAAAAAGCCGGAGGTCACCTGCAGCAAATGTGCATGCAGATGGGTGTCAGTGGTGGAGCAGTTCCACACTCTGCCTCGGTGAGTGGCCTCACTATGACCTCTTTTAGCCATTCAAAGCCCTGTTAATCAAAGAGGATTATTCACTACAATATATTTATCACATGGCCTTCACTCTCTCTCTCTCTCTCTCTCTCTCTCTCTCTCTCTCTCTCTCTCTCTCTCTCTCTCTCTCTCTCTCTCTCTCTCTCTCTCTCTCTCTCTCTCTTTCTCTCTCTCTCTATCGCTACCCCTCTCCCTCCCTCTCCTTCTCTCCCTCCAACAATCTTTCTCTCTCTATCTCTCTCCCCCTCTCCCTCCCTCTCCTTCTCTCCCTCCAACAATCTTTCTCTCTCTCTCTCTGAGCAGCATACTCGTGCTTCACCTGAAGCGTTTCGGCGGGGATCGGGGGAAGAAGCTGAATGCTCCTCTGTTGGGTCCTGCAGAGCTGAAGCTCTCCACCCTCTGTGGAGACACTGGACTGAGGTGGGATCACACTCCTTATGGACAGATGAACTGAACCTGGGCCAGATGTGGGGATACATCTATGAACTGACGATCACTTCCTATGTCATCCAATCTGACACCTGCTTTCTTTGTGTTTCTCTTTCCCCATTGACCCTAACAGATCCCCAGAGTCCCTGGGCTTGGGGGATGCTGTGCAATAAAGCCCCTCTACCAACCAGTGCTCCTTCCCACCTGGACACAGGGAGAGCGCCCCCTCCTGTGCAGGTCGGTCATGGCACCACAACACCCACTAGTCTACTCTAACATCATCCAGACCACCGAGTCATGAGATTAACATTGAACTGGAGGAGACTAGTAGAAGCCAGAGGCTGCAGTTCAAAGTGTATTTGTAGCAGCCATTTTAAGTGGTACATGGTAGCCATTTTAGAACTGAGTAACATTTTCCCATGTTTCCGACAGCTGTGTAAATATATTTGATCCCTCAGATTCAATTCACCAGAGACCAAGAACAGGGAAGCAGAGAGCTAGGAGAAATGCTTGGAATAGCTGGCTTGTTTGGGCTTCTCCTTAGCCTTTCTAGCAGGCCTCCCCTCCGGCCTCGCTTTTTCCTACGATCCCGCCGCCGGCGTCTCCGCCTCAGGGAGGGGACTGTGAACCAGGGCTCTCCCGGTAGCCTGGCTATGTCCGTGTCAATGTTGTAGTGCTCCAGGAAATCCGCCCTAACTATACTGTCGTTTTGCGTGCCGACTTCTAATAAGTCGAGCCTGCTGTAGGTACTATATACATAACTGTTCCCTATAAGTACTAAAAAAAGAGTGAACATATAAAGGTAATTAAAAACACAAAGAAACACCAGTGTGGTCGCCCCCCGAGCCTCAGCGTCTAAGCGCGCGGCCATCTTGGGATAGTCTAGGAGAAGCCCAAACAAGCCAGCTATTCCAAGCATTTTCCTCTCAAATGTCAGATCCCTGACAAATAAGATGGATGAACTGAGACTACAGGTGGCAAAAAACAGCATCGTAGGGGATAGCTGTGTGATTATTCTGACCGAAACCTGGCTAAACGACAACATTGTGGACGCTAACGTTAGTTTAGAGGGCCGAACGCTTCATCGCGCTGACCGCACGGAGCTTAGCGGTAAGTCAAGAGGAGGTGGGATCATAATATCGACGAAGGATAGCTGGTGCTTAAACACGAAAACTGTAAGTAGCCACTGCTCACCAGACCTAGAATACTTGACTGTTAAATGCCGACCCACATACCTGCCTAGGGAGTTTAACGCGGTGCTAATTACATGTGTGTATATTGCACCTAGCTCAGACAGCAAAGTAGCATTGGCGCGACTATACGACGTCATTAGTAGCCAACAAAGTACTGATCCACAGGCTATCCACATCATAGCGGGGGACTTTAATCATGTCGACCTGAAGGCAGTACTACCCAAGTTCTACCAGCATGTAAAATGTGCAACGAGAGGAGAAAAAACACTGGATAAGGTATACACCAACATCAAACGTGCTTACAAGGCTAGTCCGCTAGCTCATCTAGGCATGTCTGACCATGTGTCAATCCTCCTGATTCCTGCATACACCACAATGGGGAAAAGTGCTCCCACCACCACTAAGACTGTCAGAACCTGGCCAGAAGGGTCCGCTCCACTGCAGATCTGCCTAAATGACACCCTATGGCAGGAATATGAGCATGAGGACCTGGAACAGTACACGTCGTCGGTTCTGAACCACATAGTGAACTGCACCAACTCAGTCACCGTGGACAAACGGGTCCGGGTCTACCCCAACACGAAGCCATGGATGACTGGGAAGGTCCAAAAACTGTTAAATGAGAGGGACAACGCCTTCTTCGCAGGGAAGCGCACACCGCTGTACAGCTCCACCAGGGCCAACCTAAAGCGCGGCATCAAAGCGGCCAAGGCAGAGCACAGAGAGAAGATTGAGGAATGCCTCCTGAGCAACGACTCCAGGCGGATGTGGCAGGGGGTTCAGCAGATGACAAACTTCAGAGCCAACAGGCTCACAGCCGCAGAGGACGACCCCCTGCTGGCGGGAAAGCTGAACACCTTCTACGCCCGGTTCGACGAGGGGCGAACGGAGGTAACCACAACACAGACACCACTCTCTCCAGCTCTCAGCAGCCTCACCCTCACAGAGCACGAGGTGAGACGCGTACTGAAGGCGGTGGACCCCAGGAAAGCCTCGGGGCCGGATGGCGTCCTGGGACGGGTGCTGAGAGACTGCGCCGACCAGCTGGCCGGGGTTTTCACCAACATCTTCAACCAGTCCCTGTCCCAGGCCACCGTCCCACCCTGCCTGAAAACCTCAACTATCATCCCAGTCCCGAAGAAAAGCACGGTGAGCTGCCTAAACGACTACCGCCCGGTGGCACTCACACCAATCATCATGAAGTGCTTCGAGAAACTAGTCCGGGCCCACATACTCACACGCCTCCCGCCCAACCTGGATCCATACCAGTTCGCCTACAGAGCCCACAGGTCCACAGAGGACGCCATAGCGACGACTCTCCACGCCACTCTATCCCACCTGGAGAGGGGAAACAGCTACGCGAGACTGCTCTTCGTGGACTTCAGCTCCGCCTTTAACACCATCCTTCCAGACAGGCTAGTGACCAAACTACTAGACCTGGGTCTATCACACTCTATATGTGCGTGGATCAAGGACTTCCTGACCAACCGCCCCCAGAGGGTGCGGGTGGGCCCCCACACCTCCACAGCCCTCAGCCTCAGCACTGGGTCACCCCAGGGCTGCGTGCTAAGCCCCATCCTCTACAACCTCTACACCCACGACTTCACCCCCATCCACCCCAGCAACTACATCGTAAAGTTTGCAGACGACACCACCGTGGTGGGATGTATCTCGGGGGGGGACGAGGCGGCGTACAGGGATGAGGTAGAGCAATTGAGCAAGCTGTGCAAGGTAAACAACCTGCTGCTAAACAAGTCAAAGACCCAGGAACTCATCGTAGACTACAGGAGGAAAAAGTCAGAGATCCTGCCCCTGCTCATCGACGGAGAGAGCGTAGAGATGGTCTCAAACCTCCGTTTCCTGGGACACATCATACGGGATGACCTGGCCTGGAAGGACAACACTAAAGGCACCATCAAGAGGGCACAACAGCGGCTATACACCCTGAGATGCCTCAAGAAACAACACAGCAAGCAGGAGATGCTGGTGGCCTTCTACCACGGCGCAGTGGAGAGCATCCTCACCTTCGGCATCTCCAACTGGTACCACAGCTGCACGGCAGCGGAGAGAAACGATCTACAGAGAGTCGTGAGAACAGCACAGGGGATCACCGGCGCCACCCTCCCCTCTCTGGAGAAGCTGTACGAAACACGCTGTCTCAGGAGGGCCTCCAAGATCTCCAAGGACCCGACCCACCCTGGGCACGAACACTTTGTCAAGCTGCCCTCGAACAGGAGGTACAGGACCCCGGCCGCTAGGACAAACAGACTGAAGGACAGCTTCTACCACAGGGCCGTCAAGGCCCTGAACACAGAAAAGGCCTAAGTTCTGGGCCCAGGACAAGTCCGGACGGATTGTAATGGCAGCTAGTGCTGAGGCACAAACATGTACATTTTCAAGCCTGCAAACTGTGACACTTTAAAAAAATGTGAAAAAATACTTTCTTGTGCAATATGACAACCCTAGTTGACTATCTGTGCAGTATAGTACAGTGGATTGTGTACATAGCCTCTATTGATGTAAACCAGCTCCTTATCTTCTTGTGATTTTATGCATCTATGCTTTTTCCAAAATGTGTTTCTTTTTCCTTTCTTAAACACCAGGGGAGCCTCCCCTCCTAAATTTCGTTGTTTGGTACCTGTACTGTAACAATGACAAATAAAGTCTATCTCTATCTCTCTAAGAAAGAGAAATAGAAAGAGAAAAGCATCTAAAACAAAAAGACAAAGAGAGACAGAGATAGAGAGAGAGAGAGAGAGAGAGAGAGAGAGAGAGAGAGACATGTTTACAGAGAGAGCAGCCAGCCAGAGAGCAGCCAGCCAGAGAGCAGCCAGCCAGAGAGCAGCCAGCCAATGGAAGCTACTGGCTGACAGGCATGATCTCTCATTTGGGAGGCAGTGCGATGTCAGGTAATGACGAAAATTCAGAAACACACACACACACTGTCACACAACCTTTACTCACACTCTGTCTTCCTTGTACCACAGGACACTACATCAGTGACATCTTGGACGCCCGGGGGGACTGGCTCTCTTGTGATGACGAGCAGGTGTCCCTGACTGACGAGGCCAACGTCCTCAGGACCCGGGAGCAGAGTTCCTACCTGCTCTTCTATGTCTACAGGTACAGCAGAGTTCCTACCTGCTCTTCTATGTCTACAGGTACAGCAGAGTTCCTACCTGTTCTTCTATGTCTACAGGTACAGCAGAGTTCCTACCTGCTCTTCTATGTCTACAGGTACAGCAGAGTTCCTACCTGTTCTTCTATGTCTACATGTACAGCAGAGTTCTTACCTGTTCTTCTATGTCTACAGGTACTGCAGAGTTCCTACCTGCTCTTCTATGTCTACAGGTACAGAGTTCCTACCTGTTCTTCTATGTCTACAGGTACAGCAGAGTTCCTACCTGCTCTTCTATGTCTACAGGTACAGCAGAGTTCCTACCTGCTCTTCTATGTCTACAGGTACAGCAGAGTTCCTACCTGCTCTTCTATGTCTACAGGTACAGCAGAGTTCCTACCTGCTCTTCTATGTCTACAGGTACTGCTTTGGCC
The DNA here is from genome assembly GCF_963989245.1 of Nansenia antarctica. Taxonomy (NCBI): domain Eukaryota; kingdom Metazoa; phylum Chordata; class Actinopteri; order Argentiniformes; family Microstomatidae; genus Nansenia; species Nansenia antarctica. Next base: position 46,471,619 of record NC_137675.1, read on the forward strand.
ACCGGTTATTTGACCCTTGTGTTACTGAAGCAGAATCAATGAGGTATAGCCAGCTAAGCTAACTTACAGAAACAGGACACTGCGACCCAATACGACCTCAGAATGCCTACAGTACCATGCTGCTAGCTGACCCACTCATTGATCCTGCCTTGTGCAATCCTTGTGCGATCCACCCTCCACCTGGAATGTATTGCCAGCATGTGCTCTGTAAGTAAGTGTTGCCTGTCACATTATGGTTCCAGGAGTGCAGGTGAGAGAGACGAGGGCTTGAGGGAGAGACAGTAGGCTCCAGAAACCTACGCGGCTTCACAGGGCCCAACCTGGGCAGTGGGCAGCACCGGACCCATCTCATCAACCTGCCGGTTGGTGCGAGGTGTTGGTCTTGATAGACCGGAACCTTTTTTGGGAAGTCTTTGGAAGAGGTGGTCAGCGGTGATCTTTCCTGCTCTCTTACTGGTCCTGGAGGGGAACAGGTCCAGGACTGATGGCAGGTTGCAGCCCGGTTACATGCCTAAAAAGACAACATGATGCACAGAAAGAATATGTTTCTGTTTTGGTCAGTGTGGGAAGCATGGCGCGTTCTGGCCTGCAGGTGGAGCCGGACTGTGGTGGAGTGTGGATGACGGGGCTGATTACGGACAGGTGTGTTTGTTCCCCCCGGACAGTGAGGAAGGCAGAGAGATCCTGCCACGGAGAGAGTGCAATACTTGAGCAAGCAGATCCCGAAAGGGGAGACAGCCGGACGTGGTCGTCCAGGACGGCGACCCGCACTCTGTGTCACGCAGTGTCTGTACATTATTTTATTTTTTTGAAAAAAAACTTTGAAAAGAAAAGAGGGCGTTTTGCTGAGTTGTACTCTAAAATAAACAAGCTGCTTAACCCGTTCCCCTGTGTCGACCTCCCTCTGTGCCTCGAGACTCTTACAGTCAGACTTGGTCCATCCTCAAACCACATCTGTCTGTCAATCCATGAGTCTGCAATAAAACATTCTAGTCGGCTTGGCAGAGTTATGGTCCCTTACAACACAACCGACAACCCTTCGCCTGCGCCCACAAAAACATTTCCAGATGGCACTTATTTCAGGTCAACAGCAACCAGTTTATGACAGCACCAACTTCTCCAACAGAACGACCATAAGAACCCAAATGTGATGCATATCCACCTTCAAATGACTTGAAACCCATCACACAATATACTGTACATATATACACTCACCGGCCACTTCCTTTTCAACTGCTTGTTAACTCGTTAATCAGCCAACACGTGGCAGCAACTCAATAGATTTAGGCATGTAGACATGGTCAAGACGATCTGCTGAAATTCAAACCAAGCATCAAAATGGGAAAGAAAGGTGATTTAAGTGACTTTGAACATGGCATGGTTGTTGGTGCCAGACGGGCTGTTTTGAGTATTTCAGAAAGTGCTGATCTACTGAGATTTTCCAGCTCATCTCTAGGGTTTACAATGAATGGTCAGAAAAAGAGAAAATATCCAACGAATTTATATTCTCTGGGTGAAAATGGTGGTGGTGGTGTAATGGTGTGGGGGATATTTTCTTGACACAAATTTTCTTTAACTGTGTGATGCTGTAATGTCAATATGGACCAAAATCTCTGAGAAATGTTTCCAGCACCTTGTTGAATCTATGCCACGAAGAATTAAGGCAATTCTGAAGGCAAAAGAGGGGGTCCAACCCGATACTAGCATGGTGTGCCTAATGAAGTGGCTGGTGACTGTGTAATAGAATAAAATTCAAGCAAAAAGATTTCAGTCAACCTCCCAGAAGCTGTCATCAGTAAAGCCATAGCGGGATTGTGGGTGTCTTTTTTTTCTTCTTTTTTTAAAAATGATGAGCATCCTTCGGTCATCCACACAAGTCTTCCTTGGCCTACCAGGCCGTTTGCAAAGTTCACCAGTGTTTTTCATCTTTTGAATGATGTTCCAAACTGTTGTTGCTGGCAAGCCTAAGGTTTTTATTTTCACAAATGTTGTGACAGAACACACCGACTAACCAGAAGCACCTGTCAAGCCAATTTTCTAATACTACTTTAGGGGGACTATGTATACAAAGGGTTATCATTTCTCATGTCTAATCTATATTTAGAATCTCAACTTTAACCACATAGTAATTATTTGATTTTTGATCCCAGAATATCTCTTCTACAGCATTGTGAAGAGATTGTGAAGACCGTAAAAATGGTTTTAGACAAGTAAAAGGTCTTCACCAGATCAATGTTGTTTATTACAGTAAATATTTGATACATTTAAAACATACCAATAATCCATAACATATAGAGTGAAGTGTAGTATGTATACAGATAAGTCAAATAGAGTAGTGCATATATGTGCCATGTTAGGTCACAGTGACCTTGGTCTTTGGATAGCTGAGTGAGTCAATTACTTGTCAAATACATTGCATGAGGTAGCAGATTGAAGTTAGCTCATCATCCTAGCTTTGGAGCTAAACGACTCTGTCGCACTTTGTCTGTTGCACAGTTTTTGTTGTTGTTGTTGTTGTTGTTGTTGTTGCTAGCTTCTGACTCCCTGAAATACCTCTGAGATTGCGGATGAATTCTTAATTTAAAAAATAAGTTTAAATTAAGTTTAAAACGTAACTCCTATAAATCATGTCTGCACAAACATTATGTTTGAATAATAATTTTTAAAATAAACCCGATTTTTAGGTTACCTACTTTAATTTAAAATGCTCAAAAAGAAGCAAGAAGTAGCTTTTTTGCTAACCACAATTTCTCAGGCAGCAGACTACGGGATTGACAGTTTGTGTCATGTGCCCAATGTATTAGCAGTCTACAGTGTCTCTCATGTGTGGATGTTTCTGTTTGCAGTTGGATACTATTACATTTTTGGTAAGCTACTTTTAAACTAGCTTACAGTTTTTCTCTAACACTAATATCGGAACCTCAAACACAATGACCAAAACCTGAAACTGCTGTGTTTTATCTCACTCCAATTCTTCATAATGATAAACACATTTCTTGCTTATCACTCATTTTGCAGCTCTAAACCACACAGTTACAAAACACAAAATACAATTCTCTACATTTGGCACATTCTTCCTTGATAAAATCTCTAGTGTTCACATGGAAAACACTACCATTCAGAATGCTAAACTCAAACCACCAATCACACAATCACACTCCTCATATGGGCAAACACCTATTTCATTTGAATTCGCAATCATAGCTTTAGCATTAAAATGGCCAAATGTGAGCTCTCCTGTGTTGAAATATATCTGAAGTATATCAGGGCTGGATTCGTCATGCCAGGCAATACTTTCCCATCTGCTTGGCCAGGGAGAACATTGCCTGTGATGTCGACGAGGTCTTGTGGCCTTTGTGCCTTTTTCAACCCAAGGACCCCTTGGACGAGAGACAAACAGAACAGGGACCCCCACATGTAATATATATTTTTAAATGTCTCACATTTTAAAGCCTATAATAACTTTTATATTTACTTCATTCACCTTTTCTTTCACCGTATTAACCTATTTATATACTGGGTTATTAGCCTATATGTGTTTATGATTGATAAAACGTTCATGCATAATTATGATTGGTTATTATTATTGTTGTTGTTGTTGTTGTTGATGAGGCTTATATTTTCTATTATTATTATTTTTCAACAATGAAACTTTTAGCTTCAGGAAGCCAGGTATGCCTACCTCAGTGAGATGACTGGCCCTGGTTGGTGGTACACAGCTTGTCTATTCTGGGGGAGATGGAGGTTGTCAGGCAGAGCATCATGTCATCCTCAGACTGCTGTCTGGAACGGTATTTGCTCTTCAGGTAGGTGAGGGAGGAGAATCCACTTTCACAAAGATAAGTTGTTGCAAAAGGCAAGAGGCTCATCGAGAACTGGGTGAGAGGCTGTGACTCGTACACATTATTGTGTGTACTGTCTGTGGTTAGGTCGATCAGCTGATCTTCCTCAGCGGCTGTCAGGTTTAGGCGTCGGATGCATTGTCTTTGCATGGAAACCGTATCCATGTCTTGTGCTTTCTCCAAGACTCAGTCTCAGAAAAGTACTTTGACTTTCGAGTGCCTCCAAGTGATCAACAATTGCGCATTTGACATCAGGCGAGGGCACCGCGGAATCCGCGGAAATGCATTGAAATGCGCAGCCAGCTCCGCGCGGTAGCAGAATCTCGTGGATAGCTGTGCGTAATTCAAAGACGCGCGCCAATACTGATCCACGGGAAAGCCATCTGACCTCAGAATGGTAAAGGAGCGCGTTATAGCGGCGCATAGACAAGCAAAGAGGCGGGTTTGTTATTATCAAACTAACTAAATTAGTAACGTTATGCTAGTTATTAATTAACGTTAATTTCGCAATGAAGACCGAACTGCAGCGTTTTAGCCAACACCTAGCTTGCTAGACAGGTGTGGTTTTTTTTTCAGCTTAAATAGTTTTTGTCAAAAGTAGTTTATTATTGCCTATTAATGCTTGTACTTTACTCAATATCATTTTTGTTATATTTTTTAATTCTCACTGATTATTTTGGTGAAAAATGTCAATTATTATGACCAAAATTGGCGGACCCCCTGCAGTACCTCTGCGGACCCCCTAGGGGTCGCGGACCCCCGGTTGAAGACCACTGTAGTAGAGTATATGCAGAAGGCTTATTTTCTTTTTTCGATTGTTTGTTCTGTATGAAGAACACTTTACAAATCCAACTGTCATTGCTGAGATGTGTACAGTATTTCAGAATAAAAAAAACGTTCTGTTCTTATATTTGTGTGTTTTATATTTGAGTATGAAAACATAACAGTTTATAACAGGCTACTGTACGTATGTAGTGTAACACTGAAAATGCAAAAGGCCTACTGATAATCTTATCATAGTACTGTTTTCCGCTGATCATAGTGTTTTCCATTGTGCACATCAGTGTTCAATTGGTTGTTACAAGTGTCTATTCATTTGATGGTGTGTGTGTGTCATTTGACGACAACATTTCATTTTGAGAAGACATAACATCATTTTGAATGCAGTGTTTGCTTTTGCAAGAGATTTGTGGAGTTTAGGGTTTTGTGTGTGAGCTTTTGGATATGTGTGTTAAGAGTTAAGAGAAAACGTGTTAAAGCGATAGAGAAAAACTGTAGTACAATTGTTTGCAACTTTACACATTTTATAACAAAAGTTAGCGAACGGGTAGTTTTTCTAGCTTGCAAAATATAACACTGTGTTAACTCAAACAACAAGATAACTTCAGCTACAACGTTTTCTTACCTGTGCGTTTTGAACAGTCTTACTAGATTACATTAGATTCAACTTTATTACAGTCCTTACAGACTTTACAGTCAATGCAGTCTTACTGCATTTTAGCACAACATTCTAAATGGCCAGTTCCATACTTGTCTCAGATATTATCTGTACCTGCCGGGAACTGACAATGCTGACAAATCATATATCTGATTTATTTGATTGGGTTTGGTCTGGTGACGAACGCATATAAATCCTAAATCACATTCATCCAAAACGGAGCACTTGAGGAAGAGAAGATAGGACAGAATTTTCTGGAAACAACAGTAACTTCTTCTTATTTGGGTGATGCTAATTTGATTTGGGGTGAAGCCAAAATTAAAACAAAAAATACTGGAAATGACGGTTTTCACTTTACTGGGCCTTAGTGGGCCTAAGAAGACACAACAATGAGGGTGAAGGAGAGAAGAAGAAGAAGAAGATAAGAGAGGGGAGAGAAAGCTAGGGAGGCTCCTCCACTGGTTGTGGTGGCTGAGGTGGTATTGGCAGCCGAGACGTCCGTGCTGTTGACTCTGGGAGACAGGAACCGTCCCAAGGCACCTGTGAGGAAGTTTGCATAGCGTGATGTCGCGGAGAAGACCATAGATGAGGCGCGTTGCTTTCCTCGACCTGAGGAGGTTTCGTTACTGCTGATGGTCAACACCGCAGCTTGAAACCATGCGCCGTCCTGCTTACACATCAAGGGGCCTCCGGCATCGCCCTATTGGGAGAAGGAATTGGAGGAAAACAAGGTTCAGTTGTGGCTATATTAATCTTGTGGCTATGTGAATATAAAGACATGCTAAATAGTTAAAGATGGATTGCAACCGTACAGATGTGCAGATTGATCATCGGTCTTTACCTGCAGTAGTGTCACAGCTCCAGTGCAAATGTTGTCAGTTGACGATGTATTCACACAGTCCACCACAGAGGTTTGGAACTCTTGCAGAACTTGCTCAGCTGAAGACGGAGCGTGAGGTGCATTAATTCTCATATCGATGCACACACACACACACACACACACACACACACACACACACACAAACACTTAAAGGTACACACAATCATTTCTCTGTACCATAAAAGAGTAAACATTGCAGTAAATGAATTTTCATTCGCAAATAGCACTTAATTTTTGTGACATTTCCATAGGTTCAAGAAATTAAATGACATGAGAGCAGCTTTACTCTTTTTAAAACATGACTCAAAGCCATAATTTCTCTTTCACACACGCATACATGTGTAGTTATCCACTCACCTCCGCCTTGGCCCGCTCCCCAGCCGGCGGTCCAGCATGTAGACCCTGATCTGAAGGTTCTGTCTCCACCGTCCAGACAGAGAGGCGTGATGTAAGTACCGAGTGTGGGATTGGTGGCCAGATGGAGGACAGCCACGTTATTGCCTGTGAGGTTGCTCAGGGTGATGTTTGTAACTTTGATTGTCACCTCAAAGGGGTTGTCCCCGTTCTGCTTCAGTCGACCCAGGATCACATTCCAGTCAGAGGCATTGGGCTGACTGAAGAGAGACTCTGTTTAGTGAGGGGAAACACACAGCCCTTCCAAACACTGAACCAGGACTTGTTCCTTCTTGCTTTGGTGTAAATGAGTGAGTGTGTTTTACCTGGAGAAGCAGGCTGCATCGCTCAAGACAGCGCCCTCTGCCACCAGCGTTCCACCACAAACATGTGTTCCGTTCTTCTGTAAGCTGGCCATCCAGGGCCACTGCCCTGCTGATGCCGTAGTGCTTCCTCCACCAATACGGGTGTTCAAATCAGCCGTGCCACACACCACGGCTGCAGAGGGGGGAGAGGGTAAAAGGGTAAGAGGCACAGGTCCATTCCAGTGTCAGGCTGGGGATTCATTATGATGTAGCCATAATAACATACTGTAGGGGATAGGCGACACGTACGTGCTGGTGTGGGGGGGACAGTGGTTGGGGGCGGTGGCAGGCCAGTGCAGGTGATACTGAGGTCACTGTCTGTCCCACTGGAGGAGAAGGTGACAAAGCCTGGCTGGTTCGTGGTGATGTGGCTGTTGATCCAGGTCCGGTACTGGGACACTCTGGTATAGACACCAGGGAAGTTTGCCAAGGCACAACCGTTGCCAAAACTCACAATACCAGACTGGATCCAGCGAGTACCCTGTTTGCTCACCATCGGACCTCCTGAGTCCCCCTATGCAGGAAAGGATCAGCAGTTGACAGTGAGATCGGTTTAAAGCAGCAATCCGTAACTGTGATTTGGCTGGCCTACCAACTGGAGGTAAACAATCCGAAAAACACGGGGTTGCGCTTCAATAACTTGGTTAGAGAGGAAGATGCACATTGCATCTTGCACAAGTAACCTTGTGATGTTATTTCCCTATATTTTGCCATAAAACCGATTGCACCATTAAGACATACAGTGAAATATTATTGATAATAACTCACCTGACAGGAATCTCTCCCTCCCGCCAGTAGACCAGCACAGATCATGTTGTCTGTGATGCTGCCCACGCCGTAGAGGCAGTTACACTGCCTGTTCCCCACTACTGGCACTTCCACTTCCTGCAGGGTCTGGGGCGAGGGCAGGTTCACTGATGAAAGACATATTCAACCAGTTAATGAATACCTTCGTACACCGTGCTGCCAAAACAGACTCATTTTGTGTGAATACAAGACAATCCGAATGATAATAATCTGTTGACATTCAGCTTTATATATTAATACTCAATTTGTCCCTTACATATACTTCATACATGCTGACATATCTGAATGTGGCTTTCAAATCGTAATAATGTACAGTAGGGTAAGGTACGTTTAATAAGCTCACCAGTAACATACCGGACATACTGCACACACCTCATACAGAAAGCTACAATACAGTATTCTTGTAATGTAAACATATCCATCATGCCCAACACTGCCTCCTGGTGGAACTCCTGCGACATTGTCACACCAGTGGGGACTTTCTAAACTTACCTAGGGGGCACTATGCATAAAATGTGTTGTAATTTCGGAATGGTTAAACTAATGTGTACACATATTACCATCAAATAAAGGTGTAGAATGTGTACTTTAACCTCATAGCAATTGTTTGATTAGAAATGTGGTATATTTTAAGTTACGTGAAACACACACACATACCATGGATTATATGTAAGGCCTTGTAAAAGTCTGACCTCTCTAACAAATGGGGGTTGGGACCGATTGTAACACACACACACACACACACACACACACACACACACACACACACACACACTGATCATTAACAGATGACCAACACAGAAGGGGCCGCAAGGTTCCTTGGGGCAGCTTGGAGACACACACACACTGACCACTACACAGAAGGGGCCGCAAGGTTCCTTGGGGCAGCTTGGAGACACACACACCCACACACACACTGACCACTCCATATTGGGGCAGGGGACGGGAGAAAAGGCCATCATTGGCTAAAGAATCTTTGACCATATCTCTGGTTTGGTTGGCTCAGGGATGAAGGGATTTACATAGGACAAGGGATAAAATCCTTTGGAAAACCACTCTCTGTCTCTTTTTACTTCCTGCGACTAGTGTTGTTCCGATACCGATACTGGTATCGGCATGGCCACCGATACGCACAAAAATGCTGGTATCGGTATCGGCGAGTACTAACAAATATATAACACCCGATACCAAACTTTCACTATCGCGGAAAAACAAACACGCAACTGTGGTTGTCGAGGAGAGGAGCGGTGGAGCAGCGAGGCTCACCTCAGGTAACCTGCTGTCCCTTCCAGCTGCTCAGAGCCCAAGCTAAGCTATGCTACCGGGGCAACGTTCGGAAAGTCCCCCTGAGAGCGCCGGAGCGCACACTGGGCTCCGACGTCATAAACGGACCGAGGAATCCGATTGGACAAGAGGCGTTCTACGAGTGCCGATCAGTTTCCCAGAGCGACTTTTACCAACGCAGCCCTCAGATATAGACTACGCCACTCCGCTTAAAGCGATACAACCCACAGCCAAGATAGGACACATTTTACAGGAAAAACATATCGACCTTAATCGATATTTATTTCGGTTGCACAGTCTAGCACCGCCACCGGCGTGCTGGAGAGAGTTCAAATAATAATAATAATGTCCGCGCGGCCGCTTCTCCGAGTCCCGCCCAGCTGTTCCCCTTTCGGGATAGTTCTCGGCTCCGTCTCCGCGCCACACCCCCTTTCGGGATCTGCTGTTGTGGCTCTCCGTGTCTCTCTCTCTCTCCGTCTCTTTCTCTCTCTCTCTCTCTCTCTCTCCGTCTCTCTCTCTCTCTCTCTCTCTCTCTCTCTCTCTCTCTCTCTCTCTCTCTCTCTCTCTCTCTCTGTCTGTCTGTCTGTCTGTCTGTCTGTCTGTCTGTCTGTCTGTCTGTCTGTCTCCGTGCGGCAGGTACTTCCTGCCTCCTTCCTTCTCCCGAGGAGAAGTTTTCTCTATGTTTGTTTGAATTGTTTACATATGCAGAACACAGAACACACATGCATTAGTGGTGCAGGAAGGCCTACTGTCACAGCGGAGTGTGTGCGACGCGCTGGCCAATGGGAGAAAGATCATCGGCCACTTCAAGCATTCCCCACTGGCCACTTCACGTCTGCAAACTGTACAGACTGAACTTGGAATGCCTAAAAACTTTTTTTTTTTTTTTTTTTTTCAAACGCCGTGGTATCGGATCGGTACTCGGTATCGGCAAGTACTGCACGGTCAGGTATCGGTATCGGTATCGGGATCAAAAAATGGTATCGGAACAACACTACCTGCGACCACCCAGATGACCTGCTGCAGACCAGAGAAGACCATGCTGTGTAAACTGCTTTTTTGAATAAATAGTCTTAAATCTGCTCAAGACCTCTTCCTCATTTTTTAGCAGCAACAGATACCAGAATATACAATAGAAACAAAACACTTTTTGGAGAGTAGAGTCAAAAGAAGAAAAATGCTTCACTGTCCCATTACTGACGCAGGGCGTCAGTGCCAAGTGTGGAGTCTGCTGTCAGGATAGCCGATTGTTAATTGTATTTACTACAGCCACAGGCTGCAATGTTTGTAAACAGTGAAAGGGGTTTATAATACACTGTAAGCCTATCCATTAGATGTGTTCTACGATGCTCACTGGTGGTTGTTTTGTACATATTTGATCTATATTTTGTTTTCATCTAGGTATTTTTAATATAATTGTCTGTATAACACAACTTGTCTTTACAGTATATTGCTGTAACATAGGTAGGTAGGTGTTGTGAAGTCATGCATCCTTAGCAAATTTCAGGGCCTTTCCATAAAGGGATGGTTCAGCCTATTTTCATATTTAGGTGAAGTATGATTTTACCCTTGTCCTCAAACAAACCTGAATCTGCAACTCATATCACAAACTCTATAAACATTTTAGTTGCTACAAGTTTTAAAAAGTTATTATTATAATTATTATTATTTGTGAATTAATCAAATATTTTTTTTTAAACATCAATACCATTACTTTATGGATTCATACTTTTTTCAATGCCCAAATCCTATAAATGAAGAATAACAAAAAAGTACCTAACTTAACTAATGAAACATGTAAGGTCTCATGGTCCTGTGAACTGGCACAGTGAACAACATTCACATGATGAGTTACCTTGCCTTGTCTTGTGGTGTGCTGATAACTGTCTGTTGTCACAAAGTATTATTCCTATGACCTATTTAGTGAGCATAGAGTATATTGACCATTTACCAGATGACCACCAGCCCCATCAGTCCTCACCTCCACTCCTGATGTCCCCCCAGCCGGTGACCCAGCTATCAGTACCAGCATGGAAGGAGCTCTCCCCTGCTGCCAGGCAGACCGGCAGGATGAAGTTGTTAAAAGACACAGGTGACGAAAGCTTCAGCAGACACAAGTCATTTTCACTGGTACGTCTGTTGTAGTCGGGGTGGGGGGTGATCTGTGTAACTGCCCGGGACACTTCGTTAGCGTTGTCTCCCTCCTGGTTCCTCCGGCCCAGGTAAACAGTCAAACCGAATGTGCTGGTGCTGAGAGAGAAGTGTGGGTGGAGGGGGACGTTAAAGAATGTGGTAAATGTTTTAGTAAAAAACGTTTGTAGCTTAAATAACAATTGTATGACTCCTCCTCACCTAGAGAAACAGTGAGCGGCAGTCAGCACCCACTCACTGTTTATCAGGGAGCCTCCACAGAAATGGGAACTTCTATGGAGACTAGCCTGCCAAGGCCAGCTCCCGTCAGGGGCATCCTGACCCCCAACGATCCTGGTGTTTAAGGGTGGCGTTCCGCATACTTAGAAAAAGGATCAAACAAAGAAAGGGAAAAGGATACTGAATGTTAGATTCAATGCTCTAATGTTAACGAGTGAATGCATGAAAATGTTGATGAACACCACCATGACATAAAGGTACAGGAACTGAATGCCATACCAAGACCAATGCCAAGTAGGTCATTCCACCACACAGTTGTAGCTGACAGTTCTATAACTAAATACCCACATGTCTTGACGTTCTGGGGGTGAGTGCACCCAGTAACGATGCAACTGATCCCAAGCTTAGTGTCTACCTGTCACTGTCCCAGCTACTGCTCAAGTATGCAAAGAATGCAACTCTCTCAAGTCTTCTGGTCTCATTAGATTAGCTTGATGGGATTATTGCTTTCCTTTCTCAGCATCAGGTTTCTCAGGCAAATTGGGGGAAAGGAGATCTAATAATAATAATAATAATAATAATAACTTTTTATTTGTATAGCGCTTTTCCTGCAAACGTTGCAGCTCAAAGTGCTCCAATCATTATATAATCATAATTTAATATTTTTTTCATTTAAAGGCAATATTAAAAAGATGGGTTTTTAGTCTTGACTTGAACATATTTGCTGAGGTTGCATCCCTAATGTAAACTGGCAGTGCATTCCACAATTTGAGTGCATAAAATGAGAATGCAGCCTCATTAAATCTCTTCTTTTGTACATGTGGTACACAGAGAAAACCAGCGTCAGAAGACCTGAGAGCTCTATTGGGCTGATATGCTAGCAAAAGGTCTTTCAGATATTCTGGTGCTGTGCCAGTGAGAGCTTTATAAACAAGCAGAAGGATCTTGAAATCTATTCTGAAGTTATATAGAAAGAATGGACACTGGATTGCAGAAGGAAGGGAACTTACCATCCAACTGGCAGTGGGACCCTGAAAAATAGGAGGAGAAAACAATGAATCAATTCATAATATTAATCAATTTGATTTTGGCACACTGTTGGCGGGTACGTACTTCTTTACACCACCAAGTCATGTTTCAATGATACGTTCCTGAACACGAGGGCACATACAAGAAGCATGGTTGGCCTAAACTTTAAGCCCAAATGTCATTTGTATTGTAATGTATGGTTGATAAAAGCATAAACGTGCAACTATACGGTTATTTCTTTATTATTATTATTATTATTATTTCGTATTTCTTATTATTTTACACGTGTGGCTACCTATAACGTAGGCCTATTGCCCATCAATAGTCCCATGTATTTGTGTGTGGGGTGTCAACATTGCTCCTCTGTGAGAAAACTCTGACTTGGCAGATTGTTTGTCATGGGTCTGAAAAATTGTCTGGGAAGGATGCAATCCAACTGGTTTTACCAGTCTATCTTATTTAGTGTTATACTAGAACATGCTAAGCGTGTCTAAAGTGGCTTCCATTCCTGTCTTTGTGCTGATCTGAAATAACTGAATGAAGCAAACCACAGGGTAAAGGTCTGCCTTCACTCAAGGAGAGGAAGCAGGGGAACCTCTAATACTGTATGTACCTCTAATACTGTATGTACCTCTAATACTGTATGTACCTCTAATACTGTACCTCTAATATTGTATGTACCTCTAATACTGTATGTACCTCTAATACTGTATGTACCTCTAATACTGTATGTACCTCTAATACTATACCTCTAATACTGTATGTACCTCTAATACTGTATGTACCTCTAATACTGTATGTACCTCTAATACTATGCCTCTAATACTGTATGTACCTCTAATACTATACCTCTAATACTGTATGTACCTCTAATACTATACCTCTAATACTGTATGTACCTCTAATACTATACCTCTAATACTGTATGTACCTCTAATACTGTACCTCTAATACTGTATGTACCTCTAATACTGTATGTACCTCTAATACTGTATGTACCTCTAATACTATACCTCTAATACTGTATGTACCTCTAATACTGTATATACCTCTAATACTGTATGTACCTCTAATACTGTATGTACATCTAATACTGTACCTCTAATACTGTATGTACCTCTAATACTGTACCTCTAATACTGTATGTACCTATAATACTGTATGTACCTCTAATACTGTATGTACCTCTAATACTGTATGTGCCTCTAATACTGTATGTACCTCTAATACTATACCTCTAATACTGTATGTACATCTAATACTGTACCTCTAATACTGTATGTACCTCTAATACTGTATGTACCTCTAATACTGTATGTACCTCTAATACTGTATGTACCTCTAATACTGTACCTCTAATACTGTATGTACCTATAATACTGTATGTACCTATACTACTGTATGTACCTCTAATACTGTATGTACCTCTAATACTGTATGTACCTCTAATACTGTACCTCTAATACTGTACCTCTAATACTGTATGTACCTATAATACTATACCTCTAATACTGTATGTACCTCTAATACTGTATGTACCTCTAATACTGTATGTACCTCTAATACTATACCTCTAATACTATATACATCTAATACTGTTTGTACCTCTAATACTGTACCTCTAATACTATACCTCTAATACTGTATGTACCTATAATACTATACCTCTAATACTGTATGTACCTCTAATACTGTATGTATGTACCTCTAAGCAAAGGAAAGCCTCGTTCAGGCAACTCTCGATTGGGATTCAAGCCTCAAGTGATTCCTCGAATGAGAATCAGGCTTGTGTCATCAATGTTCACAGAAGTCCGGTTTGAAATTCTCGATTTGGGCGCGTGCCCGCAGATAGAAGGAGCCCAGAAGAGCCGATTGTTGAAAAGAAGATACTAGACTGGAAAGTGACAGCGCAGCGCTCCTACTTATTGATCTTTATGAAGACGAAAAATAAGATGTAAAAAAAGTGGGAAATGGTTAGGCAACAAATTGCTGACCGATTAAATGCACAGGGGGTCATTCCACTAAAGGTGGATCAGTTTAGCTGCGATATAAATAAATGCTGCGCTCAGGCAACTCGAGATTGGAATTCAAGCCTCAGGTGATTCCTCGAACAAGGATCAGCCTTGTGTCATCAGTGTTCACAGAAGACAGGCTTACAAATCTTCGATATGGGCGCGTGCACGCAGACATAAAAAGCCCTGAAGTGTCGATCTGTCGAAATGAAGATACTCCACTCTGCAGGGGTACTACATTTGCGCAGCATTCCGAATTATTGATTTTTATGAAGACGGAAAAATAAGATGTAAAATAGTGCAATACTGCCGCAATTAACAAGGCGAGGGAAATGGTTTGGCAAGAAATTGCTGACCGATTAAATGCGTAGGTCATACTAGCCCCAGTTATTGTTATATGTTCATATTTTAATAAATGAATATTACTACTGTGGTGATATCCGCAGCAGGCTACAAACCGTCATATCGCCACAATGGCCTAGTGGTATTGACTGCTGCCATAGGATTTATTCGTCATTTTATATCAGTGGTTCGAATCCCTCTTCAGATGCACTTTTTACTGCATTTCGTTGTCTGAATCTAATCTAAAATCTCATCTAAAAAAGTATTGTAGGCTATAAAATTATGGTGCAGGCTAATTTACAAGAACTGACACGATTACAATGGTGTTTGAAACCTTTGCATGAAATCTTCGGTTAAATGTAAAAACAAAAACAAAAAGAATGACTTAGTCAAGTCTCGAACTCGCAACCTTTGGAACTCGAGTCCGCAGCCTTAACCACTACGCCAGCCAGACCGCTGTGATGACGGCAATGCAAGTTGAGACAATTACTTTTTTTTTTACACTCTTTTCTTTATTGATATATCGATCTATCTATCACACTTTCAAAATATCAAGTTATCTATCACACAATCAAACTATCTATCGATCGATCACACTTTCAAAATATCAAATTATCTATCTATCACACAGTCAAACTATCTAATCTATCTATCTCGTGTGAAGTGGGAACTAATATTTCCTAGGGAGGAACTGTCGTTCGGGATGTAGTTTCCGCCTGTGAGCCTTTTTTGATGCGCGTCTCACTATAGCCTGTGTTTTAGCCTGGTCGCGACCAGGCTAGTTATATCTGACTCAGAAGGAGCTCAACCAAGCAGCGAATTATTTGAGCCACATTGATGGCACCGAACACAAGCTAACATTATCGAGGCTTAAAACTTTATCGAGGCTTAGAACTTTATCGAGCTTCGTGGAATACCCCCCTGGTCATACTAGCCCCTACTTATTGTTTTATGTTCATATTTTAATAAATGAATATTCACTACTGCAGTGATATTAGCAGCAGGCTACAAATTGTCAGATCATGATGATGGCATAGTGGTATTAACCGCTGCCATAATATCAAAGAGTTGTTTTACGATGGGGGTTCAAATCCGCTTCTGACATACACTTTTTACTGCATTTCGGATAGATCCTATGGATAGATAAACATGAACATAACTAAAGTATATCAAAATAACTATTATCTATCTATCTCGTAAAAGGTGGGAACTAATATTTCCAAAAAGACAGTTGTGGAACTACTGTTCGGGATTTAGTTTTTGCCTGTGAGAAATGTTTGACACACATCTTACTTAAACCAGACCGTAAACCTGGTCGCTACCAGGGCCCTGTTCCACTAAAGGCGATTAACTCTGATCCAGGTTTTAATCAGATTCGGGCGCTAATTTAAGCTTGCGGTCGGTTCCATCAATGTGGCTCAAATAATTCGCTGCTTGGTTGCTACAACCAATCCTTTTGAGTAATTCTGGTCCCGAGCAGACTTACAGGCTGGTTTAGGTAATGTGTGCGTCAAAAAATCTCTCACAGGCGGAAACTACATCCCGAACGACAGTTCCTCAAGTGTCTTTTAGGAAATATTAGTTCCCACTTTTTATGAGATAGATAGATAGATCGTTTGACTGTGTGATAGATAGATAATTTGATATTTTGAAAGTGTGATCGATCGATAGATAGATAGTTTGATTGTGTGATAGATAACTTGATATTTTTAAAGTGTGATAGATAGATAGATAGATAGATCGATAGATAAATAAATTTAAAAAAAATAAAAAATAAATAAATAGGTATCTATATCAACTTGCATTGCCTTGATCACAGTGGTGTGGCTGGCACAGTGGTTAAGGCAGCCAGATAGAGTTCTGGAAGTTGCGTGTTCAAAACTTGTTTTCATTTAACCGAAGCCTTCATGCAAATCGATTTACAATAGATACAGTATATCTGTCTAAATGAATCATCTATCCATCAGTAATCATAAGAAAAAATAATCTATGCCAAATCCAGGGTCCAGTTAGAAGAACATAATTTACTACTCAGAAAGGCTTCAAGCACCATTGTAATCGTGTCAGTTCTTGTAAATTAGCCTGCACCATCATTTTATAGCCTTCATACTTTTTTAGATGAGATTTTAGATTAGATTCAGACAACGAAATGCAGTAAAAAGTGTGGCAGAAAAGGGATTTGAACCACCGTCTTAAAATGACAAATAAATACTATGGCAGCGGTCGATACCACTATGCCATTGTGACGATATGACAATTTGTAGCCTGCTGCTGATATCACCACAGTAGTAAATATTTATTTATTAAAATATGAACATATAACAATAACTGGGGCTAGTATGACCTACGCAATTAATCGGTCAGCAATTTCTTGCCAAACCATTTCCCTCGCCTTGTTAATTACGGCAGTATTGCACTATTTTACATCTTATTTTTCCGTCTTCATAAAGATCAATAAGTCGGAATGCTGCGCAAAAGTAGGACCGCTGCAGAGTGGAGTATCTTCATTTCGACAGTTCGACTCTTCGGGGCTCTTTATGTCTGCATGCACGCACCCATATCGAGGATTTCTAAGCCGAGGAATCACCTGAGGCTTGAATTCCAATCCCGAGTTGCCTGATCGCCTGATTTATTTTTATCGCCGATATACTAATCAACTTCGTCGAACAGCCCCCAGGTTTGTTCGGAAGGATTGGTTGCATAGCAACCAAGCAACGAATTATTTGAGCCACATTCATGGAACAGAACTCGAGCTGAAATTATCGCGAATTCTCAAAACTAATCTCGATTGTCTCTAATCGCCCTTCGTGGAACACAATTTTAGCACTAATCTGACTAATTCTATCAACATTCAGTCCCACCACATAAACATCAGATTGGTTATTTCAATGTATGTATATGATATACCTTACTCAGAACGGGGCAAATAACATAAATCTCCTTTTTTTTTTGCTAAATCAATGCATCATATAAGGATGCCAAATATTCTGTCCAATTCAACAGTTTTTGGGAAAGACACATTTAAGCAAAACAATCGGTCACCAACTCTACTCTGCAATCTAATGTTGTCCCTGTTTGTCACCTATGAAAATGAATGTTCTATTGTTCCAGACATTTGATTGATTATGTTCTTAAATGTCCTTGGTCATTATGTCATTGATTATCTCATCTGTCATCTCCAGGTTCTAAACTTCCTTGACACGCAGTAGGAGAGGTATTCAGTCTTCAGCAACTTCAAAGACAGTAGTGCACGCACACACACACACACACACACACACACACACACACACACACACACACACACACACACACACACACACACACACACACGCACACGCACACGCACACGCACACACACACACGCACACGCACACACACACACACACCACACACACTTGGCTGTGATAATTGATATGTTTTTGTCACACCATGTTTAGTAGCAACAAGGAGGGCCAAATCGTTTTGGCTGCAGTGAATCCTACCATGAATGACAATGAAATGTCACAAAGGAGAGAAGGGATACAATGAGAAAGAAGTCTCAAATGAATTGGTGGGCAGATATAAATTGTTGGAGGTCACTGTTTAAAATACGCATATTATCATCACAGCAGCTTAGATTTGTGTTCCTTTCTTTAACAGAATAATCCCAAAAATAAACATGAGACAGAGAATAGTTTATGATTGCAGAGCCTTGCTTAATCAACTTGATAGATGGATTAACTCCTTGCACAAATGATATAATGCCTTATTGATATGTATTCTCTATATCCATACACAAAAAAAGGACAGAAATAAACTACTACTACTATCTCCTATATTTGTTCAAACAGAGTTGATTAGCATATCAAGTCGTTTTTAAAATATCCATATCTACTCTCACACAGTCCAGTTGTGCATCTATTCTAATGTATGAATATAAATGACATAGCCTATGTGTTAGTGTGTGTTATGTCAAAAAATTATGAACATTGATCGATTGCTTTCAGATAATACTGTCCTTGGTCCAAGAGGCAACCCCTGTGTGCACAACTGACATTTTCTTCTGGATGCCTTGCAAGATTTTCATATGCACTAGAATCGTATGCTATTAGACTTTCCTATGTTATTTGATCTGATTAACTAAATTAAATAGCATACCATTTGTCACATCTTTCACCATTGCCTTATGTGTGTGTGTTTTTTTTTATTGTGTGTGTGAAATGCACTTTTAAACTGAATTAAACAAATTATCATTGGCCTGGGGTGTTCCGGTGTTCCAGTGGTCTAGCGGCTTACATGTCCATCCGGGCTTGGGTTCGAATCTGGCCCATGCCCTGCTGACGTGCGCTCTCCTCCTTACTTTCTTGTCTTTATCCAATAAAGAAAATATATAAAAGTGGGACTGCTACACTAAAGAAATAACCTTAAAAAGGGGAAAAAACCCTAACCCTAACCCATCAGTAGCTTAGAGAAGATAATACATTCACTCAGAAATGGAATCACACCAACACTCTACATTGTAGACTAGATAGGTACCCACTGCAGACACATTACATAGAGGGAATTTGTGTGGCTTACAGAAATGACATAGAACATTAAGAGATTTCATTATGGCTTTACATTCCTGGTCTTTGGCAGTTGTTGTTGTCACAGTCCCATAAATGTTTTCATTGGTTCCATAGTGATATAGCTTAGCTGTTCTCTGTGACTGTAGTATGGAACTAGGGCCACTGGTATAAACAGTCTATGCGGTTGTTTGGGGCCACAGCCGCTAGAGGTGACCACACTTGGCCACACTAGTCAATCCCATGTCCATTTGGACTTTGAAATACCTCCATGACTTTATATGGCCGCTGTGTGTGTCTGTGGAGAAAAGGGTACGTTTGGGCCCAGGGAAGGGGCTGCGAAAGAGTCACACTCACCAAACTTTACACACTCCTTCCCCTTCATGGGACATTGTACCATGTCAACTTTCACCCTCCTAGGCCATTCCCTAGAGGCCCTGCACGCGACTGCTATATATTAGCAGGGACCTGCTATGCTAGGAAGCAAGTTGCCTAATGGCATGAAAATGCAACATGTTGTACTTGTTGTGTGCCTGTACGTGTGAGAAGATGTCTTTTTCCAAATGGCACTTCCAATCAAGCACTAGAGCTCCCTACAGACGTCGAATCCTGACAGAAACTGACAGTACAGCAGCTTTCAAGGCTAAAATCAGCATACAGCTGTTTCGCAACATTCCACTGTAAACCAAATAGAGAGTTATAGATACCAAATAGGACGTTTTTATTGTTTTATTGCTTTTATTGTTTTATTGTTTTACTTGTTTGTAGGAAGTTTTTATTGTTTTATTGTTTTACTTGTTGGTTGTTTTTGATGCGCTTCGTCTTGCACATTCAAGGACCTGTTTGTCTGTTTGTTCTGTTGTACTGTATGGGAGTGGCTGCTGGTGTGGCCCCTTCCCCTCGTGGACCTCTTTTAAAAATAAAATAAAAAAACTTTCAACGATTTCAAGAACCCGTGGGAACCCTGTATATAAAACATGCTGTCATGAGGAAGTCCAACCTGCCATGGTCTCAAAGGCAATTCCCAGAAACAAAAAGGCAGATACCTTACAGTACATGTCACTGACTGGCTACACCAGGGACAGCGACGGAAACAAGTCACAGACTTTATCGCTCTATCCCTGACAATCACAAATGCCTATGTATTGTATTTTTTGGTCAATAAATAAAATAAGATAAAATAAAATAAAAACAAGTTTCTCTATTAATCTAATACAGTAGGTAGACATTTTTCCTAATTTAAAGGTAAGGTTATACATATATTATATATATAAGGTCCACAACTCTCCCCTTCAAATTGATTGTTTGATTAAATATGTGTTATGCCAAGTACATCTGAATGCCATGTAGTTGTACGCAAGCCTAATATAATTATAGAAATTAAAGATATTATTAGTGATACATTAGACCTGCCCCCATCAACTCCATAAAAAAAAGTGCATTACTAGGTGAAATCCTAATCAAAGCATGAGATGTGCATGATAGTGCTGATAAATAATACTTCTTTGCCTGCAACATGATACCTCAATGAAGATGGCATCTTCATTCTGCTGAAACGTGCTGCTTGTTTGATGGCCTTGGATGGCCTTTGGATTCACTTGAGGATTGACTGTGTATTTTTCATTATGTGTTGATGCAAATGTGAATGGTGGATATGGAGTACAAATAGAAGAGCAGTGGTAGTATATGTAACACAGTCTGATCATTTGGTCCGCATATCGGCAACCTGTCAAAATGTTCAGACTTTTCGTCGGAACTACGTTTCAACGTTGTTGAGAATCACAACACAAACTCGCTAGTCAAGCCAAAATACTGCAACGCAATGGCTTCGGTGAGTAATACTCACTGCTACCTAGTTAACTACAACACTACTTTACATTGTTAGCAGGCTCACAAAACAAGCTGTGTTGGTTGTAAAAAGTCTGATCATTACATCGGATCCCGACATGAGGACCAAAGCATTAGAACGTGTCACATATTAGATTACATAAAGAGAGTGGAAAGGGCGGGGGTGGGTGTTAGAATGTCATTAATGTAACATTGAAATGGGTATCACAGTTGAA
The DNA here is from genome assembly GCF_963989245.1 of Nansenia antarctica. Classification (NCBI taxonomy): domain Eukaryota; kingdom Metazoa; phylum Chordata; class Actinopteri; order Argentiniformes; family Microstomatidae; genus Nansenia; species Nansenia antarctica. The sequence goes on from NC_137675.1 coordinate 46,492,988, forward strand.
ACAGCCTGACCAAAAAAAAGAAAAATGTTCAACAACCTCAACGGAGGTCAGCAAACGTTCACTTCGTTGTCGTTGGAGACGCGTGTGATTTCAATGGCCAATCGACTTCTAAATGCCTAAATGCCATTAGAATTAGAACCCCTGGTGATTGTTTTTCTGAGGTGGAATACCCCCAAGAAAAGGGCAAATCGTTTATGACACAGCTCTATTCTCTCTCATGCAAAACCTTGGGCCTATGCAAAATACACTCCTGGTGAATGTACAAGAAGCTAAATATAAACCAACTATAGTCAAACCGATTGTGGTGTATATTTAGAGATCAGAGATTGCTTGTATCCCTTCTATTATAATAATTAAAAGTGTAATTGTAAAGTAATATGCTGCCCTTTCAGTGTGATGGCAACAAGGCTGACCCCACCTTTCCATCACTATGGAGTTCTGTGAAATTCCATATATCTTCGATTACTTGAATGTTGTCTAATTGAAGTAAATTAACTGTAATTAACATTATTAAAGTACTGAACATTATGTTATATGTACAGGTTTTCCTTGTAATTGCATTTACGGTATTGTACAATAGTTTTATTGTAATCTGCTGGAAACTTTGCATCTCAGTGCTTACATAGTTAAACTATAATAATATCCTGGTTTTATATAGCACCTTTCACAGAACCCAAGGACGCTTTACACATTTTACAGAAAAATAAATAAATACATATACATACACCTGTGCCATTTTTCTTTTTTCAATGTAATTAATGAATCTTCATTCCTCTCGGCAACTCAGCTGCAAAGCCGCAAGTGTGTCTACACCTGTTCTAAAAATACATTGTTTTACATTGTAATTGTAATTGTTTCATAGAATTATATTTCTAAGGGTTTCAACGATAACCAACCCCTATTTTCCCCAGAATGGAAGGTTCCACTTCATAGCCAGACACAGCACCCTCAAGACCCAAACTAAGGGTCTATACTTTCCTACTATTGGTAATTCACTCAGGCTCACTCCTTAAATAAGCCCATATATCATATGCATAACACAGAAAAAGGTGAATGGAATAATAAATGAAATAGCATGCAGGTAATGTACACCAAATATTCATGCATAAAACAATTGTTTTAATATATAGTGAATATTTGACATATTGAAATTTTTGTGGTTTTGTGGTTGAAACTATTCCTTCCATGCAACCATGAATATTCACACATCCATACACCTGCTGTTTACAGTCTAACTACTGGTAAACTAATGATCAACTAACATAGCTTTGCGATGGTAACTGCAATGTTCTAACCATACCATGCAGCATCAAGTGACATCTATGTTCAAGTTCACTGGGTTACTTTGATTGCTATGACATCCATATAGCCCACAAATACTAATCCAAAAAGTTGGCATGACTAGTTCCTGAACTCCAGGTAAGGACTTTGTCTGTATATATACAACATCGGAATAATGGAAATTGTGCCACTTACCATTTGCATGAAAGGCAACCATTAGAGTCAACAAACACAGTGCTCTGTAGACTGCCATCATTTGTTTGTGTCCGGCACAGCAACCTTGATTGTCTAAATAACCCTCTCTCTCTCTCTCACACTCCTCCCTCCGACACCTTTAAGAGCCCCGCCCTCAACCTGGGAACACCTGTATGCCAAACTCTATTGAATGTTTGAGGAATTTGTTGGCTATTGTTTCCCCTCACGTTGTTCAAATGTTCTATCTGTACAGGTGCTGGTCATATAATTAGAATATCATCAAAAAGTTTCAGTAATTCCATTCAAAAAGTGAAACTTGTATAATGTATACATTCATTCCACATAGACTGATATATTTCAAGTGTTTATTGCTTTTAATTTTGATGATTATTACTGACAACTAATGAAAACCCCAAATTTAGTATCTCAGAAAATTTGAATATTGTGAAAAGGTTCAATATTGAAGACCCCTGGTGCCACACTCTAATCAGCTAATTAACTAAAAACACCTGCAAACGAATGGTCTTTTTTGTCATTGCTATAGTACAGGTACCAAACAACGAAATTTGGGAGGGGTGGCTCCCCTGGTGCTAGGAAAGAAAAAAAAAACTAAAAAAACTAGAAGGGAAAGGAGCTGGTTTACATAAATAAAGGCTATGTACACTATCCACTATACTATACTGTACAGATAAAACGACTAGGGTTGTCATATTGCACATAGTGTTATTGCACATTCATTTAAAGTGTCGCAGTTTGCAGGCTTGAAATGTACACATTTGTGCCTCAGCACTACACCTGATTTTTCAATCCAGCAGCTGCCATCAATCCGTCCAGACTGTCCAGGGCCCAGAACCTAGGTCTTTGCTGTGTTCAGGGCCTGGATGGCCCTGGGGTAGAAGCTGAGCTTCAGTCTGTTTGTCCTTGCGGCCATGGTCCTGTACCGCCTTTTCGAGGGCAGCCGGGCAAAGTGTTCGTACCCAGGGTGGGATGGGTCTCTGGAGATCTTGGAGGCCTTCCTGAGGCAGCGTGTGTTGTACAGCTCTTCCAGAGAGGGGAGGGGGGCGCCGGTGATCTTCTGGGCTGTTCTCACGACTCTCTGTAGCGCATTTCTCTCTGCGGCTGTGCAGCTGGAGAACCAGTTGCAGATGCAGTAGGTGAGGATGCTCTCCACTGCGCAGCGGTAGAAGGCCACCAGTATCTCCTGCTTGTTGTGTTCCTTCCTACGGACTCTCAGGAAGTAGAGCCGCTGTTGTGCCTTCTTGATGATGGCTGCTGTGTTGTTCTTCCAGGACAGGTCATCCTGTATGTGCACCCCCAGGAATCGGAGGGTTGAGACTCTCTCCACGCTCTCTCCGTCGATGAGCAGGGGCTGGACCTCAGATTTTTTCCTCCTGAAGTCCACGATGATTTCCTGGGTCTTTGACTGGTTCAGCAGCAGGTTGTTAACCTTGCACAGCTTGCTCAGCTGCTCTACCTCATCCCTGTACGCCGCCTCGTCCCCCCCCGAGATGCAGCCCACCACGGTGGTGTCGTCTGCAAACTTTACGATGGAGTTGCTGGGGTGGACGGGGGTGAAGTCGTAGGTGTAGAGGTTGTAGAGGATGGGGCTTAGCACGCAGCCCTGGGGGGACCCAGTGCTGAGTCTGAGGGCTGTGGAGGTGTGGGAGCCCACCCGCACCCTCTGGGGGCGGTCGGACAGGAAGTCCTTGATCCATGCACATATAGAGTGTGATAGTCCCAGGTCTAGTAGTTTGGTCACTAGCCTGTCTGGAAGGATGGTGTTGAAGGCAGAGCTGAAGTCCACAAAGAGCAGTCTCGCGTAGCTGTTTCCCCTCTCCAGGTGGGATAGAGTGGAGTGGAGAGTCGCCGCGATGGCGTCCTCTGTGGACCTGTGGGCTCTGTAGGCGAACTGGTATGGATCCAGGTTGGGCGGGAGGCGTGTGACTATGTGGGCCCGGACTAGTTTCTCGAAGCACTTCATGATGATTGGTGTGAGTGCCACCGGGCGGTAGTCGTTTAGGCAGCTCACCGTGCTTTTCTTCGGGACTGGGATGATAGTTGAGGTTTTCAGGCAGGGTGGGATGGTGGCCTGGGACAGGGACTGGTTGAAGATGTTGGTGAAAACCCCGGCCAGCTGGTCGGCGCAGTCCCTCAGCACCCGTCCCAGGACGCCATCCGGCCCTGAGGCTTTCCTGGGGTCCACCGCCTTCAGCACGTGTCTCACTTCATGCTCTGTGAGGGTGAGGCTGCTGAGAGCTGGGGAGAGTGGTGTTTGTGTTGTGGTTACCTCCGTTCGCCCCTCGTCGAACCGGGCGTAGAAGGAGTTCAGCTTTTCCGCCAGCAGGGGGTCGTCCTCTGCGGCTGTGAGCCTGTTGGCTCTGAAGTTTGTCATGTGCTGAACCCCCTGCCACACCCGCCTGGAGTCGTTGCTCAGGAAGCATTCCTCAATCTTCTCTCTGTGGTCTGCCTTGGCCTCCCGGATGCCGCGCTTTAGGTTAGCCCTGGTGGTGCTGTACAGCAGTGTGCCCTTCCCTGCGAAGAAGGCGTTGTCCCTCTCATTGATCAGTTTTTGGACCTTCCCAGTCATCCATGGCTTCGTGTTGGGGTAGACCCGGACCCGTTTGTCCACGGTGACTGAGTTGGTGCAGTTCACTATGTGGTTCAGAACCGACGACGTGAACTGTTCCAGGTCCTCATGCTCATATTCCTTCCATGAGGTGTCATTTAGGCAGATCTGCAGTGGAGTGGACCCTGCTGGCCAGGTTCTGACAGTCTTAGTGGTGATGGGAGCACTTTTCCTCATGGTAGTGTAGGCTGGGATCAGGAGGATTGACACATGGTCAGACATGCCTAGATGAGCTAGCGGTCTAGCCTTGTAAGCAAGCTTGATGTTGGTGTATACCTTATCCAGTGTTTTTTCTCCTCTTGTTGCACATTTAACATGCTGATAGAACTTGGGTAGTACTACCTTCAGGTCAGCATGATTAAAGTCTCCGGCGATAATATGGACTGCCTGTGGGTCCGCGCTTTGTTCACCACTGATGACGTCATATAGCCGCGCCAATGCTAAGCTACCATCCGCGGTTGGCGCAATGTAAACACATGTAATGTACACTGTGTTGAATTCCCTCGGGAGGTAAGTGGGTCGGCATTTAACAGTCAAGTATTCCAGGTCTGGGGAGCAGTGGCTACTTACAGTTTTCGTGTTTAAGCACCAGCTGTCCTTCGTAGATATAATGAGGCCGCCTCCGCGGGTCTTCCCACTAAGCAAAGTCCGGTCCGCCCGGTGTAGGGTCCTTCCTTCTAGGCTTACCGCGGAGTCCAGGTCTCCGTTAGGATAATCACACAGCTATCTCCCACGATGTTATTGGTAACGACATGCAGTCTCAATTCGTCCATCTTGTTTGCCAGAGACCTGACGTTGGATAGGAAAATACTTGGCAAAGCAGGTTTATTCGGGCTTCTCCTCAGCCTAGCTAGCAGGCCCCCCCTTCGTCCTCGGCGTTGCTTACGGTCTCGCCGCCGACGTTTGCGCTTGAGTGTTGGGAGAGCGTAGTATTGTATTGTTCACCCTGGTCCCTCAGTCCAGTCCCTCAGTCCAGTTCTGTAGGCTACACAATCATGGGGAAGACTGCTGACCTGACAGTTGTCCAAAAGACGACCATTGACACCTTGCACAAGGAGGGCAAGACACAAAAGGTCATTGCTAAAGAGGCTGGCTGTTCACAGAGCTCTGTGTCCAAGCAAATTAATAGAGAGGCGAAGGGAAGGAAAAGATGTGGTAGAAAACAGTGTACAAGCAATAGGGATAACCGTGGCTTCTGGAGGGGTGTCCAGAAATATAGCCCGGGTGAGCCCCTCAACCAGGTCTCGGGGTGGTAAAAGGGTAGCCCCTCGGCCCCGAGCCTGGTGGAGTGGAGAGGAAAAACAACTACCCATACGCCGAAGAAGAAGGGATAACCGCACCCTGCAGAGGATTGTGAAACAAAGCCGATTCAAAAATGTGGGGGAGATTCACAAAGAGTGGACTGCAGCTGGAGTCAGTGCTTCAAGAACCACCACACACAGACGTATGCAAGACATGGGTTTCAGCTGTCGCATTCCTTGTGTCAAGCCACTCTTGAACAAGAGACAGCGTCAGAAGCGTCTCGCCTGGGCTAAAGACAAAAAACAAGGGGGATGAATTTCACCCACACAACAAAGTTGCGTAAACAAAAGATCTTCGCCAGACATTTATGCTAAGAGAGTATTTTCTGTTCGTTTTGCACACATATCTAGTATGTTCGCTGTGAGAGTTATGTTGGCTAGCCAGCTAACGATAACGTGGGTTTTTGGCTCTATTTATGTAAGTCCTTGACAAATAGTTTGTACAAACAATGCACACAACTTTTTTTTTTTTTCATTTTCATTCCTTGTGTCAAGCCACTCTTGAACAAGAGACAGCGTCAGAAGCGTCTCGCCTGGGCTAAAGACAAAAAGGACTGGACTGCTGCTGAGTGGTCCAAAGTTATGTTCTCTGATGAAAGTACATTTTGCATTTCCTTTGGAAATCAAGGTCCCAGAGTCTGGAGGAAGAGAGGAGAGGCACAGAATCCACGTTGCTTGAAATCCAGTGTAAAGTTTCCACCGTCAGTGATGGTTTGGGGTGCCATGTCATCTGCTGGTGTTGGTCCACTGTGTTTTCTGAGGTCCAGGGTCATTGCAGCCGTCTACCAGGAAGTTTTAGAGCACTTCATGCTTCCTGCTGCTGACCAACTTTATGGAGATGCAGATTTCCTTTTCCAACAGGACTTGGCACCTGCACACAGTGCCAAAGATACCAGTACCTGGTTTAAGGACCATGGTATCCCTGTTCTTAATTGGCCAGCAAACTCGCCTGACCTTAGCCCCATAGAAAATCTATGGGGTATTGTGAAGAGGAAGATGCGATGCGCCAGACCCAACAATGCAGAAGAGCTGAAGGCCACTATCAGAGCAACCTGGGCTCTCATAACACCTGAGCAGTGCCACAGACTGATGGACTCCATGCCACGCCGCATTGCTGCAGTAATTCAGGCATAAGGAGCCCCAACTAAGTATTGAGTGCTGTACATGCTTATACTTTCCATGTTCATACTTTTCAGTTGGCCAACATTTTAAAAAAAACTTGTTTTGTATTGGTCTTAAGTAATATTCTAATTTTCTGAGATACTGAATTTGGGGTTTTCATTAGTTGTCAGTAATAATCATCAAAATTAAAAGCAATAAACACTTGAAATATATCAGTCTGTGTGGAATGAATGTATACATTATACAAGTTTCACTTTTTGAATGGAATTACTGAAATAAATCAACTTTTTGATGATATTCTAATTATATGACCAGCACCTGTATATGAGCTCATTTATTCTGTGCATGAGGGCAGTTGAGACTATCTGAGGCAACTGTAGCCCTGGTGTGTTTTTTTAAAAATGTATTTCTCCATTGTACTTGTTTTATCAATTAATTGATTAGCCATGTACTGTATGACTTGCTTTGTGTCATGTTCAGTGTTGGGGAGTAGTTCAACTACGTGTAGTTCAACTATTAGTTAAACTGCATTATGCAGTAGCTTTGTGGTAGTTGAACTAAATTCAAATCCTTGTAGTATTTCCAGTAGTTAACTATTTGTTTTGCCAGGTAGCGGTGTAGTAAGATACTGTCCCTACAAACTATATTTTTCTAAAGGGAAAAATAAGAATACATTATTTGAATTAAACATCAAGCCATTGAACTTGAATTTCCCCACTATTTCTTCCTTACACTTTGCTCCACTTCACACGTTTTTTATTTCGTTTTATTTATTTCAGAGAATTTCAAAGTAGAATACATTTGACAAACTATATTTAAGGCTACTAAGGGTAGTTTTCGTAAAGTAATTGGTAATTTAGTTAAAAACATTTTCAGAGTAGCTTACCCAACACTGGTCATGTTGAGAATACAGTGATCCAAAAGTGCATGATTAACAAACAAAACAAGTATAACAAATAGCAATGTCAAAAAAAAATGTGAATATAAACATTAGCCTTATTCTTTACATTTGTGCTCTATGATTATGATTATGATTATTATTATAGAAAGAGAGAGAGAGATTGAGGGAGGATCATTGCGTAGAGGCCAAGAGTATAATACAAAACAATAGAGCAGCTTATCGCAGAATCCAAAAGACATTCAAATAAAAAAACTAATAACAAAAGCAGGCACCTTGAATGGATTTTCAGTCAAACAGACAGGTAGCATTTGTCAAAGCACTGCCATTACTGCAAGCATCTCTGAACACATATGGTTGTAATGTGATTGGACCTGAAAAAGAAGCTTGCTCTGCCACATTCCTGGCTACTATGTACTAATGACTGGAAACACAATGCACAGACTATTTTTGTTGTTTATCGTTTCATTGTCAGCCAACCAGGAAGGCATGTCATGACACTCAAGCCAATGAAGATTCAAGGATAATGTTCATTGTCTGGAAAAGGAAGTAAATCCATCCACATTGCTTAGTCATTGCTTTTTAGACTAAAGAACATTTCAAAACTTATGAGATCAGTTGGAGCAGCACCTTCATCACATAATAATTAATGAGAAGAAGTTCAGGTAGTAATTAAGTCATTAAATGCAAAGTACAGTAAGTATTTAGACAGTGAAGCATGTGTTCTTCTTTTGGATCTATACTCCAAAAGGTTTGATTTGAAATCAAACAATTAATATGAGGTTAAGACTTATTTAAAAGCTTAAAAGATTTCAAATCCAAACTTTTGGAAAAAAGGGCCAAAAGAAAAGAAAATCCTTCTGGGAAGAAATACTGGAACTCTACCTCCCCAGAATGTTTATTTATCTTCACTTCATCTTTTATCTTCACTTTGAATTACAGAGATGCAGATAAGAGGGGTCTGATCAGGCTTTCAGCAGCTTGGGGATCATATGAAGGTAAATTGGTGACAAATACACTACCCTACGTAAGTTATTGTTTATTCTTTAGGTTCTATACATCAAGCATAAACAAGGGTTCTTGTTGAAATGACCAGACCAGGCGTAACAGTGACATTCCCCACAATGAGCTTACAATGAATTCAATAAAATAGAAAATAGAAACGTCTATAACCTGCTTGCAAATCTTATTGCATTTATTTTCATATCAAGTTACATGTTTGCAAGTGTTGTATTTATTCATACATCAGTGACATGTGGTCACAGGCACTGCCTACCTTCCATATTCCCTAGGCACTACTTCCCTGTTCCCTAGGCACTGCCTACTTTCCATATTCCCTAGGCACTGCTTCCCTTTTCCCTAGGCACTGCCTACTTTCCATGTTCCCTAGACACTGCCTACTTTCCATGTTCCCTAGGCACTGCCTACTTTCCCTATTTTCATGGAATTTGGTTTGTTATAAAGGTGAGAAATTGAACATGACATTAAATTAAATTCACTGGGGGCGAAACTGGTGAATCTAAACATGATCCTTCTGAAGGCCACAACTTCCTCTGGGACATGCAGGCTCCGATCTATACAACATCATCTGCAAATTATTTAGAATTTCAGATTTTGTGAGTTTCTCCAAAAATGTTAATTTCTATATCTAATATATTGTTATAAAGCCGCCTTGTTGCTTGTTATTGTATTAATAATTAAACCAATTCATTAATAAAATAAACAACACTATTGTTCACCGGACTCCAATTAAGAGCACATCCAGTCAGTTCATCTGTACACCCCGAGACACATGTCCACTTCTGCAGACACATGTCACAAATATTGTTAATCTCATTTTATTTTCATCTTCATCAATTCACTTAAAACAATGACACATACAACACAATACTATAATATAACAATACAATAATAATACAATACTATAATACAATAATATAATAATACAATACAAAAATATAATATAATAATATAATATTACATGTAATGTAGTTCGTCAAGTGTTTGAGACCAATGTTCAGATACAATGCAGTCATATGTAAACATAAAATAATTTTGCCCTAGAGCAACTAGGTAAGAGTCAAAATAGTTCCCTGTCTTGGACAAACTCAATTTCTCTCCATCTCACACTTTTCAGCAACATGTGAATACTCTTGTTCTAAGAATTAATATTATTGAAACAGTATTGTTTTACAGAGCTTCTTTCTCAAGCTACCAATTTGCACAATGTGAGGTTAGGCAATGTGGTACTGCCTCAACTTGTGGAAGTTGTTGACAACTAACAACAGGATGCAACATTTATTATTGTCAATGCATTTACATTTACATTTTTGGCATTTAGCAGACGCCTTATTCCAAAGCGACTTACAATCAATACTTTTGAATGCTAAGCATGTGAATCATCAGTCCACCATTCGTGGCAGGAAGAGTAATCTAGCTCAGGCCCGGGGCCATTGATAGAAGGAAAACCATCTTCTATCACCTTCTTCTAAAACCTAGTTGTTGTTTTTTTTTTTTTTTTATACTGGAGGAACAGAGAAACAGTACAATAGAAATTCTTAGGGACACAGTAGAGGGGAAAGCGGGTGTCTTTAGGAGACGTAGTGCTCAGGAGGAGCAGTTAAGGTGTAACCTGAAGAGATGGGTCTTCAGTCTACGACGGAAGATGGGAAGTGACTCTGCCGTTCTGACAGCCGTGGGGAGCTCATTCCACCAGCGGGGAGCCAGTGCTGTGAAGAGACGTGATCGGGCAGCACGATTGCTGTGCAGAGGAGGTGGGGCCAGTCGGCCAGCTGAGGTGGAGGAGCGGAGTGAGCGGGCTGGAGTTTGGGGGGTTACCATTTCCTTCAGGTAGGCAGGGGCTGTCCCTTTAGCTGCCTGATATGCAAGCACCAGGGTCTTGAATCTGATGCGAGCTACTATCGGGAGCCAGTGCAGGGTGCAAAGGAGAGGGGTGACATGAGAGTATTTGGGGAGGTTGAATACCAGCCGGGCAGCAGCGTTCTGGATGAGCTGCAGAGGTCTAATGGCGGATGCGGGGAGCCCAGCCAGGAGTACGTTGCAGTAATCCAGGCGGGAGATGACCAGTGCCTGGGTCAAGAGTTGCGCTGCCTCTCCGGTAAGGAATGGTCATATCCTTCTGATGTTGTAGAGCAGTGGTCTTCAACCGGGGGTCCGCGACCCCTAGGGGGTCCGCAGAGGTACTGCAGGGGGTCCGCCAATTTTTTTCTGAATAATTTACAATTTTCACCAAAATAATTTGTCACAATTAAAAAATATAACAAAAGTTATATTGAGTAAACTACAAGCATCAATAGGCAATAATAAGCTACTTTTGACGAAAAACTATTTACAAAATAAATTATTCCCATGGAGCAGAATCGAACGTTAGCCGTTATAGCAAGCTAGGTGTTGCGAACAACAGAACATGAACAGCGGAACAGAACAACAGAACTACATTGAAGTAATAGTCAATAATTAGCATATCGTTAGCAATCAATATTTAGCATAACAATAATAAAAGTAAAAACAATATATTATTAGTTACTACTATTAATTAGTGAAGCAGGATGGATACATTTGTAACAGTAACGAGACCTCGAGCTCGAGATCCAACGGCTACTCCTTCCACCTCGGCCCCAGCAGCGCCTGCCCCAGGGGCAGATAAACGCAAAAGAGAAAAGTCCCGAAAATATTCAGAAGTGTACCTAAAGTTTGGATTTACTTTCAAAGAAACCGAAGGAGTGGAATTGCCGGTGTGTGTTGTTTGTGCGGCGACGCTCTCAAACGAAAGCATGAAGCCATCAAAGCTGCAACGACACTTGGAGACAAACCATGGCCACTTACAAGATAGAGCACTGGACTACTTTCAGGCTCGTCTGCACTCTCTCCAAGGCCAACAGACAATGATAAGAAAATCTGCGAAAGTCGGTGAGCTTGCTTTGAAAGCCTCATATCAAGTTGCTCTTCGCGTTGCCCAGTGTAAAAAACCATACACAATTGCAGAAGATTTGATATTGCCTGCGGCCACTGATATGTGCAAGACCATGTTTGGGAATGATGGATATGCAGAAAAGTTGAAGACTATCCCGTTGTCAGACACAACAATTGCTCGGCGAATTGGTGAAATGGCATCGGATGTGAGGGTGCAGTTAATTGAGAAATTACAAACGGCGGCGGCATTTGCACTCCAGTTGGATGAATCAGTGGACATGTCCAAAGACGCCCAGCTCTTGGCATTTGTGCGCTTTGTTGACCAAGACAAAATGTGTGAAGAGTTCTTGTTTTGTAAGAAGCTTCCTGAACGCACAACAAGTGCTGAAATTTTCAAAGTGATTGATGACTTTTTCGGTGAAAATGACTTAAGTTGGGCAAAGTGAGTCGCGGTGTGTACCGACGGTGCGCGCGCTATGACTGGGCAAAAGAGTGGACTGATGGCTGAGTTTGCCGATGTTATGGACACTGTTGTAAAGGCTGTAAATGTTATTAAGAAGAGTGCCCTACAAACTCGCCTCTTCGCTTCTTTATGCGCCGCTACAGGAGAGGAACACACTTAAAAATGTTTATTACATGTGGGGGTCCCTGTTCTGGTTGTCTTTCGTCCAAGGGGTCCTTGGGCTGAAAAGGTTGAAGACCCCTGTTGTAGAGGAAGAATCTGCAGGAGCGAGCCGTTGCTGCAATGTTCTCCGCACAGGATAGTCGGTTGTCCAGGATCACTCCAAGGTTCTTGGCTGTCAGGGAGGGGGTTACAGTAGAGTTCTCCACTGTGATAGAGAAGTCTTGGAGAGGGCAGGCTTTCCCGGGGATGAAGAGGAGCTCGGTCTTGTTAAGATTGAGCTTGAGATGGTGGTCAGCCATCCATGTTGAAATGTCAGCGAGACATGCAGAGATACGGGTTGCCACGTGTACATCAGACGGGGGGAAGGACAGGAAGAGTTGAGTGTCGTCTGCGTAGCTGTGGTAGGAGAGCCCATGTGAAGAGATTACCGAGCCAAGAGACTTGGTGTAGAGAGAGAAAAGTAGGGGCCCTAGGACAGAACCCTGGGGTACCCCAGTGGAGAGGGTTCGTGGAGAAGACAGCGATTCTCTCCAGGTCACCTGGTAGGAGCGGCCCGCCAGGTAGGAAGAAAGCCAGGAGTGTGCGGTGCCAGAGATGCCCAGTTCTGAGAGGATGGAGAGAAGGATCTGGTGATTGACTGTGTCGAAGGCAGCAGACAGGTCAAGGAGAATGAGAACAGAGGAGAGGGAGGAAGCTTTAGCAGAGTGGAGGGCTTCCGTGACAGCAAGGAGCGCAGTCTCAGTGGAGTGCCCAGCCTTGAAGCCGGATTGGTGGGGGTCTAAGTGTTCCATCTTCCAGAGATAGTCAGTCAGTTGTTTAGATGCCGCGCGTTCAAGGGTTTTGGAAGGGAAGGAGAGAAGGGATACAGGTCTGTAGTTGTGGAGAGATGATGGGTCAATGGTAGGTTTCTTGAGGAGAGGCTTGACTCTGGCTATTTTGAAGGCTGCTGGGACAGATCCTGTGGATAGGGAGGAGTTGATTAGGGTGGTAAGGTAAGGAAGGATGTCGGCGGAAATGGATTGGAGAAGAGGGGAGGGGATGGGATCGAGACAAGATTTCCCCCCACACGTTTCATGACAGGGTTTCTTCAACGGACGGACAGACAGACAGGGGGGTGTAGCAGAGTTTTCGATTGCCAGGTGTTTCGTCGACATAGGGGGTGGGGTCGTAGCAGAGTTTTTGGTCTCGGGTAGTGAGGTGAAGGAAGCTTTTTGGGGTTTTGACGATTGTGTATTTCTGTATAACAGATTGTGTATTTCTGTATAACAGATTGTGTATTTGAGTATAACAGATTGTGTATTTGGCGCGTTGGATAAGTTTAGCTGTCTTCTAACGTTGGTCGCTCAAACATACATTGGCGCATTGGTGATGGCATCACACCTCAACGGAGTACAAGAGGAAATAAAAGAAACAGTCTGCTATGGCCACAAAATAAACCTGGTGCTTTCAGTTTGCAAAATCGATTCCTGAGTGTATGATTTTCTTCAGTGTTTAGGAGGGAAAATTCCCTTTGTCTGAAGTTGGAAGGAAAGTTCCCTTTGGGTCAAATTTACCATCCCTCAGAGGTGTAAAATCTGTGATGTCATGAGTTGAGTTCTAGTGAATGAATGAATGGACTTTATTGTCATTGCTACAGTACAGGTACCAAACAACGAAATTTAGGAGGGGTGGCTCCCCTGGTGTTAGGAAAGGAGAAAAAAAAAAAAAAAAAAAACTTTTAGAAAAAGAATAAAATCACAAGAAGGTAAGGAGCTGGTTTACATAAATAAAGGCTATGTACACAATCCACTGTACTATACTGCACAGATAGTCAACTAGGGTTGTCATATTGCACAAAAGTATTTTTTCACGTTATTTAAAGTGTCACAGTTTGCAGGCTTGAAATGTACATGTTTGTGCCTCAGCACTAGCTGCCATACAATCCGTCCAGACTGTCCTGGGCCCAGAACTTAGGCCTTTGCTGTGTTCAGGGCCTTGACGGCCCTGTGGTAGAAGCAGTTCTTCAGTCTGTTTGTCTTAGCGGCCGGGGTCCTGTACCTCCTTTTCGAGGGCAGCCTGATAAAGTGTACGTGCCCAGGGTGGGTCGGGTCCCTGGAGATCTTGGAGGCCTTCCTGAGACAGCGTGTGTTGTACAGCTCTTCCAGAGAGGGGAGGGGGGCGCCGGTGATCTTCTGTGCTGTTCTCACGACTCTCTGTAGCGCGTTTCTCTCCGCTGTTGTGCAGCTGTAGAACCAGTTGCAGATGCCGTAGGTGAGGATGCTCTCCACTGCGCCGCGGTAGAAGGCCACCAGTATCTCCTGCTTGTTGTGTTCTTTCCTGAGGCATCTCAGGGTGTATAGCCGCTGTTGTGCCCTCTTGATGGTGCCTTTTGTGTTGTCCTTCCAGGCCAGGTCATCCCGCATGTGATGTCCCAGGAATCGGAGGGTTGAGACTCTCTCCACGCTCTCTCCGTCGATGAGCAGGGGCTGGATCTCGGACTTTTTCCTCCTGAAGTCTACGATGAATTCCTGGGTCTTTGACTTGTTTAGCAGCAGGTTGTTTACCTTGCACAGCTTGCTCAGTTGCTCTACCTCATCCCTGTACGCCGCCTCGCCCCCCCCCCGAGATACATCCCACCACGGTGGTGTCGTCTGCAAACTTTACGATGTAGTTGCTGGGGTGGACAGGGGTGAAGTCGTGGGTGTAGAGGTTGTAGAGGATGGGGCTTAGCACGCAGCCCTGGGGGGACCCAGTGCTGAGGCTGAGGGCTGTGGAGGTGTGGGGGCCCACCCGCACCCTCTGGGGGCGGTCGGTCAGGAAGTCCTTGATCCATGCACATATAGAGTGTGATAGACCCAGGTCTAGTAGTTTGGTAGTGAGAGACTAGTTGTAGATGGTATGAAGGTGGAGGTGAGAGACTAGTTCTAGGTCGTCTTTGTCCCGGGGTTCTGTGAGTGAGGTCATCTTTGTTCCTGGGTGCTGTTGTTCTTGTCATCATGTTGTAAGTATCAGAGTGTTGTAATGACCCGTGGTGATGTCTCTCTCTCTTTCTCTCTCTATTCTCTGTACTAGAATGTAACTTTTCTCTATTATGTATTTGCCTATTCTCTGTGCTAGGATGAAACTTATTCTCTATTAACCCTTGTGTGGTGTTCGGGTCAACCGGACCCGTTTTACATTTTTACTTGGTGAGAAATGGTACAAGAATACATTTGATCAATATGAAACTCCATGGCCTTGGCTTCTTTTCTATGAAAAACATGTAAAAGTGAAGTATTTTTTTTTACACATCCTACAATACCCCAACACATTTATCTTTGGGTCATTTAGGCCCGGATGCACAGAGACACACAGAAACATACACACACTCACACTGACACTCACTCACTCACTCACACACCTCTGCTCTAGCTTTCCCGTGCCAAGAAGCCGTCTGCTCTCGCACTTTTTACCCTTTGAAGTGCAACATTGTAAACATTTTTACATTTTCTTGCACTGTACAGAACGTATGCAGCAACTGCAAAAAGTACATTTGAGGTACACACACTGTCACATTCTGTGCTTCATGTGTTGTGTAGACAGGCATACCCATGCCCACACAATTGTAGCCAGTGGTATTTCAGAATTATTTGGGATTTTTCAGACATAATACTGTATTTCGACAGTGACAGTGAAAACAGTGTACATTCCGTTCGTGTTTTGTGATTCAGCATTTGCAGACATTTTTGAGAGATTTTTTTTTAGGTATTTCATAGCTATTGGCAAAAACAATCTTAGTTTGGTTCTTTCATTTCTATTCTTGTTCATCACCTGTATTTTCTTTACAGCTTTGATTATAATTAGATAAATGTGAAATTCAATTGAGAATATGAATTCAAAATAATAAACAGCAATGAAAACATTGTTTCATTAACATTTTTCCTAGATAAGTATGATTTATGACACCCAGGTCTTTATTATAGTGGATTTTGAATTTTCAAAGTTAGGGGCATCATGTGCGTAAAAACGCTTCTACTCATCATGCTGTCGTTCGGCCCCACCTATTCCCAGGGGTCTGACACTTTGTGGGTTGTTACTAAGCATCCTCTGCTCCAGCCCCCTAGATCCACTAGAACAAAAGATATGCACTTTTGAATGTGTACACAGTACCTATTGTGCATTATTGGGTACAGTACCTGTTTGTGCCCACAGGAGGCGCCCTTTAATATTAGGGGCTATTTTGGGGCTTTCTTGCGCCCTGAGTATACCCCCTTGTATGGGTCACCCTTGGGACTAGGAGCACCGTGTCAAGACAAGTGCTTTTAAAACCCCAATGATGTCCCGGGTAAACTGGACCCGAACACTACGAAAGGGTCCAAAAAGTGAACATCACACAAGGGTTAAGTGTTTGCCTTGTACTACATGTACAAGTATACATTATTATTAAAGCCGCATTGATTCATTGTATTTGACCTACCTTGTCCTAATAAGCACAGACTCAACATTTCTATGCACACCGTGATTAGATTGGATTGGAGATTAGATTGGAGTCAGATTATCAACATTAGATGTGTTTTTCTATGATGGAATCATAGACAGAAATCTCTGCCATATATAACAGACAGAAACGGATTGTAGTTAAATTCCGGTCTACAAGTGTGACAGGCTTACATCATTTTTTAACAAATCTACCAAACGCACTCATCTACTGGAGGGATTGGTACGGCGGTGCACACCCAAGGCGGCACCCACGATACGGATTTAGAACTCGGCTTGTACAGACCATAACACTTAAAACTAAAGGGGACAGAGTGTTTGAGGTGACGGCCCCAAGACTCCGAAACGCCCTCCCCCCTGACCTGAGAGACTCTGGAACGCCCTCCCCCCTGACCTGAGAGACTCTGGAACACCCTCCCCCCTGACCTGAGAGACTCTGGAACGCCCTCCCCTCTGACCTGAGAGCCTCTGGAATGCCCTCCCCCCTGACCTGAGAGACTCTGGAACGCCCTCCCCCCTGACCTGAGAGACTCTGGAACACCCTCCCCCCTGACCTGAGAGACTCTGGAACGCCCTCCCCCCTGACCTGAGAGCCTCTGGAACGCCCTCCCCCCTGACCTGAGAGCCTCTGGAACGCCCTCCCCCCTGACCTGAGAGCCTCTGGAACGCCCTCCCCCCTGACCTGAGAGCCTCTGGAACGCCCTCCCCCCTGACCTGAGAGACTCTGGAACGCCCTCCCCCCTGACCTGAGAGACTCTGGAACGGCCTCCCCCCTGACCTGAGAGACTCTGGAACGCCCTCCCCCCTGACCCGAGAGCCTCTGGAACGCCCTCCCCTCTGACCTGAGAGCCTCTGGAATGCCCTCCCCCCTGACCTGAGAGCCTCTGGAACGCCCTCCCCCCTGACCTGAGAGACTCTGGAACGCCCTCCCCCCTGACCTGAGACACTCTGGAACGCCCTCCCCCCTGACCTGAGACACTCTAAAACGCCCTCCCCCCTGACCTGAGAGACTCTGGAACGCCCTCCCCCCTGACCTGAGAGACTCTGGAACCCCCTCCCCCCTGACCTGAGAGACTCTGGAACGCCCTCCCCCCTGACCTGAGAGCCGCTCCTTCAGAACTAATTTTAAGCTGCAATTAAAGACGCATCTGTTCAGGCAGGCCGGGAGTCACCTATAGCCTTCTTATTGTTCCTGTTTATGTTCTGTTTATGTTGTCCCCTTTTTTGTTTTTAATCATTGATGTTTCGATTGCACTTTTCTTATTTTTGATGTAAAGCACCCTGTGCATCCGTGCTGTGAAGGGCGCTATATAAATCAAGTTTTACTTACTTACTTACTTACCATTGCCCACTACCAGTCAGAGCTTTGCAAGGTGTTCCGGCTTATGCAGAAAACCCCCGATGACTGGATGACTGGGATGACTGTATGACTGGGATGACTGATGACTGGGGTGACTGGATGACTGATGACTGGATGATTGATGACTGGGTGACTGGATGACTGGGTGACTGGATGACTGGGTGACTGGATGACTGGGTGACTGGATGACTGGATGACTGATGACTGGATGACTGATGACTGGGATGACTGGATGACTGGGATGACTGGTTGACTGGGGTGACTGGATGACTGATGACTGGGATGACTGATGACTGGATGACTGGGTGACTGGGATGACTGATGACTGGATGACCAGATGACTGGATGACTGGATGACTGGATGACTGGATGACTGATGACTGGATGACTGGATGACTGATGACTGGGATGACTGATGACTGGATGACTGGGTGACTGGGATGACTGATGACTGGATGACCAGATGACTGGATGACTGGATGACTGGATGACTGATGACTGGGGTGACTGGATGACTGATGACTGGGATGACTGATGACTGGGATGACTGATGACTGGGGTGACTGGATGACTGATGACTGGGATGACTGATGACTGGGATGACTGATGACTGGATGACTGGGGTGACTGGATGACTGATGACTGGGATGACTGATGACTGGGATGACTGATGACTGGGATGACTGATGACTGATGACTGGGATGACTGATGGATGGGATGACTGGATGACTGGGGTGACCAGATGACTGATATGACTGGATGACTGGATGACTGATGACTGGGGTGACTGGGATGACTGAATGACTGGGATGACTGGATGACTGGGATGACTGGGATAACTGATGACTGGATGACTCGGATGACTGGGATGACTGAATGACTGGGATGACTGGATGACTGGGATGACTGGGATAACTGATGACTGGATGACTGGATGACTGATGACTGGGGTGACTGGGATGACTGAATGACTGGGATGACTGGGATGACTGGGATAACTGATGACTGGATGACTCGGATGACTGGGATGACTGAATGACTGGGATGACTGGATGACTGGGATGACTGGGATAACTGATGACTGGATGACTGGATGACTGATGACTGGGGTGACTGGGATGACTGAATGACTGGGATGACTGGATGACTGGGATGACTGGGATAACTGATGACTGGATGACTCGGATGACTGGGATGACTGAATGACTGGGATGACTGGATGACTGGGATGACTGGGATGACTGAATGACTGGATGACTGGGATGACTGGGATAACTGATGACTGGATGACTGATGACTGGGATGGGGAGGCAGTGGCCATGGCCTCCGGTCTTGATCTCTGGCTTTCTAAGACATCCACCTGCTTCCTCCTCACGGCCTCGGACGCAATTTGCAGTGAGACTGATGCACTCTTCTGTGTTCTGCAGAACAAAGACGTAGGGTTCTGCAATGTACGTGTCAGTGGCACTGTGGAGTCCGTGGCCCGTCAGCACTGTGGAGTCCGTGGCCCGTCAGCACTATGGAGTCCGTGGCCCGCCAGCACTATGGAGTCCGTGGCCCGCCAGCACTATGGAGTCCGTGGCCCGCCAGCACTATGGAGTCCGTGGCCCGCCAGCACTATGGAGTCCGTGGCCCGCCAGCACTATGGAGTCCGTGGCCCGCCAGCACTATGGAGTCCGTGGCCCGCCAGCACTATGGAGTCCGTGGCCCGCCAGCACTATGGAGTCCGTGGCCCGCCAGCACTATGGAGTCCGTGGCCCGTCAGCACTATGGAGTCCGTGGCCCGTCAGCACTATGGAGTCCGTGGCCCGCCAGCACTATGGAGTCCGTGGCCCGCCAGCACTATGGAGTCCGTGGCCCGCCAGCACTATGGAGTCCGTGGCCCGCCAGCACTATGGAGTCCGTGGCCCGCCAGCACTATGGAGTCCGTGGCCCGCCAGCACTATGGAGTCCGTGGCCCGCCAGCACTATGGAGTCCGTGGCCCGCCAGCACTATGGAGTCCGTGGCCCGTCAGCACTATGGAGTCCGTGGCCCGCCAGCACTATGGAGTCCGTGGCCCGTCAGCACTATGGAGTCCGTGGCCCGCCAGCACTATGGAGTCCGTGGCCCGTCAGCACTATGGAGTCCGTGGCCCGCCAGCACCAGGCCTTCAATGTACGTGTCAGTGGCACTATGGAGTCCGTGGCCCGACAGCACTATGGAGTCCGTGGCCCGCCAGCACCAGGCCTTCAATGTACGTGTCAGTGGCACTATGGAGTCCGTGGCCCGTCAGCACCAGGCCTTCAATGTACGTGTCAGTGGCACTATGGAGTCCGTGGCCCGTCAGCACCAGGCCTTCAATGTACGTGTCAGTGGCACTATGGAGTCCGTGGCCCGCCAGCACCAGGCCTTCAATGTACGTGTCAGTGGCACTATGGAGTCCGTGGCCCGTCAGCACCAGGCCTTCAATGTACGTGTCAGTGGCACTATGGAGTCCGTGGCCCGTCAGCACCAGGCCTTCAATGTACGTGTCAGTGGCACTATGGAGTCCGTGGCCCGTCAGCACCAGGCCTTCAATGTACGTGTCAGTGGCACTATGGAGTCCGTGGCCCGCCAGCACCAGGCCTTCCACCCTTTTTATGATCTTTTTCAGCAGCATAGCCCAGAGAAGAAGTTGGTTGACAAGCAGGCATCCAGTCAGAGACAAGAGAAGGAGACTCTTTTACAGCATCCTCCAGGTTAGATTAGATTCAACCTTTTTGTCATTGCACAGAGAACAACGACTACAACTATGTTCATAGTCAGTGCCCCTGGGGCAATTAGGGGTTAAGTGCCTTGCTCAAGGGCACAACGGCAGTGGTAGGCACCTTAGATATGATGCCAGCAGCCCTGCTGTCACCAACTGACATGCAGCTCCCTCCTGAGGCGGGGATCGAACCAGTGACCTTCCGATTTCTAGCCGCCCTCTCTAATCTGATAACTTGGGTGAAGTTGATTTTCTAAGTTAAATTGATAGTAAAACGTTTTATGAAATATCAGTCCACTTCGATGACAGGAAACTGCAGACTCGTGAAGTAAAGTACAAAAACGTTTAATTAGTTAGACTAAAGGCTGACCTTGTTGGATTATACATGTTCCAGGGCAAATCGCCCGTTCGGCTTCTCACTTTCCTCAGTGAAAATGACGAACAGACTGTCAACAAAGGCAACAAAACCAGCCACCACAGCATCGACGGAGAGGTCTTTTTCTGCCTTAAAACAAACGTTCTACAGTGCTGTCATCGATATATCCAGAGAATAGACGCATCATGGATATGATTATGATGAGAATAGACGCGCATGGATATGGTTAGCTGAGTTTTAGGTTGAGGCTTGGTTGGGGCTTGCTCTAAATCGATGGTGATGTGGTAGATGGTGGCTATTTAGAAAACATTCAGTCCTAGAGCCCCGGATGCCCAGGCCTAACGACGTCACTGGTTGTGTTGTTGACTCACTCATAGCCTTATGAGTGAAGTTTGCATTGTTGTGTTTGCCTGCTTAAGTTTGAATGGTTTGAATTATTGGTGCGCCGGCGACAGCATTCATCATGAAACTAATATGACACTAGACTTTACTTATAACGTTATGAGTAGAGTCTGTGCATTGCCTTAAATTGCTTGCTGATTCTAGGCAGAGTGGTTTTGTGTCATCAATTTACCTTGACAGTGATAGCAATTCTGGGCCCTTCTGAGGAACAAGGAACACGGAAATTAAGTAAAAGGTAAAATGGAAGGAATGTTCTAACGTAAACTCACCCTACCTGTTAATCAACCCAACTTACCAATCCTTGAAAGGTCAACACCCAGTCATGCACTACACACGAAGATATGCAGTTTGATGTGGATAAAACTGATCTGATCAGGAAAATAACCCAGAGTCATCCTGTCACCATCAACAAGGAAATACATTGCTCTCAAGGATGTTAACAAACATTGAACGAGTTGTTGACAGACAACCGTCTCCAGCATACCTACCATGAGTTTCTGTCTAATGCTGAGAGACAATCACAAGGAGCCTTTGTAGAACTGGACAGTAAGATGACCACATCACCTGGCCAACGATCAAAATGTGTCATGGAGGCCAGCCTTGTGTAATGAATGTTGAATGTTGCACTGTCACTTTGTTCTTCTAAACCCCTACTCCATTTCATAAGACAGCTCCATGACACATTTTGACAGAAACTCATGACAATAGTGTGTAAACTGACGTTGCTGTGCACTTTTGTGAAAAAGCTCATCAGTCAGGCAGACAAATGTTGGTATGCTGGAGACGTGTATCTGTCAACGTTTGTTTATAACCTTGTGAGCAAAGTATTTCCTTGTTGATGGTGTCAGGATGACTCTGCTCTTTTTCCCCCCTTTTTGTTTTTTATACTTCAGGCCTTTACCTTTAGCATGAGTAATCAGTGATGTCATCTCCATGCACCAGGGTGTCACAATGGAAACACAATGGACCTATGGCTAAGCCATGTCCCCTTTGAAAACTCGGACAAACAAACAACACTTCACTGACAGTGAGTGACTGACTGATCGACCGTGATTGAATGACATTCAATGACGGGAGTTGGCAAATTTCTGATTTCTGATTTACCACAGCAAGTAATAGACATGTTTTTTTTAAAGATGACAAGAATATTTCTAGAAGCTTTTCACCATCAGATATTAGCGAGTTGTTTGTCCGAGTTTTCTGCCTGTAGTGACTTTTGCTGTGATATGATTGGACAATTTCTATTTTGGGGCGTGGCTTAGCGATAGGTCCATCAATAAGGTGGTGATTTGACTTGTGTTCTGATCACAAGGTCACAGAGACTCAAGAATGATCACATTCATACCGTAGACATATCAACTAGTATCAGTAAATCAATTTCAGAACTTCTGAAAGAGTTCATTCATGTTCAACTTGAATTGGGTATTCACTCTTTAAAGTTCAACTGTGAAGAGGGTGGCTAGATTAGCCAGTTTAGGTAAACCATCTAAGGCCTTTGACACGGATGCTGTCACCAATAACCACGTCAGCAGCAGAACACAATAGATGTCTGACTTTTACAACGGTGCCTTCTGGGGTTGGAGAAGGGAAGTTTCTGTTCTTAGGGTTTGTCTTACAATTGTGACATACCTGACATTCTGACATACACAACTGTAAACAAGAGATTGATGGATTGCTTAGTGACAGGAGAAACCTGCTTAAAACCAATGAAAACTTGACACTCGCTGTTTGGTTTTATATTTTTAATAATTTTAAAACAAACATTACATAATTCACACAAAAAAAACAGCAACACAAAATGGCAAGAGGTCTTCCAGAACAAATATAAGCAAGTTAACCAAGACATAGGGAGAGGGACATAGGGGGAGTGTGTGTGTGTGTGTGTGTGTGTGTGTGCATAAGAGCGAGAGTCACACCTGTCCAAACAGTCAAGAAAAAAGATTAACGTAACAGCTTCTAACACTGCATGTAACAGGAGGGTGGGGGCTGTAAGGTTGGGGAGGGGCAGTGGAAGTGGAGTGGAGAAAATTGGTCCCATCTCGAAGTGGCGATTAGTAAGGCCTGTCTCGACGGTCCTGTCTGTGTTCACCCCTGCAAGAGACATTCCAATCCATATTACTTCAATGATCATTGCTGTCATTATCACTATTCATACAGTCATGGGGTGTGTGTGTGTGTGCATGTGCATGTGCATGCATTAACCTTCCATCCATCTTGCTGGGTCCATATCCACCCCTGTCGCCACCCCGACCGCCTCTGAAACCACCTCTGTCTCCTCCTCTGTCTCCTCCTCTGTCTCCTCCCCGGCCCCGGAAGCCACCGCGATCAAAGCCACCACGTCCCCGGTCTCCATAGCTTCCTCCTGACAGCAGACATGAGATCAGTGAAATGTAGTTCACAAAGAACTATAATGAGGTAGACATCTTTGTCAGACAGATTCATCGTGTCATAAGCCAAAATGCTAAACTGGCCATGTATAGACAGGACATGTAATTGGCAGTCTTGATAATCTTGATAAGCCACTATGCAAATTAATCATTTCTAAACATCTCCCCTCTTGGCTATCAAGCTAGCCCTCTGTGTGATACATGGTTCCCACTCTTTTATAGAAATCGTTTTAGGATAAATAATAGGGAGACACTACTCGCTGAGTGGCAAATACCAGTTGCGAAACAGGCGACTACTAATTGCTTCTCTACAGGGCCCTAAGGAAACAGCTCCTCCCCATCTCCAGGCTTGTCCTGTCCTTATAAACCCTTTTCTTTAGTACAGTGCCCACCATAAGTATTGGAAAGAGGAATAATTGTGTCTTCTTTTAGCTCTATACTCCAACAGTTTGGATTAGAAATCAAACAATTGCTATGGGGTGAAATAAGAGATTCTCAGCTTTAATTCCCAACAAGTTCAGATTGGGTTCACCACTTACTAAACACTAAACATGAAACATGAAATGACAACACTTTTTAGACATTGTCCCCCTATCTATTTTAAGCTGCCAAACATGATGAGACAGACGTATCAATCAAGCACTCATGTTTGGTATTTGTTCCTTGCAATTACTGCCTGAAGTCTGCGACCCATTGACCCCACCAGACGCAGGGTCTTATCTTATCTGATAATGCTCGGTCAGGCCTGTACTGCAGCCATCTTCAGGGGTTGTTTGTTTTTATTTATTTCTGTTTAAAATCTTATTGTCAGGAAATGAAATGAATGTTCAATTGGATTTAAATCTGAAGATTGACCAGATTGTCCACTTTTTGGCCCTGAAAAACATCCAAGTTGCCATGACAGAATGTTTGGGGGTCATTGTCTTTGATGAAGCGCCCATGGGGGACATGGTCCTAGTCCTCAGCCCTACCTCTTCCCATGGGAGACATCCCTCCTTACCTCCTCCCATGAGGGACATCCCTCCTAGTCCTCAGCCTTACCTCCTCCCTGGGGAGACATCCCTCCGGCTCCCTCAGGTTTGGGGGCCTTGCACTGGTTACACTCATTACGCCAGGAGAAGTTCATGTTCCCACAATCCCTGAGAGGAGAAAAGAGGGACACACACACACACACACACACACAGTAAACAAAAGCTGTGTATTTTCATGTATGTACACTACAGGCACATGCACCCACTCACACAAGTACACACACAGACACAGACAGACACATACACACGCACACACACACACTCCTAAGTCCTCACTTACGAGCTTGTACACTTCCAGTCACCAGCTCTCTGCTGTCCTCCTCCTCCTCCTCCTCCTCCTCCTCCTCCTCCTCCGCCACTGCTGCCATTGTTGCCAGGGAAACCTCCTCCGCCACCTCTGCCGCCTCCAAATCCTCCGCGACCCATTGGTCCTATGGAGAGGAGACAAGGGATAAGCGGATATACAACAAATACAACATAGTCCAATCACACTGTTTTAGAAGAAGGTGATAGGAGAAGGTTTTTCCTTCTATCAATGGCCCCGGGCCTGAGCTGGATTACTCTTCCTGCTACGAATGGTGGACTGATGATTCACATGCTTAGTATTAGAGATGCTCCGATCAGGGTTTTTGGTGCCGATCACCGATCACTGGAATCAGTGATCTGCCGATCCGATATCACTGATCACCGATCACAGCGTCGAAAATGGCAATTGAAGCATTCTATTTATTGTGTAGCATTATTTATGTTTTTAATTATTCTTAACACCATTGACATTGTATATTAAGTATTCAAATGAAATTAGGAGATGAGAAAGTATCATGCATTGACAACCATCTGTTTTATTGAATTCACAACCACCTGTAGCTTACTTCAGGAAAAACAAATAAAATGTGAAAATAAAAATCATAATAAATAAAATGTACACTGTCACATCAAATGTGCAACATTCCACTCGAATGAGAGGAACTAGGGTCTCTTAGAGAACTTGGAGCTTATACTGTAGCTTTCCTGAGGAACAATAAACATACCCAAACTAAACTGCAACATAAACAGGCTATAGCCAAATATAAAATACTGTTTCAAGTCAATCAGTTTCAAGTCATATTTAGGAGGAGATAAGACAGCAAGTCAGCAATAATCAATAAAACAAAAAAACTAAACATTGCACCTAAGGAGATTTCAGACTCAAACCTTACTTCTGATTAAGCAGCATCACTGGTCAAAACCGATCAAGGGCATATCGGCCGATATCGATCGGCGCCAATCAGATCGGAGCATCTCTACTTAGTATTCAAATGTATTGATTGTAAGTCGCTTTGGAATAAGGCGTCTGCTAAATGCCAAAAATGTAAATGTAAATGTGTTCACTCTCTGTCTTACACAAAAATATACATAATAACATGCATGCGTTAGCCCAGGTATGTGGTGTCCTAGTGACGCCCTTTTCTCGGAAAAGAAAAGAAAAACAAGAAATATTGCAACTCCCGGGAAAGCACACACTAGAAAACCTGCATCTCTCCATCTGTCCGTCGAAGTTCATTCCAAACATTTCTAATGAACAATACGCAACCTGACGGCGTCATGGGATGGACGGACGTCAGTTTATCTCATAGCCTAACAGATCCGTTGGCTTGATATATATATATATATACTGATATTGCGTAGATCTGTTTCTGGTTGCATAAGAGAAGCTGAGGTTTCTCCTACTAGACAGACAAGGCTTACCGTCCGGTTGGGCTAACTGACAGTCATAGTGAAACGCCTTGTGTGTGACCACAAACTCACCAACAAGCTCGGTCTCACCTCCTCGTCCTCGACCTCCCCTTATGCCACCGCCCCGGGTACCCCCAAAGTCGGCCCTGCGGGTGGCGAAGGACACCTTGATGGGTTTCCCGTTAAATTCCTTTCCTGCGGAAGGGCCACAAAGACACAGGGGAATAATCGGTATGAACGTTCTGTGATCCGCTGTCGCCAAACAACAGCTGATTGTCATCAAGTGAATTTACTACAGGGTTCCCACACCTTCTGAAACATCAAATTCAAGCACCTTTCAAGGACATTCAAGACTCAATTCCCTCAAATTCAAGGACCCAACACAGCATAGTTTGAGACAGATCTAGATGAGAATTGATATAATTGGAACTATCCGCTCACAGACAACAATTAAAAAGAGAGGCTTGAATGTGTGAACACTAGGGCTGTGTTCGGAATGGTATACTAGCATACTAGCATACTCAATGAGTATATACTGCATACTGCCTACTAAATTCATAATAAGTATGCGAAAACCAGTCGACCATTTACACAGTATGCATACTGCCTCCCAGAATGCATTTCGCCGGGAGAGGCGAATTTAAACCTCCATTTTAAACCTCCATTAGCTAAAATATGTAATTTTGGCTTTACAAGTGTTAACATGTCATTTTATGAAGTTTTAATATGTTTTCAGGCGAGAAAGTAACCACATATATTCCCAAAATGTGTCCAGTTTACCAAAATAACCCGTTTATATATCTGATCTGACGATTTTTTGCGTCTTCTGTTCGCTAGCTGCGTTCGTAAATTCACCCTGGAAATCTGATCAGCACTCATGGAATGCCTCTTGTCCAATCAAATTACCTGGTCCCTTTATGACGTTGCACCCAGTGTGCGCTCCGGCGCTCTCAGAGCGATTTTACGAACGCACCCTACGTTGCTTACCTTCACTTACGAAGTTCGACAGAAATATCGTAACATAATTACAACACGTTGTAAAATGATTTGGGGGGCCAATATCTTTAGCTAGCTCAAGTAACTAGCTTACTATATTGTTGTCTTAACAGTTGGTAAAATAACATGATTAAAATAAATATATATGAGCAATAACATATCGTGGGCAAGCACTACAACCAACTTGTCCGTCTGAAGCTTCAATACTGGGATCATTCGTGATTGGGTTACAAGCAGTCAAATACTAGGTGAACATGTGTGTAAGACACAAATAAACTTGGATTTCATGCATTTCAAGTGGCATATTTGTATTCCTGACGACGTAGCCTTGTCTAAGAATCAGTGGCGGCTGGCCGATAGAGGGCGCTGGGGCGCCGCCCCCACCTTCACTTCCTAGTTGCGATTTGTAAAAGTTTTTTTTTTAAATAAACATTGTTTATTCACAAAATGCGGCTGATATTCTGTCGGCGCCTATCAGCATTCATTAAAAATCCTCCAATACAATAAACATTTTATCTGTGTGTGTGTAAAATTCACTGTTAAAATACATAGGGGGAGGAGTCGGGGCGCCGGCCGAATGCAAGTCTATGGCAGGCCAAATACTTTTGGCTTACACGTGAGCTGTAGCAGCGCTCCAATTGTCTGTCTCCTATTTCTCGGCCGGGGCGCAAAAATTGCGCCCTGAATATCCGGTTGTTAAGTCTGACGTCAAACGTGACGTTTTGCAATTTCCGGCTCCAAACCAGAAATACAACATTGTGCGCGCGACGCGAGAGAGTTTTTGCCGGGTGAGATGTCTTCAGATAGAAAGTAAGCAAGTTGAAATGTTAGCAAATATAATTGCTGAGTGTTCTGACAGAGAAAGTTGGTTAAAATTGGTAGTTATTATTGTGACTAGAAAGTGTCTGACTGACACTTGACAATGACTATAATTCCATTGTAAATAGTGTCAAAGAACTATCAAGCTAGCTAGCTAGCTCTGAGGTGATGAGATGAGCTAGTCTGCTGCACACATGCCAGCTAAAGAGCTAACTGGATGCACTTTATTATTTTACTTAAGTTAAAGTAGATATACAATCTTTCTTATTCTGCTAGAATTGGGCTTCATTGGTAATACCATAATGGCATATTTACAGTACATGGACAGTGGATTGAAGCATTTGAAATGTCTGTTTTGTATAGTATAGTTGGACATGTTTTTTTTCCAGGTGAGAGAGTAATGTCAAAATGACATTATCTGACTGCATTGCCCACAGCAATCCAAAATTCAATTATAATTATGTTATAAATTGATATGGATCAATTTATACCTCTTATTAGATTATAAATACTCTGGTTGTTATGTTTGCCTTTTGGTTGACAGCAAAAGGGAGAGAGGAGGATAGAGAGGGAGAGAAGGAGAGAGAGCAGGATGGTGTCGGCACACCAGAGAGAGAGCAAGAACCAGGTGAGAAAGTGGACAGGTAGTCAAGACCACATAAGTAAGTAGCCTTGAGAACCGATGGTTCTCGAGCCTAATGGCCCATAGGGAAGGAGCCTATCTCCTGTTTCCGTAGCGTGAGGCGGCTTAATGTACAAGTTAGTACACCCCCTGGACATGACGCTGGCATGTCGCAGGGTCTTACCCCCTGGGGGGGGGGGGGGGTCCATGCCACGGTCCATGCCACCCCCCCAAGGCAGCAAACCTAGGGGAAACACTGTTATTCTCATGCTAAAATCGACTGTAAATCCAGATTTTAAAGTTGATATTCTTCCCCGTGGAGCATGCCCCCATAACCTGTGCCCCACCCAAAATGTTTAGCACCAGCCGCCACTGCTAAGAATGCATTTCACCATGTTAATTCCCAGTATAGTGAAAATACCACCGTTCATCCGTGATCAGACTTAGCTGGGGTGCTGCAGCTGAAGAGTATCAAATAGAGTGCAAAAAAGCAGCATCTGCACACTCAAATCTGTGCAAAAAACGATATTTATTGCAAGCTTTCGGTCCCCAGGCTATCGGACGATGTAAACAACAGCTGTATGACGGGTTTGTATGACGCAGTTTGACGAGGCTGAAAGCGCACAGGGTTGCCAGATGGGATTGACAATTTACAGCCTAAACTTTCTATAACCTCAAAATCAAGTAGCCCATTCGGCGGTAACCCGCCCCATCTGGCAACCCTGGACGCGAAATGCATTTTGGGGATCGAGTATGCCAAAAGTGTCCATCGTAACAAACTTCAATTTTCCCGGAAGTATTGCTCGCATACTAAAATCTCGCATACTGTACAGTGTGAACGCACTACATACTCAAAATCTACGTCATATCTAGTATGAGTAGTATGCTAGTATGCTATTCCTAACACAGCCTCGGTCTCTTGCCTTCTCTACCACAGCACAGCAAAACAATATATTGTGAAATATGTTTAAAGTTGCAGAAACTTATTTACTAGTTGACGAGCCAAGTAAAACATTTTTTAATATATATATTATAAATATTTTGAGAGAGAGGGGAATTCAACGACTTTCAATGACCCATGTCTATTTTCAAAAACTTTTAAGGATTTCAAGGACCCGTGGGAACCCTGTACTACTAAGAGGTCCAGGAACTCTCATCGAAATCCTCCGATCACACTTGTGACTAGCGTGCAGGATGACGCGGTGGCACACGCTCACGTAACCACCCTTGAAGGAAGAGAAGTGTGTTCTCTCCTCATTCACCGTCATGCATATTTTTTACATCGTGTAAACCCTTCAAGAAATGGAGCCTTCTTCAGTGGTCTTTTCATAAACCAATGTCCACTCAGCAACACCCTCGTAAGTCATCCCCCTCACCATCAAACCAGTCGATAGCGGCCTTGGCTGAGGGAGGGTCGTCGAAGGACACTGTGGCCTCTCCCTTCAGCTTCCCTGACTCTCTGTCTGTGTACAGGTTGATCATGGGCAGGCCAGTCTTCTTGTTGATCTGGGAAGAGACAGAGAGAGAGAAAGGTAGTGAGATAGAGATGGAAGAGAAAGCGAGAGGGGAGAAAAGCTTAACTTCCTGTATACACTCAAACATTGCAGTGTCACTCGAAACGCATATTTATGCATATATATATATATATATACCCATATTTGTATAAAGAAGATTCAGGAAAATGGTGACCCGCAAGAAAATCTGGGCAGCAATGGATGAAGGCATTATAATAGGGGTTATGTATAAATGCATGGGGGGTATGCATAAGAGCTGTACCTTGATGATGCCAATCTGCTTGAAGAAGTCAGCTACAGAATCAACACTGTAGTTGTCTCCCAGGCCTTGCACGAAGATAGTGTTGTTGTCAGAGTTATCCTGGTCTTGCACTATCAAAAGGTGAAGAGGAGAGGGTTAAAACCATGTCATTTGAATTATATGATTAAAACAGCGAATAAAAAGGCAGTAGTGGACCACCTGATGGTAGTCTTGACCAGATCATGTTTCTTTTTTTAAAATATATATATATCATATTTTCAATACACTTTTTCTCATTTAGTGTTATTCCTTGTTACTTTTTCTTTCTTTTATACTGTTGGTTTTAATCTGTTCTTTTGCGCTTGTACAAGCTTCTTCTTCTTATTATTATTATTATTACATTGCAAAACATTCAATTAGTTTCAAATGAGGAGTCAGTAATGTACCGAAACGGTCAAGGTTCAGAGGTCAATACTTACTGGAGTTGGACCCGCCAGCTCCCTGGTCTCTCGGTCCTTGAGGAGGAGAAGGGACAGTTTTAAGTTTACTAAACATGTGGAACACTGCTTGCACGCCAGCAAAGTTTCCACATTCACAATTGTGCACACTTCCAGTTATTATCCCTCATTCACGCCAACACATACCACAACAACCAGTTCAACTGCCTTTGTGTAGTGCAAAGCACATATACTTCACATCGACCGGACACCAGATTCATGTGTTAACTCCATGATCAATCATGTTTTCGTTCTCCTCCCTTTACATCATTCCACTGTTACCCCGTGTTTTGATCATTTCTTTGAGCATTCCTGCCCTCCAAATGTACCGAAAGAAGCGAAACGACACGTGTATGGACAAGGACCCAGTGATCAATAGGACCACATTTACTGGTTTTAGCTGATGCTAATTTGCTGAAGTGTTCACATCCATTCAGTTCTGTAATCACAACTCACTGGTACCACCATACCACTCATTTGACTTTTTAAATGAGATTTCTAGGATCAAACGTGTACAAAGACTTGCTCCTGAGTATGAAAGACACTCAGGAATCCAGTTCGTATTTCCAATTATTGTTAATGCTTACGCGTACGTTGACACCTTCACCGATTTGAGAAACTCCCAAGCTTCCGTTGTAGATAGATACAAGATACTCCACTTTACTCATTGTTTAATATTTTGGTGATCAAAGATTTCACTTTCTTTTGATTTCTGTGTGCGTCATAACATCCTCTGTTACCATCGTGTGTGGAGACACCTTGACATAATGAGACCCGAGACTGGTCATGTCAGTCATCATTCCCAGTCAGTTCTGAACACCACATTTCAGTTTCTAAATGAAGAACATGTTGTTGTTGTTTTTTTAAAACATAAATAAAATTAAAAATTAAAAAAAGAAGAGTGTTTTACAATGGAGGCACAAACAGCCAGTTGATTCAGTGAGGGACTGGCATGAGAAGTCTGTACCCATGACGCTGACCATCAGTTATCAGAAAGGTTGCAGTTCACCCTATTAAATTGTAAGAATTAAAGAATTCTTCAGTGCACGTCAAAATCTCTTTCACCAAACGTTTTCCAATACCATTCCCTACCCTTCCATCCATTTGGTTATGAATTCAGTGAAATTCAGAGTAAGTTTTACCCGTAAGTAACTTCTTTAGACGTACAGTTACTCAGAGGAGGTGAAATATTAATGCATCCATCCATCCATCCAAATGTGGAAGATTGAGACTGAATAAGCTCATGATGGTTACCAACCAAACCATCTGTACCATCACCACCACCATCATCAGGAAGCTCTAAATCTCTTGCTCCCAAGTGAGTTTCGATCTACCTGTGGACCAGACTATCTATACTCGGGAGATCAGCATCAGAGATGAAGCCAAAAACACTCCCTACTTCACTGTTGTCCACTGTGCTTTCCTTTTGTTTGCCTTAGATTACACCATGCAATTTGATTTCATGATTGTGCCACTGCACCAATCACAGATGGGTTGTTGTATAGCCTCACCTTGGTCTGGTTTACCCTTGACAGATCAGTTTTGTAGTCCATCCACATTACTCTAAGCCATGTGATTTATTCATAGGCAGCAATATCCACTCTTCTTTAATAAGAATGTGCAGGCTTGGTCTGTAACATCTAAAAAACAACCATGGGAACACAAATACTAGCACATGGTGCATCTCCTTCATTCCAGAGCAAGAGCACAAGACAGCAAGTAGTTGTATGCTATCCCCAAAAAACTATTCTTGCAAGAAGAATCGCGGCATCTTGAAAAGGTTTGACCAACACACAGACTAGCATCTTAGAACTAGACAATGATGAATTGTTCATCTTCTGTCACAACATCAGGATATGCTGTCATGAGTGGGAAAGGAAAAATGCAATCCTTATGAACCTTCATAATTGTTTGCCTCATCTGGCATTTTGTTGGGGTATCAAGATATGGCTGACATTCCTCTTATGTTCATTCAGAGTACCATTGGATCCTGCTTCCAACATGATTTGTTGTGACCCTTCTTCTGGCCAGAGCTGCTATACTTTCAGAACCTTTTCGAGGAGTATAAATACTACATTCCTACACACATACTATCGTTTCAGCCACTGCAGAGACTCAGTCAAGCATGTACACTTTGAATTTCAGTCATCTCAGTGTCAATGAGAGGCGTCAGTTTTCAGACAACATGACATAAAATCAATGGTGATGTAAATTACTGTATAGCTCCCTCTACTGTCCAGGACATTGCAGTGCAATGTAAATTGACGGTATTGTACAGTGTTATGTAACATACACAGACACACACACAAGTTATCCTTACCTGTGAAGGTGACAACATGTGAAACATACATCACATGCTACATTGCATAGCATATTGAGGTTCTTCTTGCATAACCTGACATCAAACTTATTATGCAAGAAAATCAAGACAACTAGGCCATCAGTTGAAAACAACAAATCCCCCCCCCCCCCCCCCCCCTATTTGATGAAACGTTATGTTTTGTCTAACATGACCAGTTTCCACCTCAATATGCTATGCTCAACCACATCTCTGTTTTGGGGGAGGTGTAACGGTACTTACTCTCTTGATCTCCAAGAGAAGATAATGACACCCCAGATACTGTGTAACATAAAAACTTGAAATTAGTGTGTATATATATATATATATATATATATCTTTTAATTCCACTTTACCATAGTTCTTTCTCTAAAAAACATTATCAACCTTTCATTGTGGTTTTACCTTGGTTGATTCTTTCCAGATAAAATATTCTTTCAACAGTCAACCATTAATTCCCTCTTCCCACTCTTAAATAACACATAGAACAATTCGATAGCCAGAGGGCAGCTTCCTTTCGGTCCAAAAGAATCTTAACCATTTAAAATCTCACGTTCCCCCTCCCTTTAGCTTGGACTCTTTAAACCAATCAAACCTCTTGTTAAAAGAGTTTTGTCACTTACCACCAAACTTATTGAGTCCTCCGCGATCGCCCATTCTGATGAAGAGGGAGAGACAAGCGACACTGAAGGCTGTTGTGGACGGAGACATTTCTCTCTGGGGGTTATCCTCCCTGTCTTTTCCCCCTCCCCTTGCCCAACCTCTCTTCCACTTCACTCTCTCTGTTCACCCCCTCACTCTTCTCTTGAACCTCTTTGATTTCTCTCTTACACTTCATGTCTTTAACAGTCCAAGGATGAGGACTGTGAGGACCATGTCTGCTTGGTACCCTAGTCCTCAGACCTCCAAATATTTGCAAGGACTTCTAACCACAAACTTTCCAATCACCTCTGTGATTTGTGCGAGAGACCATTTTAACACTACCTTCTCATTTTCAAAGGATTTGTCAAACCAACCCAGACCAAAACGTTTTTGGTTCCTTGATCTGTTCAGTCAAGAACACTGTTCTGCTTCTCACAACACTGTAAGAACAGCTGTCACAGCAAACTGAGCATCTATAGGGGAGATTTGCATTAAACAGTTGATGGTATTTCCTTTGGGTGTGACAGTCTTGTCCATACCACACTGCCTTGGTCTTTGGCATCCTAACTGGTACCGTGTGTCCATGTTGTACTTTTCTTAATTATTTCCCCCATCCTCTTCTCCATCTCTCAACTTTTTGATTTCACTACCTTTCCTTTCTTTCTATAGTTCCCCAAAATAAAACAAAGAATCCCCCAAAAAATAAAACCCACCCTGGAGAGGTAAGAGCCTAGGAGGAGATTTAGAGATTCATTAAAGCATTATTATATCACAGTGATCCTGTAAGGGGTGGGTGGGGAAGTGGTGGGCAAGGAAGGGTGATGGCAAGAACATTTTGATGTGTTTGCGTGCGTGCGTGTGTGTGTGTGTGTGTGCGACCACTTTCCAAAAAGACCAGTTTACAAATGTTTGCTTATGATACCCCCTTCACACCCTTCAGGTCAATGGCAACACGGATAATAAGCAGGTGTGGTGGGGAACAAGATTGTGTGCAGGCAAGTAGGCGCAGAATTAGTTGATTTAATATTGTCAGAAGCAGGGCAAAAACTTAACACCCGCCAAATGTGGGTAGATTCTGGCAATGGTGGGTAAATCTAGAAATCTTGGAAGGTTGGCAAATACTGGTTCAATTAAAAAACTAAACTGGTGCGATCTGGAATTATAGTGTCCAGTTGACACTCCTGCTGCTCCTCCAGCTGACTGTAGCTGCAGAACATCTCACCCACGCTTCTCCTGACTTTCAAACAAACGCAAGTCTATGAGCTTTCTTGGTTACAACCAAACAATGCGTTAAACTAAAACGTTTAAGTCAAATTCAACCACATGCAACAGCAGGAGACTTCAACTTACAAGCGACTCTGTGAGATGGAAAACATGCAGTTGAACATATTTAGACGTATTTTGACATGGATGGGCACGGAACTTACCCTTCTACAGGAGGTTGGTTCTGTGCAGGGATTAATTTTCAATGCATCAGGAGACATGCGTTTTTTTTGTGACTTTTACCGTAATGTTGGTTTAAAAAGAAAAATGACTGATAAAAATTGGCTGGTATTTTCTCATCCACCAGTCTCCTTGGCTGGTAGACCAAGAAATTAATTTAATGCCCTCTTCATAAGATAAGGGCATTTTGTACACTCAAAGTAATTAGTCAACCAGAGGTGCATTCAACAAGGCAGGGGTGAGTTTCCCAAACGTTTCATAGAGCCACATGGAGTAGCAATTGTAACCTAGGGCCAGTCTCACAGAAAAGGCTTGAGCCTAACCCTAACATGTTCTGTTAGCTTTGAATACTATGTGGTACTATGTGGTAGTATTCAGAGTTTCAGACCCCTTCACTTTGCCACATTTTGTTGTGTTATAGACTGAATTTAAAGTGGATTAACAACTCAATCCACACACAATACCCCAGAATGACAAACTGAAAGCACATTTTTTGCTATGACACTCTTAAAATGAGCTAAAATGTCAACAAATCACAGTTGAATTTCATTTTCATGTAATTTTGGAATTAATATCTTTGTTTTTATAGGGTCTCTGACTTGCATAGGAATCAATTACACACTGTGTAGATTAGGATGTCACTACCTACCATGTCACTACCAACTCAAATATGCGAGAGAAAAAAGAAAAGAAAAAAAGAATGAAACTAAGTTAATTAATGTGCAATCATTTATTTTGCTTGATGCTTTATAAATCTATTCGTTTTATTTTTGGGTTTTTCGTTATATCCATTATTGTTGCTGTTTTGCACAAATTTGAAATAAACATCTCAATCAATCAATCAACTGAGTAAATGTCAAAATTCTCTCTTGATCCTGACAAACACCCTGCTGGTGACAAACATACCTATAAGATGATGCAGCTACCACTATGCTTCACAGGAGGGATGGTGGAGAACTGCATTGCATGTGCTGGATTTGCACTAAACATAATGTTTTGTAGTAAAACCAAATAAACACATTTCCAGCCACTTCCTTTGCTGCATCACATGAATTCATTGTTCCTATAAAAACAAAGATATTAATTCCAAAATCACATGAACTATTCTTTAAACCATCCATACAGGTGTTTTGGCTTTGTCATGATGGGGTATTGTGTGTGGATTGATGGCAACAACAAAAAAAGTTATTAGAGTCTATAACAACAACAAACAATTGTTTGGGAAAAAGTGAAGGTGGTCTGAATCCATTATGTGACAGCAGATGGTGAAAGCAGGAACAAGTAGGCAACCAATACAAATGTTCAGACTTATATTCAGAAAAAGAAAAAAAAAACGTTGTTGAAAATCAATGACACACTCGCTAGTCAAGACAAAACATTGCAATGCAATGTAATCCCCACTACTCTACACTAACTAGGTAGTAGTGAGGATTACTCACCGAATCCAGTGCATGTATAAGCTTGTCATTGATTTTCAACAACATTGACATTTATTACACATTTTCAAAAAAGTCAGGAACATTTGTATTGGTTGCCTACTTGTTCTCGCTTTCACCAGCTGCTGTCACATATACTGTAGCTCTGCTGAGCACAGACGCCTATAGAACTACAGACGAGTGAAACATCTTGCTTGTTTGTGTTTGAGGTCATCTTTGTGGTTTGTGGCAACGTCACATCACTGAGTCTCCATTTAAAGCACACACAACTGAGCCCTGTGTGTGAGGCGACCTAGATGGCCATGTTTAGTCGTAATGCGCCTTACCACCCTCAGATCTGAACCTATTTTTAGGCAAGACATTGCAAGAAAAATAAAACATTCGGTCATAGAAAATGTTTAAAGCTATATTGGCGACGCTTAATGTGAAGCTACACTTCACAGATGACATGGATTACATTTGGCATTGTCATGAGCTTGTAACGACACACAACTGCGTTACTAAGACGGTTGTGTGGCTAACTTCTTCAACAACTTGCTTTTCTCCAAAATATAATGCTAGAGAGATCTTATCATGACAGTCATTGACTGTAGTCTGTGATGCAAACACACCACACAGATGTGCACTTTTGATTTTAAGTAATGAGCAAAATGTGGGTGCCATTAACAAATGATATGGTACTACTTAACAACCAAATAACAAGGAGAACCTTAAGACTGATGTTTTTGTAACCGTAAAAAATCCCTCCGCTATCGCATATAAACTTTATAGCCATCCATAACATTTGACACTTTGGTATTCTTCATAGGTTATTGGAACGCAGAATCCATATTATGTTTTGGTTTATCATTGTTATGGCTGCACATATTACCAAATTGACATGCACATAAAACACTTCACATGGACAACAATGTCTTTCCTTCAACCCCTCATATTTCCAGATAACCAGGAAATAGGCTACTCATTCCACCCGAGCGGTTTCTGTACCATCAGACAGTTTAATGGTTTTAGATAAGGACCGTAGGTTCATATTAAATAGATTTTTTTTTTTGACCAGACAGTTTTGTATATAGGGCTACTGGGTTACCCAGACCACTAGCCAGGTTTCATGTCCCCAGAGCACTATCATGTTTGAGACACACCTATGCCCATCTGACCATTACTATAAGTGTGTGTGTGTGTGTGTGTGTGTGTGTGTGTGTGTGTGTGTGTGTGTGTGTGTGTGTGTGTGTGTGTGTGTGTGTGTGTGTGTGTGTGTGTGTCCTGAGGTGAAAACTAATGAAGTCTTGGGTGTATCCAGGAGTAATGACTCAGACTCAGTGCATCTTCCTCTGTGGAGGTCCTATGGACTACATGGAGACAAAGACATTGTGAATCTAAATCAAAATGCCCCTGCAGTTTGTAATAAAACCCTACTACTACCACACATACTATCACACACTCAGATGGTTGGTTGAGTGGGTGTCCCTCGTACTGGGAATCAAGGTTGACAAATGTGGGCGCCGGTAGCCGAGGTTAGAGAGGCGGGCTAGTAATCGGAAGGTCGCTGGTTCGATCCTTGCCTCAGAAGGGAGCTGAATGTGCCCTTGAGCAAGACACTTAACTGCTAATTGCTCCAGGGGCGCCGTCTATGGCTGACCCCTTGCCTAGAGCACAAAATACCAGATTCCAACAATTGACTTGACTAGTTGATTGCATGGCAAAAAACTAAACAAAACAAAACCTCCCTAGCAAAGTAAACATAAACACACTGACTTCTGGGGGTTATTCCATCAACGTTGCTAAAGGAAAATCCAGGCTTATTTTGAAATGTTTTGCAAGATTTATAAAAACAATCTGGGTTTATTTTAATAAACCTTGAGAGACTTACCAAAAATAAGCCTGGATTTTCCTTTAGCGACGTGGTTGGAATACCCCCCAGGGGTATACTACGAAACGAGCTACGGAGTTGAGCTAACTCTACGGAAGTGAGCTAACTGGCTCCAACTCAGGACTCCAACTCAGGTCAAAGTGAGTTCCCATCTCCCTTAGCTTGCTATTCCATTAATTTTGAAAGTAGGATTTTATTACAAACGGTGTATTGACATAGTCTTGTCATGTAATGCCTCAAACTCTGTGCAGTCCATCAGACTTGCATAGAGGAGGATGCTATCCAGCAACGGTGAGACCTACGTGAGCATATGTCTGAGAATTAGTTTACAATCTATACCTGTATAGGAGGGTTTGTGTGAGTGTGTTGCTGGAGACAAGTTTTACTGGGACTGATGCAAGTTCATCCTAAGGTAGTACCATGAGAGAAAGGTGTGTGTGTGTGTGTGTCGGAGGGGGGAAATGTTTCTGAATGCTTACCCTATACCTCCTCTGCCTCTTGGTGCGCCTCGGCCCCCACGGTCGAACCCTCCAGCCCCACGACCTCCAAACCCTCCTCCTCCTCCTCCTCCGTTACCCCGTCCTCCACGGCCATCCTGGCCTCCATACCATCCGTCCTGCCCCCCGTATCCTCCTCCTCCACCTGCCCCGCTCATCGGTGGAGCATCCTGCCCGTATCCTTCGGACAAGGAGGAGGTCGGTGGTTACGATTCAGCCAAGTGGCTCTAATAGAAGCCAGTTCTCTCACCAAAGAACTGTACAGCAAATGTCCAACAATGGGCCCACCCAGAGATCTAAAACTCTTTTTTTCCCAAGCAAAAGACACCCCCCATCCCCCCCTCAATGGTAGAAAACATGATCTCGGAAAAAGGTGCCTCACCTCCTCCACCACCCTGGCCATACTGGCTCTGCTGACCGTAGCTCTGGGGTGGTGGGGAGCTGTAACCGGAGGCCTGGTTGTAGGGAGTGCCTCCGTGCTGGGGCGGGGGCTGCTGCTGCTGGCCCCCGCTGCCCCCCCCACCGCTGCTGCCTCCGTAGCCCCCCCCACCGCCTCCGCTCTGGTTGCCATAGCTGCCGCCGCCGCCGCCCCCCCCACTCAGCGGCTGGCCGTAGCTGGAGGCCAGGGAACTGTTGCCATAGCTACGGAAGAAGAGGAGAGGTTCGTCAACACGCTGGTCGTGTTCCTTACATCAGTGGTCTTCAACCGGGGGTCCGCGACCCCTAGGGGGTCCGCAGAGGTACTGCAGGGGGTCCGCCAATTTTTGTCATAATAATTGACATTTTTCACCAAAATAATCAGTGAGAATTAAAAAATATACCAAAAATGATATTGAGTAAAGTACAAGCATTAATAGGCAATAATAAGCTACTTTTGACAACAACTATTGACAAAATAAATGATGCCCATGATTCTAGACTCTAGAATCTAGAGTCTCACATAACGTCAGCTGAAAAAAAAAAAAGCACCTGTCTAGCAAGCTAGGTCTTGGCTAAAACGCTGCAGTTCGGTCTTCATTGCGAAATTAACGTTAATTAATAACTAGCATAACGTTACTAATTTAGTTCGTTTGATAATAACAAACCCGCCTCTTTGCTTCTCTGTGTGCCGCTATAACGCGCTCCTTTACCATTCCGAGGTCAGATGGCTTTCCCGTGGATCAGTATTGGCGCGCGTCTTTGAATTACGCACAGCTATCCACGAGATTCTGCTACCGCGCGGAGCTGGCTGCGCATTTCAATGCATTTCCGCGGATTCCGCGGTGCCCTCGCCTGACGTGAAATGCGCAATTGTTGATCACTTGGAGGCACTCGAAAGTCAATTTGAGAAGTACTTTTCTGAGACTGAGTCTTGGAGAAAGCACAAGACATGGATACGGTTTCCATGCAAAGACAATGCATCCGACGCCTAAACCTGACAGCCGCTGAGGAAGATCAGCTGATCGACCTAACCACAGACAGCACACACAATAATGTGTACGAGTCACAGCCTCTCACCCAGTTCTCGATGAGCCTCTTGCCTTTTGCAACAACTTATCTTTTTGAAAGTGGATTCTCCTCCCTCACCTACCTGAAGAGCAAATACCGTTCCAGACAGCAGTCTGAGGATGACATGATGCTCTGCCTGACCACCTACATCTTCCCCAGAATAGACAAGCTGTGTACCACCAACCAGGGCCAGTCATCTCACTGAGGTAGGCATACCTGGCTTCCTGAAGCTAAAAGTTTCATTGTTGAAAAATTATAATAATAGAAAATATAAGCCTCATCAACAACAACAACCAATCATAATTATGCATGAACGTTTTATCAATCATAAACACATATAGGCTAATAACCCAGTATATAAATAGGTTAATACGGTGAAAGAAAAGGTGAATGAAGTAAATATAAAAGTTATTATAGGCTTTAAAATGTGAGACATTTAAAAATATATATTACATGTGGGGGTCCCTGTTCTGTTTGTCTCTCGTCCAAGGGGTCCTTGGGTTGAAAAAGGTTGAAGACCCCTGCCTTACATGATGTAGTAGTGACGCCAGCGCAGTGGCCTTGCAGTTAGAGTGTCCCCGCCCTGAGATCGGGAGGTCGTGAGTTCGATCCCCGGCCGAGTCGTACCAAAGACTATAAAAATGCTACCCGATGCCTCCCTGCTTGGCACTCAGCATTAAGGGTTGGATTGGGGGGAAGACCCTGCAACATACCAGCATCATGTCCAGGGAGGGGGTACTTGTACATCAAGCCGCCTCACGCTACGGCTCCTGCCCCCTAAGGGCCGTTAGGCTCCAGAACTGTCGGTTCTCAAGGCTACTTACTTACATGATATAATAGTGCGCAGCTTAAGACATGGGGGCACACTTTATGTTACTCAACAGCAATCCTGGAATTCATTTTGCCATGGCATATAAGGCAAGGCCCAAATCAAGTAAATGTAAGCTTCCTCTGAGTTGCCAAAACAATGTTTGTATAGAACAGTCCTTATTGTACTTTAAAAGGTGCAATAGCTAACAGCTAAGCTTTCTAATGGTTGTAATGACAGTTTTTATTAGCAAAGTGTCATGCAATACATCACCGTAGCGCCGTCATTCTAATTGACTTATATTATTCATTCAGTAGTAGTACAGCTGGAATGATTAGTCGACATCTTAATCAGTTATACTGTATGCACTCGGAAATACATCTTACAAAGGCCACTGTTGAAGAGGAGGAGAATCTTAGCATTTTAGCAATACCAATGGGCTCCGAAGCTACTGTCAAAAAGAAATTCTACATAGGTTAACTAGCATTTGATTAGTCTTTAAGTAAGCCATCTCTAGTCCCTAAGCTAGCTTATTAGAGACAGTAACGGCTAAAGGGCACTTCAGCCACGGTGGCTATAAGGGCCACTGGTAAATTCCTGCCCAACAGCATTGACAAGATAAGGTCACAGACTAATTCATCACCATCCTTAACATAGGTATGCCACGGTTATACTTGTCAAGTTTAAAGCAGCATCCTATTCCTGGTTATTTAGTGTAGCACACATTCAAAGAGTCATTGTTGTAGTAGTACACCTGGGAGGAACAACAGAACAAACGGTTCCTGATATTTTTGGAAGTGGAACGGTGTAGCGGGACGGCGGTCCCCGGTGGTGTCTCCTACCTGGCAGAGGACGGAGCGGTGGGCGGCGGTTGGCCGTAGCCGGAGTAGGACGACTGCTGGCCGTAGCCGCTCTGAGGGGGCTGGTTACCGTTGTTATACGACTGACTGGACTGGTTGTAGCCACCCTGAGAGGGAGCTGAGGGGTCAAGCAAGGGAGAGAAATGATGACCCACAGAGAGAGAGAGAGAGAGAGAGAGAGAGAGAGAGAGAGAGAGAGAGAGAGAGAGAGAGTGAATAAAATGTGAATTAGATGTCATGGATGCAACCGTCTGAGATACGTAAGAAAGTGGAATTGTTTGTTGGGACATGGGTCTAGTTGTTGTTCATCTAGCTGACTGAGACATGGGTCTAGTTGTTGTTCACCTACCTGACTGAGACATGGGTCTAGTTGTTCATCTACCTGACTGAGACATGGGTCTAGTTGTTCACCTACCTGACTGAGACATGTGTCTAGTTGTTCACCTACCTGACTGAGACATGGGTCTAGTTGTTCACCTACCTGACTGAGACATGGGTCTAGTTGTTGTTCATCTACCTGACTGAGACATGGGTCTAGTTGTTCATCTACCTGACTGAGACATGGGTCTAGTTGTTCACCTACCTGACTGAGACTGGCCAGGGTTGGAGCCGTAACCTCCCTGACTGTAAGCAGCCGGGTTAGCGTCCGAGTTCTGGTTGTAGCCCCCACCATAGCCCTGCTGGCCATAGCTCTGGGGAGGGGACTGACCATAGCCCTGGTTGGCCTGGCCGCCATAGGATCCATAGCTGAAGACAGGAACAGAAATGAGAAGAGAAGACACTTTCATGAGAAACTGAACCTAGGCCTTAGAGCTATATCCAGGGCTTAAAGTGGGAAAAAATCCTGTGCCTGAAACTTTTTCTTGGGGAGGGGGGTCACAGTTTGAGATATTGGGAGAGCGGGTACAGAAGACAGCTTCTTGTCTCAATGTTTAAATGCATTAATACTATTTTATAGTCAATACAAAATATATGTCTCAATGTTAAAATGCATTAATACTTTAAATGAATGTGCAACAATACTATGTGCAATATGACAACCCTTGTGTACATAAGGTTCAGATATAGGAACAGTTAGGATATTTATAGCATAGCATAGAGTACAGCACAGTGTTTTATTGTATAGTATAGTAGTATAGTAGATAGTGTACATAGCCTTTATTTATGTAAACCAGCTCTTTTCCCTTTTTTATTTTACCCTTGGACCTCGTGTTTTTAGTCTTTTTCCAAGCACCAGGGGAGCCCCCCCTCCTAAATTTCGTTGTATGGTACCTGTACTGTATTACAGTTTTTCTCAATTGCTAAAACACATTT
The DNA here is from genome assembly GCF_963989245.1 of Nansenia antarctica. Classification (NCBI taxonomy): domain Eukaryota; kingdom Metazoa; phylum Chordata; class Actinopteri; order Argentiniformes; family Microstomatidae; genus Nansenia; species Nansenia antarctica. The sequence goes on from NC_137675.1 coordinate 46,536,808, forward strand.
CACAAAACTTTCCTCCATTTTCCCAAAACTCTAAACACAACACACTTTTCTAAAGCTACATAAGCAAAATCACACCTTCTCTCTTCAAAACTCAAACCCTACCCCTAATCCTAACCCTAACCTTACTGTAACCCTAGCACCTAACCCTAACCCTAGTTTTCCCACATGTATGATAGTCATGCATAAAAATAAATCTGCGCTCCCTGTCTAACGTTATATCTAACATTACATATTTTACATTACAGTAAGGCTGATTTTGCATGATAGTCATGCATTTTTAGATATCTATTTCCCCCCTTTAAATGGCATATGATGTCCGAAATTTTACTAAAGTTCAGCCGCGAAGTTGTTGCACTGTTGTCCTATCGAGTTTTACGTAAATAAAGGTTTGAAAAATGTTACCGTATTCCCACATGTACCGTAACATGTACAATACTGTACTGTATCACAACTCAATGCAAACACTACAGAGGATCCATTACACACAACAATACTCACTGAAAACAATGTTCAGAGTGTGATGTTTTTTTATTTATTTATGGAACTATACCACACACACACACACACACACACACACACACACCACAATCATTTGCAACAAGTGTCTTACATTTTGAGTCGTTATGTTTAATGAATGAAGCCAGGTGTGTTCATTGTGTTAACATTTTGCTGACTATGGCAAGCATTTTGCATCACATGAGCTTTAATTTGAGAATTTGACATTTTGAGCAGAGTTTTTTGCAACTTGTGTTTTAGCAAGACAAAATGTGTTTAGATTTATGAGAAAAGGAGGATTGTGTTTTGTGAATTGTGTCTTCATGTGAAATGTGTTTATGGTTTTGGCAAATGGGAGCTAGTTTTATTAAATGTGTTTAGAGAACTGGTCATTTGGTTTAGAGAATTGGCTTTTGTGTTTTAGCAATTGGGAAAAACTGTAATGACAATAAAGACCATTCATTCATTCATTCATAATACTGTTTTATACTTAATAAAAATAAAAAAACATTAGATGTCTTTAAAAGGCCAAACTGATTGCATCACTTATTAAGCCACTATCACTATAACAATACAGAATAAAATATATACATGTCTTTAAAAGAACAAACTGATTACTTATTAAGCCACTATCACTTATATTCTCCTTCTTGGCACCACGTCCCATAAGGCTTCCCGTCACTACTCAGGGGTTTTCCTGGCTCAAAATGAGGCGGAGGTGGTACCAGTGGTGTTTGACATCGGGGGGACCCATGAAGCAGGGCTGTCTGGGGGTCCTTAAACGAGCATCAAACACTTAATTTCTTGCATTCTGGTGAATTGATATGCACCAATTTGTGCCCTTTCGCCATCAATTTATGGTGGAAATGTCATTATATATGTAAAGGAAAAAACAATATTCAGGCACCAGATGGCCATTCAAAATATAATGTAATATAATGCAATATAAGGCTCTCAGGCATTCTGTACTTTCAAATATGTATTCTCCTTGAGCAGTCAACATCAACTATCAGCTGTTTCGCTAGCAAACACGAAAGCTAAGTTATTTGTGAAACAGCGCCCCCGCCACCACGTCGGCGCAATGCCGCAATTGCAGTTTTTATTTTTATTTTATTCTCCCGCGCCGGAAATCCGGCACTGTGCCGGAGTACTTTAAGCCCTGTATATCACGTTCATCCCATAATGATGCAAACAGTGAACACCTGGTTCCCCATGATGTATGAATCGGTGACCATTATTCAAACGTCTGTTTTCAGGATTAATGAGAGAGACTATGTCCAAAATGACATGACCATAGCTCAAACGGGGCAGGAGATATATGCTTGTTCAAAGTTTGGTGGGGACAAAAAAGTGTAATAAGCAGAAAATCTAATGGGCAAAGCTTATAGGTCCTTCTGAGATACTTGTTGCAAATATGTACTACATTCCTTCCCTGTAGCAATAGCATAAGAGATCAGCTTGTTCAATGTTTGGAATTGCAGTTGCTCCTCCTTGTCATCAGCATTTGTTGTTGTGGTTTGATCAGTCACTTTTCTCCTGTCGCATTCCCATTCTTGAGGTGCACCAACATTCAAATACTCATGTTATTTTTGGGGGGGGATTTCAATGTATGACGCATCATTTGAAAGCTTACAATCTGTAGATTCAGAATATGTAAAGAAACGAAAAATTACTTAGGCAAATGGTTTATGATTTCACCAGCTGGCGTCAGACTCATTACAACACAGGCAGCTACTAGCCAACTCTCATGCACGTGACCACTGACTACTACTGTTGTCATCACGTGAGTGACACACCAGATCGGGCGCGCAGATCGGAGCCTATTTCTTTTCATGTCCGATCTGCGATCCAGCATTCTGGACCAATATCGGACAGATACCGATGCCATGGATTGGATCGGGACATCCCTAGTTTTCTTCAGGAAACAGTGCTAAAGAACCCTGTACAACATTTTAATAAAATATATATACATGCAGATACAGTATATATCGGTTACCAGTGAATTCCCCCCGAATTGGCACTGAAACAACAATCCAGTATCAGTCAGGCTCTAGATAACTTATTGTTATGTATTGAAGTGTTATTTTTGAGCTATGTGGACCACCGTAGTTGGAGCGATGAAAAGCTGTATAGGTAACGAGTGTTGCCCGGGCAGGAATGCGGAAGTGATACCAGTGTTTCCTCTATATGCATTTATTCGTGGCGGGCCGCCACGAATGAATTTCCTCCGCCACTAATTGATTCAGACAGTCCACTTTGATTCAGGCTGCGCAGAAAGGCAGCGAGTTATTATGACCGGAGAACAGAAAAAAAGTGGGTTATTGCATTTACTGCTGTTCTCTGGTTCATGTTCTTATACCAGTGCTCAGTATAGAGTATTTTAAATGAACATTCGTAATGTAGTCTAGTCTCTGATGTTCATGGTCAATTAAATCAGCCTATTTTGTGAGACAAATAATGTTCCCGCTAATGGGTTAACCGAGCATTCTCGCACCTAACGTGCAAGCACCTAGCTTCGAACTATTCATAGCAATATGCGCGGGGCAAAAATAATCTATTGCCTCTAAAATCACCACGAACAGAACGGCGGAGGTACGGGTAAGCAGGGCTCATGTTGGTGTCCTCAAAGGTAAGAGTTGGATTTCTTTAACTCAACTGATAGCATTACCTTGCTGTTGGTTGTTTACCGAATGCTCCATCTGACTGTCACACTGTGATTTTACTTGTGTAAACAGTTAATGAGTAACGTTAGCCGGTTTTTAGGGGTGTAAATCACCAGCTTCATCACGATACGATATTATATCGATTTGTTTGTATGACGATACAATGTTTGACGATATCACAATGTCAGTCACGATACGATTTCGATTCGATTCGATTCAAGATCGATATGACGATATGATCGATATGACGCGATATCATATGCCAATCTAACACAATTATCAACTCACAAAAACAACTAGAATATTATTTGACCATTTTATTTGTGAGCTCTTCCAGGTATCCAGCATTTAAATCATATTGTATTATACAGTATTCTTCTGTTACAAAAAGAAAAATAGACCCGTTCACTAGTCTCACAAACAAGAGATATTCAGCTTTAAAACATTAATGTCCTATGAAACAAAACTGGAAGAACTTGTCCCCCCTTTTTTAAGGCAGGATTTTTGTAAACGTTCACTTTTTTACTGTCTCATAAACACAGTATTTTTAACAGTTAGAACTGAACCAAGGTCACCATTTAACCTACAGTATATTTGTGCAATAATAATAAATAATAATAAAATAATAATAAATAATAAGTGCAAATGCAGTACAGTGCAGTACATCTTATATACATTCTTCTTAACCAAAATAAGTTAAGTATATCCTCCAGTGTTATATAATAAGTATATCCTCCAGTGTTCTTCTTTGGGAGGTTTTTCTTCAAAAAAACCTAACTGATCAACATGTTCAGGAGACAAAACACTACGCTCTGAACGCAGGTCAGGATAATTTTTAATATAGGGCCATCCATCACACTTCCTCTAGGAAGCACTGATCTGATATGATGTGTTGATTGGTGAAAGGTAAGGCTATGCTTGGACAGTCATGTTAGATCACTGATTACGGGAGTAATGATTTACCTGTAGATTTTATCAATAGGAATTTTGTTCAGGTTTATCCAAAGAAATTGGACAAGCAAACCGGAGTAAAGTAAGTAAGGTCCAACCTGCAGCCTTTGCCCATTCATAAGACAGATGCTTTGTTACAGACCAGAGCATTGACCAATCACTGTCGGCTAGACTAGAGCATTGACCAATCACAGTCGGCCGTGGGCGGGCTTGGCAGTCGCAGCTAAAACCGCTTCGCTGTTCTCCGCCGCAGTCACAAAATGCAGAACACACAATGTGCAGCGCTCTTTGACTTTTCAATTTGCCGCTGCTAGTCGCGTGCTGCACGGAAATGGTGACAGTCACGCAGAATGTGCCATTTCAAAACAAAGGTGTATCTTTAAGATGACGATATAGATCGATATTTTTACATTGCATCGATGTAATCAGATCGTTAGTCAATGAATCGATGCATCGATGTGAATCGATGTATCGTTACACCCCTACCGGTTTTGTGCGTGTACTCTCACGTAGGCCTACTTCGTATTGATCTTTCTGTGTGTGTGTGTGTAATGCGCGTTCCGCATGTTCCGCTGCAGCTGTAGGATATATTTATTATGTTTGTGTTATGCTAATAAATGTAGATCCACACAGGTATACAAACTGAGCTCCGTTTACTGTGAAGTGCCATTCATTCTGACAACACACACACACACAGGGCGTAAAGCTCTAACGGACGTACAGAACGTGACGTCGTAAAGTGCAACAAAGTGCTGCAATGACATACTGTCGTACATAACAATATTGGTATTTGATCACCTTCTATATAAAATCACCTGCTCGGCTTTAATGACTTAACCGCTATTTAAGAAATTATAATTGTTGCCACCCTCTAGTTTTTGGTGAAACTACGTCTTTGTTTTGAGCGCCAGTGCGCGTTTTATGCGCGTGCACGTGGGAAAAAAATCGCGCGCGCGAAAGACGACCGCTCCGCCACTAATGTGACAAATTCTGGAGGAAACACTGGATACTATGGGCCAATCCCAATTCACCCCTATGACTTCGTTTTCACCCCTATGGCTTGATTTGCGCGTTCACGTTTAGGGGGAGGGCTGTCCCAATTCATATTTCATCGAGCCATGGCTTCATTTCGAGGGCTAACTATGAATTTGTTTCGAGCGATTCCAGGACCAGACTAGCTTCGAAGCCATAGGGGTACGCTACCCCTTGATTCCAGGATGCATTGCGAATCATCTACAGCAGCGGTTCCCAACCTTTTAGGACTCACGGCCCACTTTACAGAACTCTCCAGTATTCGCGGCCCACTCAGCAGCGTGCGAAGCGCGAGATTTTTTTTCACGTGCACGCGCATGAAACGCGCACGAGCGCTCAAAACAACGACGTGGCAAATAAATACAAAATAAATAGCGGTTAAACCATTAAAGCCGAGCGGCGATGTTTTATATAGCAGGTGATCAAATACCAAGATCGTAAATGTTGTATGTGTTCAATACGACCAAACATCCTTATGAGTGTGGGCAACTCTCGACTAGGGTTGCCAGATGGGCTCGGGTTTTTTTGGTGGAATTAGCGGTTTTAGACTGTGGTTAGGGTGGAAAATGTCGATCCCATCTGGCAACCCTGTTCGCGAGTCCGGGATGGAATGTAGCCAATCAAGAAGCGAGCTGACTTCTTCTTTTCGGATGGAAATATCGGCGCACACCACACACAATACGATCAAGGCTGTTCAATCCAAGATTTTTTATCTTTTAAAAATTAAAACGTTTTTGTAACAAAAAAACGTCAATAAAACATTTTTTTTGCCCATGATTTGGCGGCCCACTTGCAGTACTCTCGCGGACCACCCGTGGGCCGCGGCCCATAGGTTGGGAACCGCTGATCTACAGAAATCTTATGTCGCTCTATTCAATGCGGAAATGTCATTTTACTTTCTCTGTAATTACTTATTAATAAAGATTTAAAGAAGTATGATAACCATCTTATTATCTTAGTTTAATGTCATTACAATGCATTATAGACCTTTTATTTATAACAAGCATAACCAAAAAAAATCGCTTTTATGTCAGTGCTGTGTCTAACGTTACAGTAACGCAACGCTGCATGACAGTCGAGCATTTCAGAGATGTACAATCATAAATCAATTATTACCTGTGGCGTTTGACAGCGGATGATGGTACACATATGTAAAGTTATCTGTCAAACGTTCGGCTGACTTGTACATGATGCGCAATTTTACCTATTTCCATGTAGCGGCACCCGCAATCTAATCTGAGCAGTTGTTATTATGTAATATTATTAATGGGTTGTATCATTCATTTAAATGCATTATAGACCTTTTCTTTATAACAAGCACAACAACAACAAAACGTTATTATGCCGATGTGCTGTGTGTCTAACGTTACAGGCTGCATGACAGTCGAGCATTTCAGAGATGTACAATCATAAATCAATTATTACCTGTGGCGTTTGACAGCGGATGATGGTACACATATGAAATGTACAATGCAATATAGACCTTTTCTTTATAACAAGCATAACAAAAAAAATCGCTGTTATGCCTGATCACTTCCATTAGACTACCGGAGCACTCATTCACTCGTTCCTCTGCCCCGGCAACTGACCCATAGAAATGTGCGCGATTAACATTTCAGAGATGTACAATCATGAAATAAATTGTGGTGTTTGACAGCGGATGATGGTAGACATATTTAATGTAAAGTTATCTATCTAAAGTTTTCTATCCACAGGCTGATATGTGCATGATAGGCGCGAATTCCCCCCCCCCCCCCCCCTTGGTGGTATAAATTGTATTGCGGAATACCAAAACAACTCGCAATCTAATCCGAGCAGTTGTTATTATGTAATATTATTGATGGATGTGACTTTTTATTTTTTTATTTGTTTTATTTATTTGTTTTTCAGATTTTATCCCTTTTTCACCCAATTTGGTATCCAATTGAACCCAACCCATCCAATTGCCTATTGCGTAGGATCCGCCGCACGACCCCGTGGCCGGCAGCCCCAGAGGAGACCGCCAGGCAGACTAGCTGACTGGCTCCTCGAGCCCAGCACCGTTATTCCGGCACCCCGGGGGCGCTGTTGCGCGACGGATCCTTGTCCGGAAATAGTCCTATACCGCCCTCTGGAGCGGCCGCTCAATATGCCGCTCCCTGTGTGCCTCGGCCATATCCGGATCTGGCGAGACCGGGATTCGATCCCAGTCCCCGGTGGGCAGCTTGCACTAGTGGCTAGTGCTTAGACCGCTACGCCACCGCGGGGCACTGGATGTGACATTTTTGATGGAGGGCAGTGAGCGGGAGACTCATCAAGGACATGTAGTTAATTAATGCAGTGGACAGCGGCTGTTTCTCCAGCGTTCCTGTCACTTCGGATTTTGGAACGTCATAAAATGTAATATGTAAGTCATGCATTTTTCCATGTTTCCCATTGATGGTATATGACGCCGTAAATGTAACTAAAGTTCAGCCGCAAAGTTGTTGCACTGTTGTCCTAAATCAGTGCAGACTGGCAGGGTAGGAGCACAGGTTTCATACAGGTTAGAGCGCCGATATTCTGTCATGGTCTGATAATGAAGCATTGTTCTTTTTTATTTGATGACTTGTTTGATCGATTGATAGCGTAAAAGTGAAGTTATGAATGAGTCGCGAGCGTCAATGCTTTTCTACGATACTCCTGATGACGTATCAGTCTTGAAGGGTTGTCCCTCTTCCATGATTTCTCAGGTGTGTTGATAATAAACGAAAAAAGATGCTTATAGCACACGCAACAGAAATAAACACAGCTGAAGAAGGCATTGCGAGATGTGAGAATTCGCCGGCAACATAACGCGTCACCCGTACCGCGTCTATTTAAACCACTGCTGATGACGTCGTGAAGGGCTGTCCCAATTCATAGGGGTAGATTTCAACCCCTATGGCTTGTGGCTCTGTTCGAAGGCCTTGGCTTGAAATCGAGTCACACTCGAAAACGAGCCAAAGGGAATCAGGATTGGGCCTATGCCTGTATACCTGCCTCCATTCTTTATTGTGAATTATAGATGTTATTGGCTATATACATAACACTTATTGTGAAACTAACTTGTGTTTTGACTCACCCCTGGGTAGCAGTCTGAGAGTAATCTGCAAAACAAAACAAGGTACAGATCAGCAAAGAACAGGACAGAAACAGGCCATCACGCTGATGACCGACCACAGTGGTAGGGAACCTTCAAAAGTTAACAAGCTATGGGGCGCTTAGGTGGCGTAGCGGGTTAAGCGTTGACCATGTAACCGCAGGGTCCCCGGTTAGATTCCGGCCAGGGACATATCCTGCATGTCATCCCTCCTCTCTCTCTCACCCATCCTTCCTGCCTAAATCTCTACTGTAACTCAATAAAATAAAAAATAAAAAAAGTTAACAAGCTACAGTTTTATCTAAGAGGACATATTCGGTTGTTAAGTCTGACGTCAAACGTGACGTTTAGCAATTTCCGGGTCCAAACCAGAAATTCCCTCCACCAGAGTACCAGTGTACTACAGCGGTAGAATGACAGTTCAATAGTTTTTTTAGACTCTGATCTATTCATACAACAAGGGACACAGCACTTTCCCGTTTTCCCCATATTGTCAGGGTCTTTGAGCCTCGGAAAAGCGCTATATAAATATAATTAATGATTATTATTACTGAGGCATTTCGAAGACAGCGCCTCAGCCAACTTTGGACCCGGAAACACGTCACGACTTAACAACCGAATGATCACAACTCAAGCCCTCCATTTTTAGATCATACATTTATCTAGCTGGTTGGGTGTTTCTCATGAAACCAACTTTTAGGAGTGCTTCATCACATTTGAACCTCATATTCAACAGGGGTGATAAAAAATTAATCTGGGATTTTCAAAACCTACAACAGCAAACGCAGGTTGTTTTTGTCTAACTACAGAAATGATGTAATTTATATCATAGTTTCATTTTCCTTTTGTACACATGTAGATAATGAAAGGGCATGACGTCACGAGTTTTACGTGGTGACGTATTATGTGATGTTTAGTTGGTTTCATCAGAATCAACCATGGTTGCGTTCGTAAATTCGCTCTGGAAATCTGATCAGCACTCATGCAATACCTCTTGTCCAATCAAATTACTTGGTCCCTTGTGAATTTACGAACGCAGCCATATATAATATATCGCCATATATTATATCTAGTCAAGCTTGTGTTCGTTTTTGTTGTTGTGATTGTAAAAGCCATCAAGTCATGTTATCGATCGTGTCTCATGTGTAATTGATCACGGAGCTATAAGTCGGTCATTCTCTATTGACAGGCGTTTGTGTTGGGTCCATAGACATTGTGGTCTGGGCCTAGGCCCCCTCTCTGGTGCTAGGCTAAAGGTCTGGTGCTAGCGTCAATTATCCACAGTTAATTAATCTAGCTATTAGCTAGCTATTTAAAAATAAATCCAGTCTATTTGATGGACAGCTCTGACGTTATCTAATGAATCTAATTAGCTAGCTAGATAATGTTAGCTAGCTGTTGGTGATAACTGTAGCTGGTGAGACGGTCTGGATGCCGGAGGAGCGCTGGCGTACTTCAAGCACAACGTCCACCAAAACGATCGGCGCATGTAGCTGATGATATGGTATGATAGACATTCCGCCCACTAGACTGCTTACCGTTAGATGCCATCTCCTAGCTGAAGACTTTCTGTTACAACGACTTGGTCGGATGTCAGATAAGCAGCTCGCAGACGGTTGTTCGACACAGCTTCTCTGTGGACGACAATAGTGGAGCTCCGCCCACTTAGCCCGGCTGTATGTAAATGAGGATTTCTTCTAAATAAAAGCGCCTGAGAAATTAAGACATAAACGTATTTAGAAATACTAAATATGGATAAAGGAACCACACATTAGATGTAACTATATCTGTAAAATAAACATGTAATCCTCTAAATGTGTTATTTGTGTTTTTAAGGATTTGTAATTATTCTAATATCCTAATTACCGCTACACTGCATAGGGGACATAATATGTTATAGAACACTGAATCAAAATGGCATTTGTGGGAGGGTTGCTATAGCTGCTGTCAAAAAATAACCAAACTGCCCTTCTTAACTTTGCCGGAGACCATCTGGACATGCCTGAAGGTTTCTGGAGGTCCATTCTCTGGACAGGTGAGTCCAAAATGTTACTTTTTGGTCACAATCAAATCCACGATGTTGGCAAAAAACCCCAACACTGTCAAGCATGGTGGTGGGAATGTCATGATCTGGGGCTGCTTTTCATCCTCTGGACCTGGCCAACTCCACATCATTAATAGTCTAGCAGCAAGTCCTCAAAAAAGGCTTTAGTTTTCGAGATACCCCTACCCGAGGTAGAGCAAATGACAACAATTATTTTTCTTATCTTTAGGGTCTCCCATTAATGAAATTGATTGTTGTCAAATTTTATTTTTGGGGGAAATATGTTTTTTGGGTTGTTCTTTAGAGCTACCCCAATCCCTGAAAAAGAGCCAAATTAGACCAGGCCGAATATGGGGAAGGTGACAAAAAAGCCCATAACTTGAGAATGATCACTCCTTTCCTCTTCAGATTTGCTGAGGTATGAACCAGGTGGTTGTCCTACATCACCAAATAGTCAGACAACTATTTACCTAAATAAATACTGAATTATAGTCCTGTAAACTTATCTTTAGTTTAGACGGAAATTGTACTTTTTGGTGACAGGAACATAGAACTCCATCACTTTTCTCTCATTTATCAGAAAAACAGAAATCCCTGAAAAATATATCATTACTGAATTGTCTAGGGTGCTATTGAACAATAACCAGTAGTTGTATGGAAATATCTCATTCAGTTCTATTGCAAATGAGATTTCTTTAGACATAGGCCTACCTCTTCTCTGATACAGTCAAATTCCGAATGGGGGATACGTGGCATAATAGCCTATAAGTTAAGAATGCTCACTCTGATGGTCATCATATTTGGAGAGGGAAATACCAGGTGGCTGAACTACATCACCAAATAGTCAGAATAAGAGTAACCCAATAAAATAAAGTTTATTAGTTCTAAATTACAAGCCTCTAAAACATAGGTGTAAATAGTACAGGTTTTATTAAAACTGGAACCTTAATTCAAAGTACAATTAAATACAGTCCTCAAACATTAGGGGACACATTTTGACATTCTGCACAGCAGGTGCAGAACTCTGTACAGGGAAGGCCAACAGAGAGGCACTGGCACTTTCCACTCTCTCCACACTTTGCATCTTTGCAATATAAGTGAATGATGTCTCTCACTTCTGTAGGTGCTGGGGGTTTTGTAAAAAGGACAGGTTGAATGGCCCCATCTCTGATAATCCACCCCTTGCCAATAGGACTCCATAACAGGGGTTTTGGCATGTGGCTGTGACACCATACCGCTGTCTGGAACATTGCTCTCTGCACATGCTGCTGAAATGCATCCTCTGTTGGCGGCAGATTTGCAGAGGCTGTATCAGATGTTGATGCAATTATGAACCTCAGTTCATCCAGGTTTGTGCACATCAATCCATTTTCCATTTTATTTTTTCCATATAGGAGTAGCGCAAATTCTCTTGCGACTGGCAAAGACTCTTCCAAGCTGGCAGAGAGTCCAAAATGGGCCAGATCTTTGAGCTCGCTGAGATGGGTCTTGAGTTTGTTGAATGCTGTTGTCTTTCCTATTCTGTACAAACTACTTGTTGTGTCACAGCCAGTGAGTGCATGACATGCTGGTAGACAGTTAGACATGTCTTTTCCAATCTTCTCAGATATGGTGTTGATGGGGACATATCTCTCTCTCATTCCATGGCCTGTATGCATGTACACCAGAGATGAACCAAACATTTCTTTGCTTGCATAGTATATGAGCAGTACTTCCACATCTGTGTCGTCAGACCTCACAATGATGCGGGAATAAATTATGACTCTGCAAGATGTATGGCATGGAGCACCATCCTTGTGTCTGCCTCCTCCTGATCACTGTACAGTGATGTCAAACTGCTGACTCCTGCTGTGCAGATGCTCTTCACCTCCTCCCCTTTGTCAAATCCACCTGCCAAGATGATGGAGTCATCTGAGTGTAGTCTCTGCGGGGCTGCAGTGACAATGTAGTTGCTCACAAACATGCACAGTGCAGTCTTGTTTCCACTACTCCTCAAGTACTTCCTGTAGTTTGGGACATTTGTGTTGCCAGTGATAACATGTGTAGGCCTTCCATGACTTGCACCTCTCCTTTGCCTCTCCAGGTCTTTGATTGACTGTGGGCCGTCATACCTGTCAAATACCATGACCACACATTGCATTTCATCCTGCCAGCAGCCCGGAACCATGGTATTGCTTCAGACATGCAGTTGAGATGAAGGTCAAAGTTAGCTTCACGCTCTGATCGTAGCATTCTGAGTAAGAGATCAGCCCCTTTGAGGAAATTCAGCCAGTACTTAAAAGTTGCTGATTGTTGAACTCCCCTCTCTGAAAACTGTTGTATTCTTCTCCTCAGTTCAGGAAGGTCTGTCTCCACTTCACTTAAGAACTGTCTGGCAGAGACCTGGTCGTTGCCATGAAAGGCATGCTGCACATCTCGCAGGAGGTGTTCTTGTTCAGCAGACAATGGACTTTGGCCTTTTTTGTTCAGCCAGGAGACCAGTGCCATCCAGAAGAGCCTGAACAGAGCCTCTGAAACAACCTTGATGCTCCTCACACCTCTTGTCAGTTGTTTCCCCTGAAGCATCTGCCGAGCTGTTGCGTCAGCATAGACTCCAGACTCGGTTATCATGTCAAAGAGACCCCCGTCTGCATACACCTTCCCAATGCTTGCCAGAAAGGCCATGGTGACGTGCATTCCTCCAATTCTCATGGTGATCTTGCCATCCAAAGCTTCAGGTTTGCTCCACAGAATTTGCTGTGCTTTGCTGTAGATGGCAAGGTCAGCAGTTACAAGTATATGCCTCTGTCCCAGTTCTTGAGCAAGCTGTGTGAGCTGCAAAAGAGCTGTATAGATTGTAGATAGGTCTGATGGTGAAGCTCTTATGAAGGGCATATATTGTACTGTTGTTAATGGGATGTCTGACGTGGATACATAGGCATTGAATGCAGACCATCCTGGGATTCTCTGTTCTTCTTCTTTCATGATACGGCTCACCTTCCAAAGTAAGTCTTGGCCTTCTGCTGCCTGAGCTTTTGTGCTGTCTGATTTGAGGACCTGTGGTAGAACTGCTGGTGGTTCAGATCGCCTACCTGGCTTGATGTATCTGAAATTCAAGAACAAGTCATTAGGCATCTTTTGTCATATAATTCAATCTTTAACAAAATGCCCTTACAAACAACAACACTCCAGATTCCTTAGATTATGATGTGTGACCTCACAAATAATGTGTAACTTGAATATTGGACAAATGCTAGTCTGACTTACACAAGTGTAATGTGAAACTTGAAGCCTCCAGTGCACATTACACATTTTACATTTTAATATTGGATTATATTGCATTAACATACAGTATATCAGAGCCATTTCAATCAAGTATTGCATGTGTCTGGCAGATAGTTGGTCTATAATATTTACCTCTGAACCTCTTCATTATCCAAATCACAGCTGTCCAGGGCATGGAGAGATCTCTCTGGGATTCTCAGGATGGGGTTGTGTGCTGTGGCAACATCACCTCTTCTGTATACAACAATTGCCATGGAATGTGTTGTATTTTTGCCATCCAGCGTCTCTTCATTCTGGTCAAAGTTGTCAATGGCTGCATCAATTATCCCATGTTCTGTGGTTCTTGTCAGTCCATTTGGAATGTAAACACCGTTGCTTCTCTGTAATTGATCTGCTGCTACTGATGTGAGAAATTGATGCACTTCATCATACGACACACAATGACCCATCATGTGTAGCTTGTTGATAAGGGCCTTGCTGCCAAACTCATGATGGATCATAATCCCAAGTCCTAGTGTGATAGGTGTACGTCTGCTGCAGCACTGTGCAATTAGATCATGGCAAAAGGTTATAACACTTGTGTTATTCTTCAGAGCTGGGTCCTCATCACAGGTCTGCACATTTTTAAATGCACCTGCATTGACACACCAGTTCACAAAATCATACAGAGTGTTTGGCACATATTCACTGCACTGGAGAAGGGAAAGCTTGTCACTGCTTATGTAGAATTGAGGCTCATGCTCAACCTTTTCCATAGTTTTCCTCAATATACCTGCAGCCTGGTGGAGGATTTGAGTGTCAGTGAGGGTCTCTGTTCTCTGTGGAGGCATTGTCTCCCTGTCTTCTGTTATGTTTTCTCTGAGGAGAGAAGCTTCTCTCATTGCATGGCCAACAGTCATGGCACCAGAACAGATCAGATCAGATTTTCCAGGACGTTCAATGAAGATGAGTTTATCCCCATAATGCTGGTTCATCTTTTCTTTGAGTTTCCAGGATTTATACATTGTTGGTTCTGTAGCTGTACTCAGTTTTCCTTTATAGCTCTCAGTTACAGCACTCAGTGTTGTGACAGTCATATGCTTTGAAAAAACTGTCTTAGTTAATTCTTCAGTTAGCTCAATGAAAGCTCTTTCATGTTCATTTAACTTCTTTTCTGTTAAATGTTTGTTTCTAGCTGCTAGAATGTTCCTTTCTGAAAGATAGTGTCCTAGGCAACTTCTGTGATACTTTGCATCATAGGCAAAAAGATCTTCATAGGTCAGCATACGGTGATGTATTATTTCATCAAACCTCTCTGAGGCTGCATTGAGGACCTTTGACCTTGTACTTTCACCTGTACCGGTACATATAGGGGTCAGGCCTTCTCTCTTTGTGACTTTCTGGCTGCAATTGAAACATTGGCTGCAAATGAAACACTGGCTACGGATGTCAAATCTAGTGTCTCTGGACAGTCTAAGTCTTTTACTTTGACACTGATCCTGGGGTGGTTCTTGATCACTGGTTGTAGGCGTATAGTTATGTGTGCTTGAATAACTGGCCCGACATGACCTGTGATATGAAACCTTGACCTTGAAGGACAGTATGTCATCTGAGTGGGGCGATAGTCTCTTATGAACTTCATTATCTCGTCCTTGAGCAACGTATGGTTCTGAGTCCTTGTAAGCTGGGATTCTTGACATATGGATTATTTTGATGTCCTTGTAGAGCTTTTTCACATAATAAGCAGACCTTTTCATCCTGTGTCTGTAAATATGGCTGGCTAGCTGTCTGCGTTGGCCCTGTTGGCTCCATTGTTACAGTGAACTCTGGTAAATATGGAAAACACACACACACACGCACGCACACACAATTAACTTATGCTAGCCTCTGTTAGCTAGCCTCTGTTAGCTAGCCTATGTTAGCTAGCCTCTGCTAGCCTCTGCCTAGATCAGAATGCCTGCACTATGGTTTAAAAGCTCACAAATCTAACAACATATTCAACAACATATTAATATCATAGTTGGACATATGTGTTACCTGTTATCTGTCATTAGATTGGTGATAATCTGAACAGAACTGTCAATACACAGCCCCTCTCCCTCTGAGATGGAGATTGTTATGGCTGCTGCTGCCCAGTTGGCTACACAGTTTTGAAACATGCAGCTGTCACTCAAACCAGAGTGGCAGAGAGTGTTCCACTGTCAAGCTTCAAAATTATTTCTATACTGTACTTTGAATTAAGGTTCCAGTTTTAATAAAACCTGTACTATTTACACCTATGTTTTAGAGGCTTGCAATTTAGAACTAATAAACTTTATTTTATTGGGTTACTCTTATTCTGACTATTTGGTGATGTAGTTCAGCCACCTGGTATTTCCCTCTCCAAATATGATGACCATCAGAGTGAGCATTCTTAACTTATAGGCTATTATGCCACTTATCCCCCATTCGGAATTTGACTGTATCAGAGAAGAGGTAGGCCTATGTCTAAAGAAATCTAATTTGCAATAGAACTGTATGAGATATTTCCATACAACTACTGGTTATTGTTCAATAGCACCCTAGACAATTCAGTAATGATATATTTTTCAGGGATTTCTGTTTTTCTGATAAATGAGAGAAAAGTGATGGAGTCCTATGTTCCTGTCGCCAAAAAGTACAATTTCCGTCTAAACTAAAGCTAAGTTTACAGGACTATAATTCAGTATTTATTTAGGTAAATAGTTGTCTGACTATTTGGTGATGTAGGACAACCACCTGGTTCATACCTCAGCAAATCTGAAGAGGAAAAGAGTGATCATTCTCAACTTATGGGCTTTTTTGTCACCTTCCCCATATTCGGCCTGGTCTAATTTGGCTCTTTTTCAGGGATTGGGGTAGCTCTAAAGAACAACCAAAAAAACATATTTTCCCCAAAAATAAAATTTGACAACAATCAATTTCATTAATGGGAGACCCTAAAGATAAGAAAAATCATTGTTGTCATTTGCTCTACCTCGGGTAGGGTATCTCAAAATCTGAGGGCCCTTCCTGCTAGACTATAAGGGATCCATGACTTTTGTAGTATACCAGGAGATTTTTTAACACAACTTCAAGCCATCGGTCAAGGAGCTAAAGGTGGGCTGAAAATTGGTCTTTCAACAAGACAAGGACCCAAGGCATTCAAACAAATCTACCAAAGAATGGCTCAGGATAAAGAAGATTTGTGTTTTGGTTTGGTCAAGTCAAAGTTCTGACCTAAATCCAGTTGATATGCTGTGACAGGACCTGAAGCAGGAAGTTAATACCAGACACCCCTCAAACCTCACTCAATTGACTCACTTCTGTAAGGAGGCAAAAATACCTCAAAACAGATGTCAGAGATTGATAAGTGGCTATATTAGACGTTTACTCCAAGTTATCGCTGTTAATGGAGGTTCTAATCTACAAGCTATTGACTGAAGAGGTTGACTTATTTTTGCACCTGCACTAATTTCTTTATAATTTAGTTGTTCTACTCAATGCATGGTTCCCTCTAAACCAACTTATGGAATTGGTAATTAAAAACCTGTTAAATCAGATAAAAAAGACTGGTTCTGATTAAATAAAGATGTCATGGTAAAAAATATATAAATCTATGATTGCACAAGGGGTTCACATACTTTCAAGCACCACTGTATAATCTGATGCAAGTACAGCAAGTAAGTATAGCAAGTACGGTACACATTCTAGATAGGGTGCAAGAACACATGGGAACACAGCCAATGTGTGTTTACGAAAGGAGTTCCATCCAAACACGGGACACTTCCGCGATGACACACCTGAGGAGCACGAGACATCACGTGTCATCACGGAGTGAAAGTACCAGTAAGCTTGGCACGGACAATATCACGCTCCCAGGTAAAATATACACCAGAAAGTGCAATTTGTGTACAGACAGAATTCATGTGAGACGCTTATTATCCTGTCATATTGCAAAGAGATCGTGTCTCGTTTTATAGGCTTGTGAATACGGTGCGATGTTTGTGTTTGCGCGCGTTGCCATCTGAGTGCACTCGATATTCATATACAAAAAACAAATCAAAAGTGATCTGTCAAGATTATGATTATAGTATCTGTGTGTGCACTTCTTGCATGATCGAGAGACTGTAAAATATGCCGTCTTATGTTGTCTGTATAGTTGTGCCTTTTGAAATAAACTAGTGTATCATTTATTATAATAGATTACTGTGCTGTCCCTGGGGTCGACTGCTCGGCTGAAGAATGGAATCTCCAGGTACGTTGTTTCATGTCTGGATTTAAGCAAGCTGACCGCCCCGTGTCCATTCCAGCATAACCAATGATATCAAAAGTTAGAGCTATTGCGCTGCTGCAGCGTTGCATATTACCCCGTATTATGCAACGATATAAGTATTTTAATGAATGGATGTTAGTAGAGGCCAGCCTAATATGTCTTGAGGTAGGTTAGGGCAACTTCTCCAACCATCATATCATAAATACATCACTCAGGTTGTGCTTTTTTCTTTTGTAATGCTCTCTCTGTGTGTGCTTGTTTGCTGTAAAGACTCATGTTGTGTTTTTGATTGGCCAGATGCCCAGAGGGGGCGAGAGGCAGGCCAGAGGCGTTCGCCCTTCGACCTCATCTTGAACCAGATTCGCAGGAAACGAAC
This sequence comes from Nansenia antarctica, assembly GCF_963989245.1. Taxonomy (NCBI): domain Eukaryota; kingdom Metazoa; phylum Chordata; class Actinopteri; order Argentiniformes; family Microstomatidae; genus Nansenia; species Nansenia antarctica. The sequence continues at coordinate 46,554,985 of NC_137675.1, forward strand.
GGCCACTGACAGGAAGTCCTCCTCAGGACGTTTCCTCTCTCGCCCCTCGGATGGCGGAGGGATCCCGGAGGGTAAAGAGACGGAAGAGAGGGAAGAAAGGCAGGGAGGAGAAGGAATAGGTGAGAGGAGGCGGAAAGCGGGAAAAGGAGAGGAAAATAGAGGGAGCAAGTATGTGTGTGTGTGTGTGTGTGTGTGTGTGTGTGTGTGTTATGTGTACATGTACTGTATATTGTTAAAGTTGTTTCATTTACGGCTGAGAAGGTGATCCCCTGAATGACACAATGACTGATGACATGATGTGTGTCTGATGTGTCCTAACAGTAGCTGATGTTCCTGACTCAGCAGACCAGGCGGAGAGTGTGTGTGATATGGGGTGGGGGCGTGTGTGTGCCTTTCTGCAGAGGTTGGGGAAGAAGGCAGACACCAGGAGTCTGAGTCTGGCTCACTGTGATCTCACTGCTACAGACACATTGGAACTGGGTGAGTAGTTTAGTTTAGTTTATTGTTTATTTCACAGGGACAGTGCATATTAAAATACATATGAGACACAAATGCAATATGCCGGAGTTAGGCTAGTTTAAGTCCGTAGTCCCTGGCCAGATGTTCAGTTGGCACTTGGAAACCTAAAACAATAAAAACAATTAAAATCAACAAATCAACTACTGGTTAGGCAGGCATAAAAGCAACACACATATTACATAGAGTACACACACTCACACACACACACACACACACACACACACACATACACACACACACACACACACACCAGGGTTTCCGTTAGAAAAATTTGCCGTCGGACATCGTGTCCGGGACGAATTCGATTTACCGGACAAACGTGATATATTCCGGTCATCATATTAAAATATAATAAATTTTTTTTTTTTCAAAATCATATTTCTTTTTTTCAAATCTAATATAGCTGTTTGTCGCGGTGATTACTGTTGTGTAGCGGCCTATATATGCCATTTAATGTCTATTTCTCATCCGATACGATTAGATGCGAGCTATATAATATATAATAATATAACATGATTTGACGCATGCGCGCTATGCCATGCGTCAAATCCAGCGCTGAACGGGCGCCTCACTGGGAACTGAACAGACAGCATCGATCAATGAACGGACTCCACATTACGATAACTGAAGTTTGTTAAATTGTTTGGGATTAATGTGAGTTTTCTATTTTCTCTTTCCAGTTTTACCCTTTTTTTTAAATCAATAAAACAACGTCATTTCTATAACCAGGTCTCGCTGGTTGGGAAGGCATTTCGTTTAGCTCGGGAGTATGACAATGGGGAGAACATAACTGTTTATTGAGAAACAATTGATAGGCAGTCTGGGATACGTATATAAAGAAATACCACAATGTCTAGATGTATAACATTTTATTGAACAGTAACAGTGCAAGCATGTAGGCTTCTGGCGTGACACGGCTAGCCTAATTTCCGTTCATATGCCTTTTATCAGATAAAATAAAATAGAATAAAACTCTTTGAAAATAAATAGGCTTTAAATTAACTTGCAATGCGTATAGGCTAATTTCCGTTCGATGTTACAGCCTAGGGCTAGGCTATGCCTTTTCTCAGATAGATAGGGGATAGCCCTGTAAGCTCATACGGGTCTGTATGTCGTCCTGAAGACCGGCTGTTAGATCATATCGCTGAAGTTTGTCTCCATCTTAGTGTAAATGTTGTCCGTTTTGTTTGTTATCCTTGTTATTGTGCGATAAAGTTAAAGCGCTCCGCTTCGGGACACCATTTTCAGCTGAGCACCAAACACACACACACTCGTGTAACACTGCCCGAGAGAGAAGGACCCGCCCCCTTTAGTTAGCCTATAGCCTATAGGCTAACTAAAGGGGGCGGGTCCTTCTCTCTCGGGCAGTGTTCTGTGTGTGTGTTTGGTGCTCAGCTGAAAATGGTTAGAGGGAATTATTTTCACCGGACATTTATGTCCGACGAGTTTTCAACTTGTCGGACTTCCACTAATTTTACCGGACAAAGACCGGGAATTACCGGTTAACGGAAACCCTGACACACACACATCTATGGTTCTCTAACTCACTCTGCCCTCTCTCTTCTTTCTCTCTCTCTCAGCGACGTTGCTCCCATCCTTGTCTCTGTTGGAGGAGATGGACCTGTCGTGGAACGACCTCCTGGGAGGGTCTCTGAGGGCGTTGACCTCTCACCTCCAGCATGTGGGCGGGCTCAGAACCCTGAGGCTCTGCAGCTGTAGGCTGAATGCTGATGACATCACTGCACTGGGTGGGGCTTAAACAGCGATGACACATAACGTCATTCATGTTTATTTTTTTACAGGATATCTGAATGTGTGTGTGTGTGTGTGTGTGTGTGTTTAGGTGAAGCCATGGATTGTATTCCTGTATTGGAGGTTCTCGACCTTTCCTGGAATGTTGCCGTCGGGGATGGGGCTTTGCAAGGCATTGTGGGTAAACTCCACCCAACCATGGGAGAGCTTCATCTTGTGGCCTGCCAGCTCACTGCAGCCGACGCCTCTATTCTGGGTACACACACACACACACACACACACGCACACACACACACACACACACACACGCAGAGACACACACACACACACACACACACACACACACACACACACACATTTACCCCCCAATTTCTTAGGAGAGAAAGAAAACACTCCTGGTAGTGGTCAGGGGTGTTAGTGTTAGTGCACACCCTGTTAGTACCAGAACACTGCTCTATTGGATCCACAATGAGGCAAGCCAATTTTCCAAATACTTTGGTGTCCTGAAATAGGGGGGCTACTGTAGGCTATGTATAAAACATGTTGTTCTTTCTAAATGGTGAAACCGATATTTCTACAAATACCCTCAACTAAAACCTGATGAACTGTACTTTATATGTATATGTGATATTTTACCCGAAGCGACTTAGAGTACAGTGAGTGCATAAATATATGACACGTTTTAGTGTTTTGGTCCGCATGTCGGCAACCAATCAAAATGCTCGGACTTTTCTTTTGAAACACGGAACTACGTTTCAACGTTGTAGAGGATCACAACACAAACTCGCTAGTCAAGCCAAAATACTGCAACGCAATGGATTGGGTGAGTAATCCCCACTGCTACCTAGTTAACTATAACACTACTTCATGTTGTTAGCAGGCTCACAAAACAAGCTGTGTTAGTTGACTAGCGATGTGTTATTGATTTTCAACAACGCGGAAATGTGTTCACATTTTACAAAAGAAAAGTCTGATCATTACATCAAATCCCGATGTGAGGACCAAAGCATTAGAACGTGACACATATACTACTGTAACGTCTGTGTTGCCTTCCCTCCCTCCCTTCCTCCCTCCCTCCCTCCCTCCCTCCCTCAGGTTGTATAGTGACTGGCCTCCCCAGACTGTGTGTGTTGGATGTGTCCTGTAACCCTCTCCTGGCCGAGCCAGAGGAGGGGGGGGGGTCTGGGGGCATGGTCGGGCTGGCCCCCTACCTCTCTCACACCCCCTCACTCACCACGTTAAACATGCATGCCTGCGGCCTGACGCCACACACCCTCAGCATTCTGGGTAAGGGGCCTCTTACTCATGACGTGTGTGTGTGTGTAGGAGTGTGTGCAAGGGCCACGATTAAAACATGTTGGTTAATAACAAACAGTAATAGGAAAACAATGAACAACATGGAATCTGCTACAGGTTCTCAAAGAGTTGGTGATGTTTGTCTTAACGCCGTTGTTGTCTCCCCCCTAGGCGGTTCGCTCGGCAGCCTCCCCTCCCTGCGGGCGTTGGACCTGTCTGGTAACAGAGGCGTGGCCGGAGGCCTGTCTCTCCTCACCCCTCACCTGGCTCACCTCACACGCCTGGAGAGCCTGGACATGCACCTCTGCTGTCTCACACTCACGGACCTGGACGCCCTCAGTGAGGCTCTGTGTCTGTGTGTGTGTGTGTGTGTATGTGTGCGTGCGTGTGCGTGTGCGTGCGTGTGTGTGCGCGCGAGCGTGTGTGTGTGTGTGTGAGAGTGTGCGTGCGTGTGTGTGCGCGTGTGTGTGCGTATGTGTGTGTGCGTACGTGTGTGTGTGCGTACATGTGTGCTTGTGCGCGTGCGTGTGTGTGCGTGCGTGTGCGCTTATGCTTATTGGCGTTGCGCATTTCCGTGTATGTACACATCACTGAGTGTGTGTTTGTGCAAAAATGAAGCCTCTTGTTTTTGGCTTCAGTCCAGGCGCTGCCCTCCCTCCCTGAGCTGACAGAGCTGGACCTGTCCTCCAACAAGGCTGCCGGGGGGGTGGTCAGCGCTCTCCTCCCCGCCCTGCCGCTGGCACAGATGAGGCGCCTCCCGCTCGGGGGCTGCAGCCTGAACGAGGAGTCGTTCGCCACGCTCGGTACTCGACTAGTGCTGCCTGCATACATACAGGGGTGCAAAATGAGCTGTTTTTACCTCAAAATAGGTCATCCATGTGAATCGTGTAGATCTTTTTTTTTGTGTGTGGGGGAGGCGGGGGGTCTAAGTCTCATCCAAGTCACATGATGCGTGAGCTAACTAATCTTCCTGTCTGCTAAACTCTGCTGCTGTTGAAATAGCTAGGTACAATTCCAGACAGTGTGGAGTCACAGTAATGAATGAATGAATGAATGGACTTTATTTGTCATTGCTACAGTACAGGTACCAAACAACGAAATTTAGGAGGGGTGGCTCCCCTGGTGTTAGGAAAGGATTTTTTTTTTTCTTTTTAGAAAAAGCATAAAATCACAAGAAGGTAAGGAGCTGGTTTACATAAATAAAGGCTATGTACACAATCCACTGTACTATACTGCACAGATAGTCAACTAGGGTTGTCATATTGCACAAACGTATTTTTTCACGTTATTTTAAAGTGTCACAGTTTGCAGGCTTGAAATGTACATGTTTGTGCCTCAGCACTAGCTGCCATACAATCCGTCCGGACTGTCCTGGGCCCAGAACTTAGGCCTTTGCTGTGTTCAGGGCCTTGACGGCCCTGTGGTAGAAGCAGTTCTTCAGTCTGTTTGTCTTAGCGGCCGGGGTCCTGTACCTCCTATTCGAGGGCAGCCTGATAAAGTGTACGTGCCCAGGGTGGGTCGGGTCCCTGGAGATCTTGGAGGCCTTCCTGAGACAGCGTGTGTTGTACAGCTCTTCCAGAGAGGGGAGGGGGGCGCCGGTGATCTTCTGTGCTGTTCTCACGACTCTCTGTAGCGCGTTTCTCTCCGCTGTTGTGCAGCTGTGGAACCAGTTGCAGATGCCGTAGGTGAGGATGCTCTCCACTGCGCCGTGGTAGAAGGCCACCAGTATCTCCTGCTTGTTGTGTTCTTTCCTGAGGCATCTCAGGGTGTATAGCCGCTGTTGTGCCCTCTTGATGGTGCCTTTTGTGTTGTCCTTCCAGGCCAGGTCATCCCGCATGTGATGTCCCAGGAATCGGAGGGTTGAGACTCTCTCCACGCTCTCTCCGTCGATGAGCAGGGGCTGGATCTCGGACTTTTTCCTCCTGAAGTCTACGATGAATTCCTGGGTCTTTGACTTGTTTAGCAGCAGGTTGTTAACCTTGCACAGCTTGCTCAGTTGCTCTACCTCATCCCTGTACGCCGCCTCGTCCCCCCCCGAGATACATCCCACCACGGTGGTGTCGTCTGCAAACTTTACGATGTAGTTGCTGGGGTGGACGGGGGTGAAGTCGTGGGTGTAGAGGTTGTAGAGGATGGGGCTTAGCACGCAGCCCTGGGGGGACCCAGTGCTGAGGCTGAGGGCTGTGGAGGTGTGGGGGCCCACCCGCACCCTCTGGGGGCGGTCGGTCAGGAAGTCCTTGATCCACGCACATATAGAGTGTGATAGACACAGGTCTAGTAGTTTGGTCACTAGCCTGTCTGGAAGGATGGTGTTGAAGGCGGAGCTGAAGTCCACGAAGAGCAGTCTCGCGTAGCTGTTTCCCCTCTCCAGGTGGAATAGAGTGGCGTGGAGAGTCGTCGCTATGGCGTCCTCTGTGGACCTGTGGGCTCTGTAGGCGAACTGGTATGGATCCAGGTTGGGCGGGAGGCGTGTGAGTATGTGGGCCCGGACTAGTTTCTCGAAGCACTTCATGATGATTTGTGTGAGTGCCACCGGGCGGTAGTCGTTTAGGCAGCTCACCGTGCTTTTCTTCGGGACTGGGATGATAGTTGAGGTTTTCAGGCAGGGTGGGACGGTGGCCTGGGACAGGGACTGGTTAAAGATGTTGGTGAAAACCCCGGCCAGCTGGTCGGCGCAGTCTCTCAGCACCCGTCCCAGGACGCCATCCGGCCCGAGGCTTTCCTGGGGTCCACCGCCTTCAGTACGCGTCTCACCTCATGCTCTGTGAGGGTGAGGCTGCTGAGAGCTGGAGAGAGTGGTGTTTGTGTTGCGGTTACCTCCGTTCGCCCCTCGTCGAACCGGGCGTAGAAGGTGTTCAGCTTTCCCGCCAGCAGGGGGTCGTCCTCTGCGGCTGTGAGCCTGTTGGCTCTGAAGTTTGTAATCTGCTGAACCCCCTGCCACATCCGCCTGGAGTCGTTGCTCAGGAGGCATTCCTCAATCTTCTCTCTGTGCTCTGCCTTGGCCGCTTTGATGCCGCGCTTTAGGTTGGCCCTGGTGGAGCTGTACAGCGGTGTGCGCTTCCCTGCGAAGAAGGCGTTGTCCCTCGCGTTGATCAGTTTTTGGACCTTCCCAGTCATCCATGGCTTCGTGTTGGGGTAGACCCGGACCCGTTTGTCCACGGTGACTGAGTTGGTGCAGTTCACTATGTGGTTCAGAACCGACGACGTGTACTGTTCCAGGTCCTCATGCTCATATTCCTGCCATAGGGTGTCATTTAGGCAGATCTGCAGTGGAGCGGACCCTTCTGGCCAGGTTCTGACAGTCTTAGTGGTGATGGGAGAACTTTTCCCCATTGTAGTGTATGCAGGAATCAGGAGGATTGACACATGGTCAGACATGCCTAGATGAGCTAGCGGACTAGCCTTGTAAGCACGTTTGATGTTGGTGTGTACCTTGTCCAGTGTTTTTTCTCCTCTCGTTGCACATTTCACATGCTGATAGAACTTGGGTAGTACTGCCTTCAGGTCGACATGATTAAAGTCCCCCGCTATGATGTGAATAGCCTGTGGATCAGTGCTTTGTTGGCTACTAATGACTTCATATAGTCGCGCCAATGCTACTTTGCTGTCTGCGCTAGGCGCTATATACACACATGTAATTAGCACCGCGTTAAACTCCCTAGGGAGGTATGTGGGTCGGCATTTAACAGTCAAGTATTCCAGGTCTGGGGAGCAGTGGCTACTTACAGTTTTCGTGTTTAAGCACCAGCTGTCCTTCGTAGATATAATGAGGCCGCCTCCGCGGGTATTCTCACTAAGCTCCGTTCGGTCAGCGCGGTGCAACGTACGTCCCTCCAAGCTAACAGTAGCGTCCACAATGTTGTCATTTAGCCAGGTTTCGGTCAGAATAATCACACAGCTATCCCCTACGATGTTGTTTTTGGCCACCTGTAGTCTCAGTTCATCCATCTTGTTCGTCAGGGATCTGACGTTAGAGAGGAAAATGCTTGGCAAAGCTGGTTTGTTTGGGCTTCTCCTCAGCCTTGCTAGCAGGCCTCCCCGGCGGCCTCGCCGTTTCCTACGGTCTCGCCGCCGGCGTTTCCGCCTCAGGGAGGGGACTGAGAACCAGGGCTCTCCCGGTAGCCTGGCGATGTCCTTGTCAATTCTGTATTGCTCCAGGAAATCCGCCGTAACTATCTTGTCGTTTTGCGTGCCGACTTCTAATAAGTCGAGCCTGCTGTAGGTACTATATACATAACTGTTCCCTATAAGTACTAAAAAAAAAGTGAACATACAAATGTTCTTAAAAACACAATGAAACACCAGTGTGGTAGCCCCCCAGCTGCGGCGACTAAGCGCGACTAAGCGCGCGGCCATCTTGGGAATGGATTTCGAAGTAAACAGTTTTCGAAGTAATTGCAGGTGTTACGGTCAGGGCTACTGCTACTTACTGTACACGCGCATCATTGTTAGACCACCGTTAGTGCTAGCGATATCCATTTAGCACCATTAGTGCGGCGCATTGATCATTTTCAGGCAAAAAACGTGTCACCTTTTTTGGGCCATCACCAGTTTGCACCCCTGTACATAGAACATAAACCCAGAGCATAAACACGGCATTCCACAACATGCTACAGTCCCTGGTGTAAATGTGTGTGTGTGTGTGTGTGTGTGTGTGTGTGTGTGTGTGTGTGTGTGTGACGCAGCCATGGCCGTGCCGTGCCTGGTGAGTGTGGATGTTTCTTGGTGTAAGGTGGTGGGCGGGCGGCTCTCTCTGCTGTTGAACTCTCTGCAGCCGTCAGTCATCCAGGAGCTTCGTCTCAACAGCTGTGACCTCACCACCGACGACCTGCTTCTGCTGGGTAACACACACACACACACACGCACGCACACACCCTCTCTCTCTCTCTCTCTCTCTATCTCTACACAAGTTCATAGGGGTTGAGTTAAAATTGGGCAAAAGAAAATTGGTTGTACTGTAAAAACACACACACACATATACTCACACACTCCCCCTCTCTTTCTCTTGCTCCATCTCTCCACCCTCTCTCTCTCTCTCTAACCACCCTCTCTCTCCACCTAACCACCCTCTCTCTCTCTCTCTAACCACCCTCTCTCTCTCCACCTAACCACCCTCTCTCTCTCCCTCTAACCACCCTCTCTCTCTCTCCCTAACCACCCTCTCTCTCTCCCTAACCACCCTCTCTCTCTCTCTCTAACCACCCTCTCTCTCTCTCTAACCACCCTCTCTCTCTCTACCTAACCACCCTCTCTCTCTCTACCTAACCACCCTCTCTCTCTCTACCTAACCACCCTCTCTCTCTACCTAACCACCCTCTCTCTTTCTCCCTAACCACCCTCTCTCTCTACCTAACCACTCTCTCTCTCTCTCCCTAACCACCCTCTCTCTCTCTCTCTAACCACCCTCTCTCTCTACCTAACCACCCTCTCTCTCTCTCTCTCCCTAACCACCCTCTCTCTCTACCTAACCACTCTCTCTCTCTCTCCCTAACCACCCTCTCTCTCTCCCTAACCACCCTCTCTCTCTCTAACCACCCTCTCTCTCTCTCTAACCACCCTCTCTCTCTCTACCTAACCACCCTCTCTCTCTCTCTACCTAACCACCCTCTCTCTCTCTCTCCCTAACCACCCTCTCTCTCTCTACCTAACCACCCTCTCTCTCTACCTAACCACCCTCTCTCTCTCTCTAACCACCCTCTCTCTCTCTACCTAACCACCCTCTCTCTCTCTCTACCTAACCACCCTCTCTCTCTCTCTCCCTAACCACCCTCTCTCTCTCCCTAACCACCCTCTCTCTCTCTCTAACCACCCTCTCTCTCTCTACCTAACCACCCTCTCTCTCTCTCTAACCACCCTCTCTCTCTCTCCCTAACCACCCTCTCTCTCTCTACCTAACCACCCTCTCTCTCTCTCCCTAACCACCCTCTCTCTCTCCCTAACCACCCTCTCTCTCTCTCCCTAACCACCCTCTCTCTCTCTCTAACCACCCTCTCTCTCTCTACCTAACCACCCTCTCTCTCTCTCTAACCACCCTCTCTCTCTCCCTAACCACCCTCTCTCTCTCTACCTAACCACCCTCTCTCTCTCTCTCTCTAACCACCCTCTCTCTCTCTCTCTAACCACCCTCTCTCTCTCTCTCTAACCACCCTCTCTCTCTCTCTAACCACCCTCTCTCTCTCTCTAACCACCCTCTCTCTCTCCCTAACCACCCTCTCTCTCTCTCTAACCACCCTCTCTCTCTCTCTCTAACCACCCTCTCTCTCTCCCTAACCACCCTCTCTCTCTCTACCTAACCACCCTCTCTCTCTCTACCTAACCACCCTCTCTCTCTCTCTAACCACCCTCTCTCTCTCTCTCTCTAACCACCCTCTCTCTCTCTCCCTAACCACCCTCTCTCTCTCTCTAACCACCCTCTCTCTCTCTCTCTAACCACCCTCTCTCTCTACCTAACCACCCTCTCTCTCTCTACCTAACCACCCTCTCTCTCTCCCTAACCACCCTCTCTCTCTCTCTAACCACCCTCTCTCTCTCTCTCTAACCACCCTCTCTCTCTACCTAACCACCCTCTCTCTCTCCACCTAACCACCCTCTCTCTCTCTCTAACCACCCTCTCTCTCTCTCTAACCACCCTCTCTCTCTCTCTAACCACCCTCTCTCTCTCTCCCTAACCACCCTCTCTCTCTCTACCTAACCACCCTCTCTCTCTCTCTAACCACCCTCTCTCTCTCCCTAACCACCCTCTCTCTCTCTCTCTAACCACCCTCTCTCTCTCTCTCTAACCACCCTCTCTCTCTCTCTAACCACCCTCTCTCTCTCTCTAACCACCCTCTCTCTCTCTCTAACCACCCTCTCTCTCTACCTAACCACCCTCTCTCTCTCTACCTAACCACCCTCTCTCTCTCTCTAACCACCCTCTCTCTCTAGCTGCTGTGTGTAAGCGTGGCTGCCTCTCGTCCCTCCGTATATTGGACCTGTCCTACAACGGCGGGGTGGGGGAGGGGGGTTGGGCGGCCTTCTTTGAAGCCGCCGCCGCCGGGGGTCTGGGGTCACTGGAGGACCTCGACCTCAGCCTACGACCTTCCGCCTCCGCCCCCTCCTTCACCTGGCTGCAGGCCCTGCTGTCGGCCCTGCCGCGCCTGCCGGCCCTGTCTCGCCTGGCCGCCCAGCGGTGGACCGTCACTCCTAAGGGGAGGGACCGGCTTAACGTGGCCCTCGGGAAGAGGCGTGTCCTGTTGGAGTGGGACATGCCCACCCCCGCTCCGTTGGCCAACCGGCATGTCCCAGAAGAGACACACCCTGAGGAGTAGAGAGAGAGAGAGAGAGAGAGAGAGAGAGAGAGAGACTACGGTCAGTTTAGTTCAGGAGGGTTGAAGATTGTTTTTGATGGGTCCTGAATTATATATATACAGTATATATATTATATATGAAATGTTTTTAGGGCATTTCTGCTTTATTGGGAGAGAGACCGTAGATTGACAGGAAGGATGGGTGAGAGAGAGGAGGGATGACATGCAGGATAGAGACAGTAGAGATTGACAGGAAGGATGGGTGAGAGAGAGGAGGGATGACATGCAGGATAGGTCGATGGGTGGAATCGGAACCAGGGACCCTGCGATGACATGCGCCTTATTGAGCTACTGAGCCTGAATGATTTTCTATAGCACTCCACACGTTATGATGGTCAGCTGTGTTTTAACACCTTTACTCTTTTTTTTCTATTGGACTTCACTGAGATTCTTTGGTTACTGTGATTTCAAAACACCATGCACTTTCACGACGCAATGCTAAACCTTGAATCCACTGACGTTGGTCTGTCTGTCTGTCTGTGCCTTTAGGCTCTGCACAGGGCCTACTGACCAAAATCAACTGTTTAGCTACCTCTGTCACTTTTGCCACTGTTTTTTTAATTGATTGCTGTCGATTGTCCATGTTAAAGGGGTAGTGGTGGTCTAGTGGATAGTGAGTTGGACTTGTGATCGGAAGGTTGTGAGTTCAAATCCCGCCTGAAACCACACCACTACTAGTGTGCCCTTGAGTAAGGCACTTAGCCCTCAGTTACTCCAGGGGGAATGTCCCTGTAATTCGTAATTGTAAATCGCTTTGGATTAAAAGCGTCTGCTAAATGGCAAAATTTAATTTAATTTAAATGCAGTGTAAATAAACATATGAATTGCCTCCCTGATGGTTGCCATAACTACAGTGTGGGGGGACTAGAGAGACACAATTAAAGAGCCTGCAGGAAGGTAAATGTATGTATGTAGAGTCTAGGCTACCGCCGCCCCAGGTAAGGTCACTTGATTTGGTGATTATGATTTGATGGTGCAGGTAAGGCCACTTGGTCACAGCTGTTCACTGTCCTGGCGCCCGCAGATGGAACAAGCTGCCCACTGCTGTCAGGATTGCAGAGACATCTCTTCAGGCTACATCTTAACTGTCCCTCCTAAAGTCCTCCTCATCCCCACTACCCCCCCCTGTACAGGTTCTCTACTATAAAAAAAATCCTTCATCTTGTAGCTGCCTGGTTTTGGCATAGATAACTATTTCTTATGATGACTGATGGATAGGCGATGCTCTTACGTCGCTTTGGATAAAGGCATCTGCTAAAATGCCAAACATGTAATATACAATGTCAATGTAAGGTGGGTGGGCAGTAGCAAAATTGAACCAATTACCATTAACAACATGGTTGAACCACAGGTGAAGTTCTGTGTATGAATGCGATCCATTTATGAAACAGTATGCTCTAATAGAATGTAACAAGGTTAGTATAGAACATGATTTTAGTAAACAGGCAGCAGTCATCACTGGTTAGGCTTGGTTAGCTGTTGTAGCACACTGGCAAGGATTTTTAAATACATTTCTACTGACAGAAGACTGAACACCGACTGATATGATGCGTTTTTGTGTGACTATATGCCAAATTTGTGATACTCATTGTTTAACCTTAAACATACTTTAAGTGTGCCCACTCTCAGTAGTAAACAACATTCTTAGGAGCAGGCATGATTACAATTCAACCTTCTCTCTGAGTCATCAATATATCATTTCCGGCCACCTGACCAAGAAAGATCTCCATATATCAGATGGCGTCTAACGAACAGGATGCTAGATTCAGCGAAACAGGTAAGGCATGATAACACAATGTGATTATTTGCTTTAACCTGAATTGCTGTTCTAGAACGAATCTAAAAATTTTTCAAAAAGGAGATGTATTGATATTGGAAAGTACTAAATAAAAATATAGTTTGAATAGAAGGCGCTGTATAGCCAAAGACGGTGGTCAAAACACTGAGAGTTAGGATTTATTGAGATTCTGAACTTTGTAGAGAAACAAAGCAGAAATCTATTGTGTAATGGAAATACTGTGGACAAACAGTACAGACTGAGATATTTATTGTGTATTAAGTTAGGGACAAGACCTTAAATACGTGATTGAAAGCACAGCACTTTGAGGGAAACTAAGTTTGAAAAGATTTGGCCATAATATTTAAAAGACTAAGAGTTTCAATCAACATAATTGATTACTAAAACCGCATGTCTATTAACATCATGGGAAGCAAACTAGTATGAATGGCATGCAGAATGTTATCATTAAGAATGAAATTAATAACAACCACATTTCTGAACCAAGCATCACAACAGGGCGAGTGTGTTAAAACTCTGACCCTAGGCTATTAATAGAACGGAGACTGCTCCTGTAACCAAACACACACACACACATACATAGACATATTTATCTCATATTGAAATTATCATGCAAATCTGTATTAATTCAGTAGACATATAACATTTTGATTGATTTAGTGAACAGAGAAATACACATTAAGACTCTATGAAACATCAAAGGAGGACATTTCTGATGGAGAAAACACAATTCAGCAAGAAAGACCTGGAATGTATTCTGACAATGCCTGTCGATTCTATTTCCTGACAGAATCAAGGAAATCAAGAGACATTGAGCGAAGGACTCAGAGACCGAGATGCTGTTAAGATCTGGTCTAATTAACCATTGCAGAAGTGGGGAGAGAAAGTTGCAGATGCTGAAGGAAGCTATTGCCGGATGAAACATGAGAAATGAGACAAACTAATGACATTTCAATGTGACAAACAATGGAAATGTTAATTCTTATGATTTAAGACAGAGACATGATGATGACGAGAGACTTACATACTTTTATGTAGTCGTAATTGTTCAATTGTACTGACGCACGCAACTAACAGTGTCATCAGCAGTAAACAGCTGAATTCAACAGCACGAATTTACAAACTTTCTTCTAGGAATTCTAAGGGACGGTAACAACAGTCCAGATAACCCAATTAACAAACTTATGCTTAACATCTGTATTTTTGTTTCCAACTGTTTCTGAGCAGGTTAATTCTACAATCCATTGATGGAGAGCCTAAGATTTTATAGACTTAAGTCAAGAAAAGGAGGGGTGTAGTGTAATGATAATGCTAAAATTGTCTTAAGTTAATAAAACCTATTAACGCTGTGAACAGAGGCAAGAACACGTGCAAGACTGATGACTATCAAAGAATCAAATAGCACTCCTTGTTACCAGAAACACAAGGCCGTTCCTTTGATTGAAGATCTACTTCCAGACATTGACATATTGACATATAATGTACTTTGTATGATGAAACCGATGCCTAATTTATTTCTGATGTGGTCATTCATTGACTTTATTAAGAACTCCACATGTTTTTCTTTTTTACTTTATTTTTATTGAGATGTTACAGATATACAGAAATAATACTTTTCAGTTTTGGTTTGTTTTTTTCAAAAAACACAAACACGAATGTCCCAACCCTCCCCCCCCCCCCCCACCCCACAAAATCCCAAGTGGTGCATCCCAGGACGAAGGATATAAATACATCTGACCAAGAAAGATCTCCATATATCACCGACAGAATATCAATATTCTTATTTATGTAAAAAAACAAAAACAAAAAAAACAATGCACAATAACAATGGACACTAAGAAATGTACAGTAATGTTTTTTCTTCTATACAACAAAGATTATGTATACACAATACAAAGAGAACAGGTGGAGGGGGATTGGAGAGTTGACATGGTGGGTTGACTAGCAGGTGTGATGTCACTGGCTCCGCCTCTCACTTCTTGGAGAACTTGGCCTGCTTGTGTTTGGGCGGAGCCCACTTCAGACACACTGTGTCCACTGTGGAGACAGAAACACAGCAGTCAGTGTGAGGTCTCCACTGGTCGCTCTATTGATAACCACGGATCTATGGAAGGACTAGCATGCTAAAAGTTTGTAAGCAAGCATCCAGTGGCGTAGGGGACGGGCCCGCAAGCGACGCACCGCGGGGGGGCCCCCAGCCTCTAGGGGGCCCCCTAACATTGGATACTGTGGTGGGTTGACATAATTCACCCACGGTGGGTTGGGAGTATTGTTCCGCACAAACAGTTAAGTGCATGGTACCCGAGTTGTTTATTCAGTTACTGCTTGAGTGTGTTGTTGACAATCGTTCATGTTCTTCATTAAACGTTTAGCTTTGTAATTTCATATGCCGGCTCCGACTCCCGTCTCTTTGCACTACGATACAAACTTTTTTTATAAAAAAAAGTTTTAGGCAGCGAGACACAAGACCCTGCAGAAAAATGAGCAAGCGAAATTACCTCAGTGGTGCGCAAAAACAGCAAGAGCAATATAAAATGTAACAAAATGCAGCGAAACTTCCCAAAATGTCATATTTTCTCACAGGGGATGCAGTTAGCCCTGGGTCAGGGACGAACGTCGTGGATGCACCTGTTGCACCGCTGTGGAGGTCAGTGTTACTGCAGCTGGCAGGCTGACCCGGCCGAGAGATCGTTTTAAAAACTCAAAATTATCAAAAGCTATCTGAGAAGCACCATGTTCCAGGACACTCTCCAGACTAGCGATTCTCAGCATTGAAAGCCAGCGCGCACGTCAAATGGATTTAACAAACAACTATGTTACATAGTGAAGGACTTCGCACAGACTAATGCCAGGAGGAGGACGTTTTGGTCATTGTTAAAGGTAAGAATAGCCTATTATTTTATATTATTCGAGATATTTATTAATCTATGAATCAAATTAACTTGGGGTGGTGTGTAGCCTGTCGGTCTGTTCTTGTTGCCGTTTGTGTATGGACATGTCACACACACAGTCACACATACGGTGTCAGAATGATTCTGAGCAAACGGCCAGCGCGCTGTAGCTGATAGCTGTCCAGGCCAACCATACGGTCTATGCTGTAGGCTTTATGCAGCCTTAAAATAAATGTACCGCTACATCCGTTTGAGTTAACCTCCGTTGCGAAAGGGCCCCCGCCGCCACCTTGCGGGTGGGCCACGGGATTTTGCGGTACGCCACTGCAAGCATCATATATGTTTTCTTTTCAATGAGAAACAAGAATACACCTCGTTCTAAATTATTATGCAAATTATATTTTTCTCAGATTTTCCTAAATAGTCGATGCAAATGACAATCAGTATAATTTTCAACCGTTAGAGTATAATTCAAATTGTATTGAACAAACCTCCCAATGATAACAGTATTTTTTTTTATTATAAAAAACTCAAAATGCACTGTTCCAAATTATTATGCACAACAGAGTTTCAAAACATTTTATAGGTTGTAAAGAACTAAAAATGGTAATTTGATGAATTTAGGGTTAGGAGGTCATATTTACTGAAATCAAAAGCTATTTCAAACAAAAACATCTTAACAGGTCAAGTTACATGTTAACATAGGACCCCTTCTTTGATATCACCTTCACAATTCTTGCATCCATTGAACGTGTGAGTTTTTGGACAGTTTCTGCTTGAATTTCTTTGCAGGATGCCAGAATAGCCTCCCAGAGCTGCTGTTTTGATGTGAACTGCCTCCCACCCTCATATATATTTTGCTTGAGGATGCTCCAAAGGTTCTCAATAGGGTTGAGGTCAGGGGAAGATGGGGGCCACACCATGAGTTTCTCTCCTTTTATGCCTATAGCAGCCAATGACACAGAGGTATTCCTTGCAGCATGACATGGTGCATTGTCATGCATGAAGATGATTTTGCTACAGAAGGCACGGTTCTTCTTTTTGTACCACGGAAGAAAGTGGTCAGTCAGAAACTCTACATACTTTGCCGAGGTCATTTTCACACCTTCAGGGACCTTAAAAGGGCCTACCAGCTCTCTCCCCATGATTCCGGCCCAAAACATGACTCCGCCACCTCCTTGCTGACGTGGCAGCCTTGTTGGGACATGGTGGCCATCCACCAACCATCCACTACTCCATCCATCTGGACCATCCAGGGTTGCACGGCACTCATCAGTAAACAAGACTGTTTGGAAATTAGTCTTCATGTATTTCTGAGCCCACTGTCATGCTGCAAAGAATACCTCTGTGTCATTGGCTGCTACAGGCATAAAAGGAGAGAAACTCATGGTGTGGCCCCCATCTTCCCCTGACCTCAACCCTATTGAGAACCTTTGGAGCATCCTCAAGCAAAATATATATGAGGGTGGGAGGCAGTTCACATCAAAACAGCAGCTCTGGGAGGCTATTCTGGCATCCTGCAAAGAAATTCAAGCAGAAACTGTCCAAAAACTCACAAGTTCAATGGATGCAAGAATTGTGAAGGTGATATCAAAGAAGGGGTCCTATGTTAACATGTAACTTGACCTGTTAAGATGTTTTTGTTTGAAATAGCTTTTGATTTCAGTAAATATGACCTCCTAATATGACCTCCTAACCCTAAATTCATCAAATTACCATTTTTAGTTCTTTACAACCTATAAAATGTTTTGAAACTCTGTTGTGCATAATAATTTGGAACAGTGCATTTTGAGTTTTTTTTTTTTTTTTTAAATACTGTTATCATTGGGAGGTTTGTTCAATAAAATTTGAATTATACTCTAACGGTTGATGACTTGAAAATTATACTGATTGTCATTTGCATCGACTATTTAGGAAAATCTGAGAAAAATATAATTTGCATAATAATTTGGAACGAGGTGTAGGTGGATGATGTACATAAATGGTAAATGGACTTAACTTATATAGTGCCTTTACCCAAAGCGCTTTACAACGGCCTCTCATTCACCCATTCACACACACGTTCACACCAATGGCGGCAAGCTACCATGCAAGGCGCCGGCCCCGCTCACTGGGAGCAAGTGTCAGTGTCTTGCCCAAGGACACTTCGACATGTGGCCAGCCGGGGCTCGACCGCCGATCTGCCAACCTTGCGATCATTAGACGGCGGCTCTACCTCCTGCGCCACGCCGCCCGAAAACATGAACAAAACACATTTCCAAAAGGTGCCCTCTGATAATAGCTCAATGATGCCATTTACCTGTTATTGGTGGCTTCTTGTACTGGGCGCTCTTGAGGTGCTCCTCCACCAGCTTAGGCGTGACACAGATGACATTCTGGCCCTTCCAGTACTTCACCATGTTCAGAGACTGCAGCGTGCTGATGATGTCACTCTGGGTGATGCTGGTCATCTGACTAGGGGGGGAGGGGGGGGGGAGAGGGGAGGAGGGTCAGGTTTGTGTGTGTATTTCAGGGTTCCTACAAGTTTCAACAAGTCAAATTTAAGACCTTTTTAGACCTCTATGAATCAAATTTTAGACCTATTCGCGACACCATATGATACATTTTTGTCATCCTCGAGGGGATGAAATTCGGGATTTCACTGCCATACAGACAAAAAAGTCTGAAGGCTAATTAATAGAAAATAAATTAAATATAACATTTCCGTGTAAATAGATGTGGTCGGACTGATTTCCTTGCAGGATACGCTAATCTCATTTTTATGACCTAGCACCTCATTTTTAGACCGACTAACTGAAATGTAAGCCCTTTTTAGGCCTTATAAACCAGATTGCTGGATTTAAGACTTCAAGACTTTTTAAGACCAGCACGGGAACCCTGGTATTTTGAGGGGGGGGGGGTGCATTCTTTCATGTGTTTTTCTTTCACCCAGGGTTAAGTGACAGAGACAGGACATGTAGAGCGGGGTGGTGAATTATGTCAATCTGGGGAGACCTGTATTCCATCCCGCGCTCTCATACGTGTGTGTGCGCACCAAAAGGTGGCAGTGGTAACCGCTAGGCCCCAGCACGCTTACCTGAGGTTTTTGATGGAGAGTGTGCCCCTGAAGTCCCTCAGTATTTCCAGGAGCACCCAGGACCAGTAGCTCCTATAGCTCAGCTTTCCCAGGTCTGACAGGGGCTTCTCTGGAGAGCCCACTGCGCTCTCCAACTTCGACAGCTCGTAACCTACGAGGGAGAGAGAGAGAGAGAGAGAGAATTCCATATGTGTTCCACCCTGATTTTGTCTTATGTGGGGGGAGTTACAGAAACCCATAAATCAGCATCCAGGGTTGCCATTACCCACATGTTCTATGTAAGCCAAACAAGTTGGCTTAAAAAGAGCAAGAGGGATGAATGGGAGAAGGGAGAGAAAAGAGACAGGAGTTGCCATGGAGATTTAGAGATGGGAGTGAGAGACCTGAAGTAACTGGGGCACAATTGGAAGTGAGTAGCCTCACTCAAGCATACTCACACAGTAAATTCAGAGTGAACGCAAAGGGTGTGTTTGTGTGTGTGTGTGTCTGTGCATGTGTAATAAATATAATTGTTTTTTTATTACCATGCAATCAACTTGTCAGTCAATTGTTGGAATTTGGTATGTTTTGCTCTAGGCAGTGTGTGTGTGTTCTGCCTCTGCCACTCACTGAAAGCTATGAGGAACTTTCCGTAGCCTCTGCGCTGGTATGGCGGTAGAGTGAGGATGCACGCCACGTTATTCCCGTCCGGCGACTCCTTCTCCTGTGAACCAAACAAACAAGTACACGTTTACTTTAAAGACATTCTGTGGACAAGCTAAGAACAACAGTTATTAACCTTCCATTTTACTGCTTGAAATGGAGCTATAGCCTGACGTATGTATAATACATTATATGAATCACTCTCTTGCTCGATCGTATGG
Organism: Nansenia antarctica; assembly: GCF_963989245.1. Classification (NCBI taxonomy): domain Eukaryota; kingdom Metazoa; phylum Chordata; class Actinopteri; order Argentiniformes; family Microstomatidae; genus Nansenia; species Nansenia antarctica. Next base: position 46,574,526 of record NC_137675.1, read on the forward strand.
ACACGTATCGCCTGCTGTATTGTATAATGTTTTCCAAAAGGAACATTTCCTGGTTGAGGATTTTCCTCTCACAAACAACCCGTGGTTGAAATGCAGAGTGTAGACTGCATCAGTGGGAGTCAAAGGCTTTCAAAACCCCCACATAATGTGTGACCGGTGCTTACTTTAGAGAAGTAGCCCACTATGTGTGAGCCTAGCATGTTGAATTCTGTAAGGATGTAGAACACAAATGGCTCAACGTCAAAGTAGAGTGTTTTGTGGTCCAGGAAGAGTTTGGCCAGTAGACACAGGTTCTGACAGTAGAGCTAGAGAGAGAAATAGAGAAAGAGAGAGAAATGCAATTTGGCTTGTTTCAGACAATTTCCAGCAACATGATTAATTTTATATTGAAGTGTCAGGGTTTCTCAATCTTCTAAACCGAGGGGGTATGTTACCATAGTTACGTGTGGGGTCATGTGTGTTAGAATGCAAGCTGTTCAAATATTAATTATTCAAATCAATTTCATTCTTCATGCATGAAAAATAGCCACTGTATTGTGTGTCCATCTAAGAATCTATCCATCTAGCATTTCTGGTCACAAGGTGGACCATATCTGCGTCCATTATACTGCAAAAGGTGTAAGTTGCGAAATAACCTGGATGATGTCTTAAAATGTGTCTTGGTGTTCGAGTATGTGGTTAATCACACATCTGTGGGTTTTACAGGGAAATATGGTTCACTGGGATCAGGACAGTACATGCATCCCCTCACCTTGTGGTCGCGGCCGTCCACCTCAAACACAGAGATGTTGCTTCTCCTGTATATTTCCTTTCCGGGGGGGTGCCTCCACTGGCACTGTGACTGAAGGGAGAGGGGGTAGGTTAGTGGATGGGAATGCTAGGTAAATGCTACTGAAGGGACAACAGCAATGCTAATGCAAAATCGAGCAATGAGTGAACAGGTTGCAGTGAGCCTGGGGATCAGAATGCTAATGAGGCTAAAGATAAGGCTTTAATAGAGAAAAGGTTCATTAGGGTTCTATATAGACCCATGCAAAGGCAAATAACCTTTTTATTAGACAAGGTTCTATCTATACCTGAACTCACAGCTGATTGGCTGTTTTAAATGTGCTCTTCTTTTTTCAAAGAAAAAAGAAACATGAAAACATCATTCTGTGGATGCTACTTAGGTTAAAATAACAATAAACAAAATTAGTGGATAATCTCATGCATGCCGTCGATGTGACACCCACGACAGTGGCCCCCAACAAGGAAGCAGAGGTTTGTTCAAGGAGCGCACTGACCAGATGGTATCTGAAGGTCTTCTCGTACTTCATGTACTTGAGGCAATACTCGCAGATCCACAACTTGGACTGCTTGCCGTAGTCCTCGGGGAACGGCGAGAAGTACCAGGTGTCGATTTCAAAATTCCCAATCTGTATCTTGTCCACGTATTTCACTTTAGTGATCTGTGCGGGGGAGACATGTTAAAAAATTATTCATGATTTATGTGCTGATTTGATTTACATTAGTCATCCATCCAGAGTACATTCACCTAAAATCAGTGAAACAAGACACATCCAGCATTCTCCCCAAAAAACGTAAGAGTGGCGCTTCGCCACTCTGAACTTGGCAGCGCCACTATGTAAAAGTTAGTAATGATATGAGTAACTATCTTTGATCGCCAACAACATGGTTGTTAAAAGCAAAAGCTTTATGAACGGGGGTGATATGGGAGAACATTGGGAGGTTGGGCACCAGACGGGCTGCAGCATTCTGAGTGAGCTGCAGAGGTCTGATGGGAGAGGCGAGGAGCCCGGCCGTAAGTTGATGATGGACATGGCAAGGTTCCAATGACCCGCGAGTCTGTGTCAGTGTGCACACACACTAAAACGGGCACGCAAACACACAGTCTTACCGCCTCGTGTTCCTTCTCCAGGGCAGCTGTTGTGGGGTCCATCTCTGCATACGTCTGGAGAGAGAGAGAGCGAGGAGCTCTTTTAGGAAACAAAGTACCATCACCTAATATACTGCATGGAGGAAATGAGGCAAGGCAAAACAGTGACCTCTGCATCTTAACTGGTATGATAATACTTCCTCTTCATCTGCACTAATATCAATACACTGGATAGGCTAAATGTTATATGAAGGACGCCTATCAAGAATGAGATTTGACCTGTTCAGTTCTTTCATGTCAGTGCAGATGGAGAACAGGAGATAGGGAAGAGGACGCTGTTTAAGACTATTAAGATAATGAATCTTCAGTAAAACCAATGGCACACTTTAGAACCCTGGATGGTTCACACTGAGCATTGCTAAGCAATTTTACCCTATCTTAGAGTCTCCTGTACTCTCCCTAAAATGTGTCACTGTCAACATTGCAGTTATCTAGATATCAGATCCAAACCAAATGTCAATGGTCTGATCCAGTTGACCACAATTACATAAACTCCCACAATCCATTGCTCACCTTCTGTGTGCAGTTGCATATTGAGTGAGTCTTTGCCTTGTGGGCATCATATGCATGTAGTAGGGGTGAGTAGTGATCTGGCACGTCTCAACAAGGAAGTAATGGTTTCTGACTGTATAAACATTTTGTTTTGTTTCGGCCGGAAAGACAGCCACATGTTTTATATCTGTAAACTGTCCCTTTCAGTTTGGCAAATCATATTGGCAGTTGGCACCAAAAGTTCCATAAGAATTAGTGTTGTCACGATACCAATATTTTACCCTGCGATACTATACCAGCCCAAGTATCACGATACTGAGTAGTATCGCGATACCGCGGCACTTTTGTAACACTTTTTATTTTTATGAACATGCAATGTATTTATACAAGTTACAATAACTTAATGAGTGGTGCATGAATAACATGCATTTAATGCATTACACTGTAACTCTACAGGTAAGTAAAAGTACTGAAACCGATATTTTTGTGAATAACATGTTTATTAATAAGTAGTTTGAAACATCAAACAGACCAACTGGCCTTTTGCAAGAGTATAGCAAAGTAGGTGTGTGTGTGTGTGTGTGTGTGTGTGTGTGTGTGTGTGTGTGTGTGTGTCTGTCTGTATGTCTGTCCGTCTGTGGGGTCTTTTTCACGAACTTGAAAAGTAAAAGCAAACACTGGCATATCAAAAAAATAGAGGGCTACTTCCAAACTGTAGCTCAAGACTTAACTCAACTTAAGAAAACTCAGTGGTTTTAATTTTCTAGTTAATGCCCACTGAGCTCGCAGGAACCATAGGAACAACGTTTGAGGTTGCTAACCTGTTAGCCGACAAAGCTAACGCGATGGGTAGTCGCGAAAAAGGCTGCGTTCGTCAATTCGCTCTGGAAATCTGACCCGCACTCGCGGAACGCCTCTCGTCCAATCAAACGAATCGGTCGCTCTGTGACGTTGCACCCAGTGTGCGCTCCGGCGCTCTCGGAGCGAATTGACGAACGCAGCCGAAAGTGTTATGAGTTGCCCCGCTGGTACCGTGTTCAACACGGTAGTATAGTATTCCACGGTAGTACCGTTGTATAAAGCTTATGGTATAGTAGGCACCGTGACATTTTGGCACCGCGGTATATCGTTGGTACCGGTATATCGTGCAACACTAATAAGAATAACCTTTCATTTTGCATTCTAATCAGAATGGGACTGTCTCAACATTCAGTGCCCACTCAAATTCTAAATCCCAAACCAAGTTTACAGCTCGACTTCTGTGGCTCGAAACGTATGGCTCCAGCTGTTACCTTCTGGACATGGTTGATCTCGTCATGTTTGCGCTTCTGGTTGCGGGTGATCTTTCTCTCGGTTTGCTCTCCCAGCTCTCCCAGCTCACCCCCTCCTTCCACACTCTTCCTCACCGCGTCCTTCACCGTCTTGGTCAGCGCCAGGCGGGCCTTGCCCACCCATTCGTCAAGACGCCTGTTGACTATAGGGCGGGAGCACAGGGAGACAGAAGGTTTGAAGGACAAAAAGAAGAAACAGGTGTATGGGAATGAGGGAATGAGGAAAAGTTGAAAAATATAAGCAATGGAGTTTTTGAAAAAGAGGAGCACATGGAGGGTAGAGAGGCCGAGAAATTTTATGAGAGGGAGGGAGACAGAAAGAGAGGAGAAGCACAGAGAGTGCATAACCATTATGACACGGGGAGAAGGGGGAGCCAAAAAAGGGCCAGAGAGGAAAAGGGTAGCATGAGAAAAGAGAGGAAGTTGTTAAAAGGGATGTTTATGTTTTTTAGGGATGCACCGAACATTCGGCCACCGAATGTATTCGGCCGAATATCGCAAAATAAAGCACATTCGGTATTAGGCCGAATGTGTGAAAACACCGAATGTTTACCACCGAATAGTGGGCGTGTTTTGATGATACTTGCCAGGTCATTCTTAGGGAAGAACTGACGATGAGTGAAGGGAAGTCCAGGGTAGATGTAGACAGAGGGTTGATTGGGAGTGGAGACAGAGGGTTGATTGGGAGTGGAGACAGGTGTGCAGGTTTGGCTGAAGATCTAATTAGCGGGGACAAGCCTCAGCTGCGGCGGAGAGCACGCTGTGCTCGAGCTGTGGGGGCGGGGGAGGGTGTGTGAAGGCCCAGCCGTAACACTATGTCATTGAACCATACGGACATCAATACTTAAGCCACAACATACAGAATTATCAAAATCCTGTAGCATCTCTTTAAAGAGAGTTCACCTAATTAGTTAACTTGCAATCTTCCAAAGTATTTTGTAATAATATTATCATGGCACATCATTCTTGTTAACACAAGTCATGAATAAAGCTTCGGCCTACATTGATGAAAGATTTTCTTTCAGCAGCTATTCAGGGAAAACAAAAACATTTAATTTGACTGATTTATTTTATTTGTTGTGCTTTGTTGGTATAGACTGATGTCTGCTGGAATGTTCAATAAAAGTTATTTTTTTTCAATCTCAATTTCTTTCTTGGAGAAGCATGAATAAAAAGCAAAATGTATTTAGTTTATGCAATGATAAAATTAAAAACTGCCGATACACATTCGGTATTCGGCCAAGTGTTTCCTTAAATTCGGCTTCGGCCAAGAATTTTCATTTCGGTGCATCCCTAATGTTTTTGCTGTGTGTGTGTGTGTGTGTGTGTGTGTGTGTGTGTGTGTGTGTGTGTGTGTGTGTGTACTGGCGCTACAGCAGAATGATCAACACGCAGTCAGCTCCCACTCACATCCTACATAGTGCACATAGAACTCCATTCTGCCCGCCTCTTGTTCATTCAGCCGGGACTGGATAACCTCAGCAGAATCTGGAAAAGACAGTTTCTTGTGTAAAAGGCACGTAACACATTTAATGTGTGTGTATAGAAAAAACGAGCATGTGTTCGCTTACATTTGGGTTCGTAATCACCATGTTATCGGGGAGGATATAGTAAACAACTTCCATTAAGAGCTAACATGGCCAGACCTATCATCGAGATAAAAAATAATAATACGTACTCATGACATGTACCTTCACAGCCATACCTTTCGAGAAGACACATGTACGGAGAGCAAGACAATAGCAAGAATTTGTCATAAATATCACCTCCGACTGTCTCTGTCAAATGGAGCTAGCTAGCTAGCTAAGCGGCTGTGCTGCCAAGCCATAGGATGGAAACCAATGCTTACGCCATGTCTTGTCGGCTCGCTGACAAAGATACGTCTCTCCGATTTCAACCGATACCTCTTGCTCCCCGCCGCAGCCCAAAACGCTTCCATCGCCGGCGCGGTGATTATTCGAGCCCCCGGCTTCTCTTTCCTGGTCAACGGCCTCCGACTCGTCCTCCTCTCCGCCACTGCCATTAGATGAACCAGCGGCTTGAGTACCGGTCTCCAACTCTCCCCGGTCCGTTACTGCGTGTCCGGGATCGCTTTCGACGTCCATTCGATCTTCAGGAACATTGTTATCATAGTTATTATCTCGGATATTGTGGTGGTCGTTCGAGACGGCTACCGTCCCACCAGACATCTTGGCTAATACAAACAACGCACACAAGCTTCGGTGGTGCGCGCGGGATTTGAGACTGCGCAGTGCAGCAGAGGGGCGTTCTGGTAGTGATGTTACGCTCGAGTCAAAACTCCCAAACGCATACGGGCCGATCTTCCGACACAATGTGCGTCGATACAAATGTATCAGTAGATAGAGTAATAGATACAAATGTATCAGATAGAGTAATAGATACAAATGTATCGATGCTTGTGTCAAATTGGCAAAAACCACGTGACTACTCGAACGAAGCTTCGTACGTCACACGAGCACCTCTGACCGGTGTCTCAATGATTCCGCAGACGAGGCAGTGTTCCAAGTTTGGTACTGCATAAAATGACGTTGAACTCACTCGTATTCACTCATATTGTAAGGCGATCAACTTCTCCAGAATTGATTTAATTGAGTCGTCACTTACAAGCGAGTTCGTTTAATCTCAACGAGACGTCCTTGATATAACTTCTAAGATAAAATGATCCAATCATATATTCGGCACCACTACTGAACTGTTCTTTAAGAGAATATTTATTCGAGCACATCAGCAAACAATAGCATCAGCAAACAATAGCATTTCATTCCATGGAAAGGGGTCTTATCCAGTAACGTGCAGTGAGGTCATTGGCTGGGTAGGCAGTGAGCTATTTAAAAAAAACATGCGATTAACGCAGCAGCCAGACTTCAAATGGCATAGCGCATAATATTGTAGCGAACGGAGACTTGGTAGTGTAACTCGCCCCATGCGGGAATCGAACCCCGATCTCCCGCATCACCGACGGCCGCGCTAACCATTAGACCAAGAGAGAACTCGTCTAATGGTTAGCGCGGCCGTCGGTGATGCGGGAGATCGGGGTTCGATTCCCGCATGGGGCGAGTTACACTAGAAGATTCCCGTTCGCTACAATATAAAGGCAATCAATAGCCCTTATATCTTTTAACGCAGGCTCAAAACTCACTTCTTCAAGAAGTAGGCCTACTACCAGAATCCTTCAAGCACCTATTGTATTGTTAGTTTGCTATTCTTCTCTATGCTATTGCTATTGCTATATTGCTATAGTATTTTTAGTTTGCTATTCTTCATTTTGCCTTAAAAAAGCAGTACATTCCTACGTTAAATGCAATTATTGTAAGTCGCTTTGAATAAAAGCGTCGGCTAAATGACTGTATGTAATGTAGGCTAATATACTATACTATAAAGTCAATCACATAGCCCATATATACTATACTATCAAATAGCTGGTCAAAAATGTAATGTATTGTTATCTCATAACTACACATAGCGTAGCGCAACAGCCTGTATGGCATTGCCTACATTCACCTGCATCTCAACAGGATTTACAGCAGCACACAAAACAGCTCAATGACAATATAAATTCACCTGCATCAACAACACAGGATTTACAGCATTTGAACCGGCACGCAATAGCCTACATTATCTTAACTGTTGGATATCCATGATGCTGATCTCAAGTTAGCTGTGGAAATGTAGAACCGCGGCGCGAACAGCAGAGGACTGGAATGCCGCTACGGCAAGCCAAACGCAAACTGTCAATCATGCTGTCAGAGGCAGCCTGCACGGTGCCTCAACGTCCATCAATGCAGACAATGTGAGAACAGACTACGCATGCGCAAACCTACGAAACCGTTGGTCTATCACTTCGCATAGCACAGAAGCACAAGCACAGTCTGCCTCTCGCACACACAGGTGCCTCTCGCCAGCAATCAGCAATCAGCTAGCTTTGGGAGCAAACTCTCCTGGTGCCAGGGCATGCATTATATTTTTATAACAACACATTTTACATCATTTATTTTTATTTTAACAACATTTTAACACATTAAAGTTAAGAATAATGAGTAAAATAAATTTAAAAAAATATATATATAATTTTTTTAGATAAAAAAATAATTAAAACATATTTTTAAAAGACTGATATTCTTTTTCTTTCTTAAATGCCTGGGTGAGGCACTGCCTACCCTGCCTCACCTGACTGCACGCCACTGGTCTTATCTAGCTTCACCTCCGCAGGCCAGTATCAGCTGGTTAACTGCAGAAGCTTCACCGGACAAGAGCCCCGTTTCGCCTTGGTGCATAGTCTTTATACATTTTCCTTAACATTTAGGGATGAGCTGTCCCTCTGGTAGGTTTTATGGTAAGCGTCTGTTTTATATCGGTATGTGGCTTTCGACTTCTTTCGGTGTCCGTGCGAGTGTGCTGTGTGTTATCTTCTTCTTCTGACCCCCCGGTCGTTTGTCATGGTGAGAGTGTTCGGACACTGTCGGCAATGGTATCCCGAGCAGCCTAGTCTTGCGCGACGTTAGACACACACACATTCTAATGTTTTTAAAGGAACCAGTAAGCATATGCACACAGTTATGTTTTTAGGATGCACAGATATTTTGATAGTTATTTTGGGTGTATTCTACGTGCGTTTTAAAGCACTAATTGGCCAGTTATTTAATCTTCAAACACATTCCCTCCTGACCAGGTCTGTAGGTCCTATGTCCTTATCAGGATCGCTTGTGTAAACATCACTGTTGCTAGGCCCACAGACTCCCATGACTTGGGATTCGATTAACAAGTTAAAATACAGTATAGAAGAATAGACTTATCATTAATCATTAGTTATGATAGTATAAAATGAGTATAGGAAAATAGAATATCATAACAGCAGGTACAAAATGGTTGTTAGTACATAGGTAAAAATAAGCAATCTACAGCACTTTCTCCCAGTCAGGAGCCCCTTCCCCCCATGTCGCTCAAAAGCAGAACCTCTCTTTTATGGTTCTGTGAGACTTCAACTGACCTCAGTCACATATTATTTAAATGAACACACAGTACTTGATTTATCACTTCTAGTTATTTTAATACAAATCCCTAACAATATTCACTCATATTCGAGGGTTGTAGTCAGAGTGGAGACATAGACAGAATACATTTATTGACAGAGACAGAGATAGAGATAGAAATAGACAGGAGATTGGTAGATATTGATAGATAGACATAGAACATACAGAGATAGTCATAGATTCATAATTGCAACACATAGGCTAGCCAGATAGATATACATTAAAAAAACGTTGCCTGTTCATGTACACAAGCAATACATATTTGATTGTTCACATAAGCACAAGTCTGTCCAGTTCCCACAATATAGCCTTGTTTTGCACTCTTTCCCTGTTCCACGAGCACGTCCCAACACTGTTGGCCCTGTTATGACATGTTGACCATTTATATCTGCTCCAATTACATGTCAAGGGGATAGTGGAGTGAATTGGACTGGTGATCGGAAGGTTGTGAGTTCAAATCCTGCCTCAAACAACACCACTAGTGTGCCCTTGAGTACTACAATTACTCCAGGGCAAATTCTATTCTATTCATATCAGAAATGGACACAACAGTTGCATTTATTTATTTATTCATATGTATTTATTATAGTCTACTAGACACACCAACATTTAAGACCACATACTGTATATGGCCACATATACATCGACACAGTTTGTCACAGCACCTTTATTGAACAAGACATCGCAGATGACGGTGGGCTTATTGTATTTTGCCTCAAATTCCTGACTTGTGAATCAGTCGATACAGCCGCCATACCACGACCTGACCAGCAGATGTCATTGTGGAGCTGCTGTATCGACTGCATCGATAGATCGACACTTTTTCCGACACAATTGTGATCACTACGTTCTAGACGCTTCTGTCTCAAAGGAGGCGTGGCAGTAGCGAAGGAGGCGTGGCAGCCGTGAAGCCTCTTGAAAGGAAACCGGTGACTTTGCTCCATTTAGCTTTTTCGTCATATACAGAGTGCATAAGTAATGGGACAGTGAATAATAATCTCTACACTCCAAAGGTTTGGAATTGAAATCAAACAATTACTGTGAGGTTAAAGTAGTGATTCTCAACCTTTATTTGATCGTATTTGTGTACATATTGTTCTCACAATTCAGAAATTACAACTGTCTGCAGCATAGTCCCCCTATTTCAGGGTACCCAAAAGTAACGGGACAATTGGCTTGACAGGTGTTTCTGGTAAGTCAGGTGTGTTTCGTCACATCATTTGTGCAGGCATAAGAGCTGTCAATGTCTAGTATTGATTCTACACTTTGGGCTCGCTTCTGGGTGAGACAGTGGCATGCAGGGTTGGAGAGGGGGAGGTGAGGGATGAAGGGAGGAGAGGAGAGGAGACGAGATGAATGTGAGATGTCAGACGATGGGGGACAGACACAAGGGAGAGGTGAGGGTTATGTTAATGTAACTCACGCACTCTTAACTTACTAACTTATTTTATGTGACGGGGCGCCCCGGTTGGGTCGGCTCAACGCACCAGTAGGGACATTTGGCTGCCATCTGGTGGTGGGGAAGTGTACATGCATGGTCTCCAAACAGAACTGGTTGTATCTCATTAGTATGCTAAATGCTTTGGAGAATCTGCAGTGTGCTTCTGTCTCTCTGTCTCACACCCAGGGGCGCCGCTAGAGATTCTGGGCCCCATGACAGAATATCATTTTGGGCCCCCTCCACCTAAACCACCCATCAACCTCTAACCCGGCGGGCCTTGCATGCATGGTAGCTTGCCACCATTGGTAGGTGAATGGGTGAATGAGGTGCCATTGTAAAGTGCTTTGGAATAAGGCGCTATAGAAGTCAATCCATTTAGAACTCTTTCCTATCTGAATCCTATCTATATTTCAGGATATTTTTGACTCAGAGCCTGAATGTCAACAGTTTCCAAGTCAACTCATACATACAGTACATGCTTTGAGGATATACAAGCTCAAGGTCACTAATCTGTTGAATCACCTAAACCACCCATCAACCTAGACAACCCAGTTGAAGTTGATGAACTATTGATGCACTGCAAGAAATCCAATGATGGCCATCTTTTGTAAATTTAATGGAAAATTACAGTTAATACAGGAACAATTCAGCCAAAAAAATCTCAACATTCTTTCACTTTTTTAAAGATTTGAACAAAACAAGGACAAAAATATAAATTAAATAAAGATATGAACCAAATTATAAATAAATCACACACATAAATACAAATAAAAATCTCAACATTCTTTAACTTAATTACCTTAAGATTTGATCAAAACAAGGACAAAAATAAAAAATAAATAAAGATATGAACCAAATTATAAATAAATCACACAAATAAATAAATGAAGAATTACAAGTCAAATCAAAGCTAAGCGCCGGGCCTTCTTGGTAGCAACATCTTTAACAAGATCCTTAAAATCTAACGATAAAGCCAACTTGCTTTCTATTGACAATATTGTTGTCCTGTTTGAACAAGATTGTTCAACCTCTCTTGAGACATTGTTGATCTCAGATAGCTCTTGATCAGTTTCAGTTTGCTGAATACCCTTTCTCCACCGGCAACGGTAACTGGGAGAGTGCAGAAAATCCTCAGAGCAATGCAAACCTCTCCAAAAATGCTCTGGAGTTCCATTTTATAGATTGCATTCAGGAGTGCAAGAGAGCTACAACCAGAGGGGAAAGTGGCTGAAAAGATTGCATTGAGATGCCTGATTTCGCTCTCAAACTGATCTGTGAGGTCTTTTTTGTACTTCTCCCTCAGTGGCTGACACACAGAAGCCATAACACTGTCACTCAACTGCCCAACTTTAAGTATGGCAGCAAATTCTTCAACAATATTTGCTGTGGTTCTGAACCGAGTGTCCAAGTCACTTATTATCTGGTCCATGGCAGAGAAAAACACAGTGTTCCGAAATGTTGTTTCTGGCCTATCCTTCTGACCTGTTTCTTCAGCAGTCTCATCATGGAACCTCTTCCTCCTCCTCTCAATGATTATTTCTTTTCAGTATTTGGGCTTGGACTCCCTTGGCTTTCCCTGACATATTTGCCCCATTATCATACCCTTGCCCCCTGCAATCACTGATGTCTATCCCTATATCCAGAAGCACACTCTCTATCATCCCTGCTATTTCACTTCCTGTTTTTTGGTTGAAATCTTTGAATTCAATGAATCTTTCAGTAATCTCCCATTCGCCCGTATCTTCATTATAATGGACATATCGTATGAGAACAACATTTTGCTCAGTGTGGGAAATGTCTGGCGTAGCATCACAAATGATTCCATAGTATATGGCATTGATAGTGGGTGAATATTCAGAAGAGGGCGGCGACCGAGATTTGTTCCTTCCCCGTTAAGTGAATAATTAATAGATTGCTCAAGTAGACCATTAAGATATAAGTTTATTCCATACAGCGCTGGGCGTCCTCTCAACACGGCAAGCAGGAGAGACACACACCGAATGACATTTTGCAGTGGGCTTATATCCTAGATTTCCGCTGACACAGGAAACAGTTTAAAGTTAGATGTGGCGTTCGCCTCTTTTCCATACCATAACGGTTTAGTCGTCCCGGCAACAGTTACCTGACTCTCAGTCAGCTGACCGACCGTTCCCAAATATACTGACAACAGTTCCCATATAAGTCTCCATCCTGTGTCCATGCTGTTCTACCCTGCTGACCACTGGTAACCTATACTGGTCCCCACTAGCCGTGGTCTCTATATTTGGCTCAGGTCCAGTTACAGAGAAAAGCATGTTGACTAAGAGTGGTCAGTTTATGTCCTGAGAGTGGACACACTTAAAGTATGCTTAAGGTCAAACAATGAGTATTGCTATATTCGATAGCCACACCGCATTTGCATATAGTTACACAAAACGCATCATATCAGCTCACTCTTTTTTTTCTCCTCTAATGGACAGTAACTTTAATTATTTCTCTTTCTTTCCACATGGCTGAGATCTTGCATTCCTCCCCCGGAATCGTCATCAAATGACTTTCCCCATAGACAAATATAAGTCCTCAGTCATGTGGCCTGACAAAGTGAACAAACATCTCACTCCACAATTGACTTGGCATGAGTAAAAGGTCACTTTGTGGTTAAAACTGCTCTGATGAATAATCACCTTCTTTGGATAAAAACCTTTGTTGTTTAAAGGAGAAAATATCCAAATAGGTTTCTCATTACTATGTCTAACTACTCATTACAAATGAAGTAGGTATCATTTCCATCATTAAGTCAAATCAAATGTTTTTCCATAGTTTGTTACATAATTATACATTTTTAACAAATAGGGATGTCGTCAATCAGTTTCTTTAGGTGTCTTGGTTCTTTGATATCCTAGGTCGATCTTCAACAGAGGGACCATCATGCTTTTCCGGTCGCAATGAGGCACTATCTGAGATGCTGGTGGAACATTGTTGTCTTTCGCCTTGTCGTCCTTTTTTGTCTTGTTGCTGTGTTATTGAGAGACTCACAGTAGAAATTATTTCATTCACCATCATGATGCTTGCTCAAATGTTTTAACAGTGTTATTGAAACTCTAAATCCACACCCCCTACTTTTCTCTCCCCTATTGTTCTATGTCCCCATTGTCTAATCTTAAAGGTTTAATCCTGTTGTGGTGAATACGTACAACAATCTTCAACAAACTGGCAAACTCCTGCAACTGAGTCTAGTGCGCTATTCGGTTTAACTCCCTGGATGTCACGACGCATGCGAACAAGATTAGTGTCAGAGTCTTCAGTTAAAGTAATGTCTGTTTCGTTAGTTAACACCCAGAGCGTATACATAACCGATAAAATTGTGGCTATCCATCTTATCCACAACGAGGCCTGGATCACACGGTTTCTCTCGGCACGCATCGTCTGTCCGGTATCTCTTGTCCTAGTTTCAATCTTAATTCACAACAACATCAATAATAATTGTTAATAGCAGAGATAGTCATCATTATGGTACTGGAATCAGTAATCGTTTGTCATAATACGTGTCCGTATTCCCGTTTGCTTGGGTCTCATCGTCAGAGTCGAGAATGGGTTGGGCCCCCTGTGGTCCCCCCCCTCTAGTGAGTTATGCACTTGCCTGCTGAGACATTTTTAGATACAGGGATTGCACAATCGTTAAGTACAGGTAGACAGACATTTAGTTTCTCTCAAAAGGGTTAACTCGTCCTTCATCAATGCTCCTAGAGGAAACAAAAGGATTTGTCATTTGAGGTTCATGCCATGGGTATCAAACTATGACGTGGGTTGTGAAAAACCTTGAACCGTCCCTTTAATATCCAAATCAGTCTTCAATACTTAGTTTAAACACTGTCAATGTGCAATCTGAGTCAATTCCAATAAGCATACTTTTAATGAGGTAGATAGGTTCTATTCTACCCGTATGTTAAAAAATTCTGATCACAATCATAACTGATGGCTTGATACTTCCCCGTTGGTCTATGTACACTATAAGCTTATTTTGCATTAAGGTTTAAATTTGCTATGAACATTTAAATGTTCTATCCCTCTCTTATAATCAATATTTCTCAGTCAATCACCCGTTGGTTTTAGTAGATTTATCAGAGACACTCTTGAGTCAGTGTGAATGGTTCTTTATCATAAATGTTGCATCAATGTGTAATGCTCGTGCATTCAGCTGTTGGCCGATTAACACTGTTGATTGTGTGAAGTACTGTCATATTCGTATGTGTAATTGCTTTATCAAAGTCTGTAGTCTGTCATGTCATTATCATGTTTCCGCTTCCAAACAGAAAAACAACATTTTCATTTACAGTTACACAGAGAATTATCATTTGTGGTTTCCACTTTCTCTCATCTGGTTCAATCGTTCACTGTCATTTCAGCCCCCACTTCTGTTAGATTGGCCCTCAGCAACGCCCCCGTTTTAGTCCGTCGCTCAGTTTCTCTGCATTTTCTTGGTTCTGTCAGGAGATAGAATTGGCAAGAGTTGTGTTGTCCGTTTGGGATTATCGTCCAATCAAAATGTCACATATTCCTCTTTGCTTGTGTGAGCATTAACTAGTCATCAATGCATGGTCTATGTCTCTGTTTACTAAGTAAATTCAAATGTTACGTTTACTGAGTCAATGCAGAATTGTATGATAATTACAATAAGATACAACTACATTTACATGTATAACACTTCTATGTGTTCTCTGCGTGTCTGTGTCTCTGTGTCTCTGTGTCACCGAGCTGCGTCTTGTTTGCAAGGGCAGTTCTATTAATAGTGTAGGTTCAGAGTGTCGTCTCTGGTGCAGCTTTGTGGAGTAGTCTCTTACCACTCGTCTCTTACCACTTTTTGCTGTTAGTGCTAAGCTATTTCGCTTGTCCTGAAAAATACAATAGTTATTCATTTCACTCTTTATCATTTGTTTACAATATGTTAATCAATACAAGGATTATTATTACTTAACTCAATGATTTCCCTATAACTCTATCACTCTACATGCTTCACGTAAGACTTCATTACCCATAATGCTTAGTATTCATTCCATCCGTCTAGGTCCGTGTATTGCGCAAGCTCCAAAACTTGTGGTGTCTTATTAAACAATCCCAAAGCGTCTAATTCCCTTATTCGTTTTTCAATCAATGCTGGGGTCATTGAGAAAATGTCTGGTGTCGATAATTTGAAGTTTTTCGCATCGTCTCCAATACCATCTAGAATCATGTTTGTAAAGAATGCGTTAGGTTTGTCTTCTAATTCCAAATTCGCCTTTTCTCTCCAGGTATTTTGGAATCTGATTACAAAGTCAGACATTGTTTCATTAGGCTTACGTTTACAGTTCAGAATTTGTGAGATATCACGGTTTTGGCTGGCATGTTCGTTTAGAAATTTGGTTAATTGTTCAATGTGAGTATTCTTGTGTTCCTTATTAAACCATGGGAATCGTTCATTAATTGTTTTTCCTCTACATGGCCCATCATTATTTTCATTAAAAGTTTCGCAAGCATTTATCAAAGTATCAATTTCAACATCTGGCATTAACGTGATCAGAATGTATCTTAAATCCGTGCCATTCAAATTACCATGTAGCAACATTGTTTTATACCAATTTATGAATCCTTTAGGGTTAATCAAGGGTTTGGGTGCGTCAACTATGATCGCAGATACGTCAGTTAGGGTTAATGGTTTGTACAGGACTTTCTCTTCTATATTTAACAGTGGTGCTTGCACCCGGACCACGCTGCGTGTCACGTCCTGCTCATCTTGCTCATCCCGTATAAGAGGAGCCGCCTTTACCACTTCCTGTGTCTTGAGTATAGGTTTCGACCTATTGTGTTCCTGCTTTCTGACAATATTACCAGGCCATTGATTAGACATTATTACCCATGCTTGATAGACTTCTTTCATGTTGTAGGAGTGACGGCAATAACTGGACGATGTAGTCGGTTTGCCGGTAGAAAAACAATCATGTGCTTTATTCTCACTCTCTGCATGCGTACTGACAACAACAACATTCATCCATCTTTGTCCCACTTATATCCCGTCATATCACCCGCTAAGCAACCTGGGTGATTGAGTAAACACAAACATATCAACAGTGCTTTGTACAGGCTGGAACGCCGTGAATTACGAATACTCTGCTCACTAACGAGCGGTCACTACACACGTCCCCCCAGAATTCACAAGAACCGGCCCCAAAAAACGGTCAGGGACTCTGATAACTCGCCCAAAGCGACTCTGGCGCCCTTGAGCAGGCACAGGAGACCGAGGCAGGGGAAAAACAACAGGCGGACGTTTGGCCGGCCTCGGACGGCAGGGCAGGGGGTCTGCAGGAGCTAGGGTCGGGACTGTTTTAACAGGGGGGCGACCGCGGCGGGGCGGGTGGGCCACCTCGATGGGACGGTCCAAGTCCAGATGAGCTGGCTTAAGGCGATCCACCGAGATGCGTTCCTTACTACCCCCCATGTCGATAATAAAGGATTTGTCGCCTGTCTCCACGACCCGGTAGGGACCATCATAGGGCGGTTGCAGAGGGGCTCGATGGGCGTCTTGGCGAATAAAGACATACCCCGCTGCCTTCAGATCAGGCGGGACACGTACCTTAGGAACGCCATGGCATGAGGTAGGGATCGGCCGGAAGGACTTGGCCTTGTCCAGCAGCGCACTTCGCTGTTCTGGTGCTGACCAGGGGACCGTAGCACAGGGGAGGAAATCCCCCGGAACCCGGAGGGGTTGGCCGTACACCAGCTCAGCAGAGGACGAAAGGAGGTCCTCCTTAGGTGCAGTACGGAGTCCCAGCATCACCCAAGGAAGCCTGTCGCCCCAGCCGTCGCCCCGGAGATCGGCTTTAAGGGCAGCCTTCATGGACCGGTGAAAACGTTCACACAGGCCATTGGCCTGTGGGTGGTAAGCCGTAGTGCGGTGGAGGGAGACACCCAGCTGCTGAGTAATGGAAGTCCATAAGCCAGAAGTGAACTGGGCCCCCCGATCAGAGGAAAGGTCTGAGGGGACCCCAAACCGGGAGACCCAGGTGCCGATGAATGCGCGGGCCACCTCAGCTGTGGTAGTCTCCGTCAGTGGGACGGCCTCTGGCCAACGGGTGGTCCTGTCCACCATCGTCAGAAGGTGAGTGTACCCCCTGGAGGCGGGAAGGGGACCCACCAGATCAATGTTGACATGGTCGAAGCGTCTTTCTGGGACCGTGAACCGCTCCAGCGGGGCCTTAACATGACGATGGACCTTCGCACGTTGGCATGGCACGCAGGTCTTGACCCACCCACCAATGTCAACCTTCATCCTGGGCCAGACGAATTTCGCCGCAATCAGGCGCTGCGAAGGTTTCCTGCCTGGGTGTGAGAGGCCATGTATGGCCTCGAAAACTTGCCGTCTCCATGCATGTGGAACCACGGGGCGCGGCTGCTCCATGGACACGTCACAAAGCAGCGTTGTGCCGTCGTCACTGAAGGGGATGTCCGCCAACTGGAGGCCAGAAACTTCAGTCCTGCATGCCTGGATGTCTGGGTCCGAAACCTGATCCGCAGCCATATGGGCGTAGTCGATGCCGAGGTGGACAGCCCCGATAGTGGCACGAGAGAGGCAGTCAGCTACAGGGTTGTCCTTCCCCGCCACATGCCGAATGTCTGTAGTGAACTCGGAGATATAAGCCAGATGACGCTGCTGCCTGGCAGACCACGGCTCCGACACCTTAGCCATGGCAAAAATCAAGGGTTTGTGGTCCACAAAAACTGTGAATGGACGAGCCTCCAGCAGGAAACGGAAGTGCCTGACTGCCAAGTACAGAGCGAGGAGCTCTCGGTCAAAGGTGCTGTATTTTTGCTCACTGGAGCGGAGTTGTCGGCTGAAAAATGCCAGGGGTTGCCAAACCCCCTTGACCAGCTGTTCGTAAACGCCTCGAACGGCATAATCTGAGGCATCAGTTGTCAAGGCCACGGAAGCTTCAGGCACGGGGTGAGTCAGCATGGTCGCGCTCGCGAGGGCTTCCTTGGTGTCTGAGAATGCCTTTGACATTTCGTCGGACCATGCGATGATGTGCTTAGGGGTCTTGTCCTTGAGAGCCCCATACAGGGGTCGCATTAGGTGGGCAGCCTGGGGGATGAATCGATGGTAGAAATTCACCATCCCCAGGAACTCCTGTAAAGCTCTAATGCTGGTAGGGCGTGGGAGCTGCAGCACAGCGTCCACCTTTGATGGCAGCGGGACCGCCCCAGCAGTAGTGATGTGGTGGCCGAGGAAATCCATGGCAGGCAGTCCAAACTGGCACTTTGCTGGGTTGATGATTAATCCATGTTCCCGGAGGCGACTGAAGAGGAGACGGAGGTGGGATAGGTGCTCTGCCTTGGACGTGCTAGCTACCAGGATATCGTCTAGGTAGACAAACACAAAAGGGAGGTTGCCCAGCATGGCGTCCATCAACCTCTGAAAGGTCTGGGCAGCATTCTTGAGGCCAAACGGCATCCTCAAAAACTCAAAAAGTCCGAATGGTGTTATAACCGCTGTCTTGGGGACGTCCTGAGGGCTAACTGGCACCTGGTGGTATCCCCGTACCAAATCCACTTTAGAAAAAATAGACGCGCCCGCTAGATGGGCTGAAAAGTCTTGAATGTGTGGAACGGGGTAACGGTCAGGTGTGGTGACATCATTTAGACGCCGGTAGTCGCCGCACGGACGCCAGCCTCCGTTGGACTTGGGAACGAGATGGAGAGGCGAGGCCCAAGGACTGTCAGAACGGCGAATGATGCCAAGTGCCTCCATGGCTGCAAACTCCTCTTTCGCGATGGTGAGCTTGTGTGGGTCGAGGCGACGGGCCCTGGCATGCACTGGTGGGCCTTCCGTGGAGATGTAATGCATGACGCCGTGTTTGGTGGTAGCAGCCGAGAAGGTAGGTGTTGTGATGTCTGAGAACTCCAATAGAAGAGGAGAAAAATCGTCAGCCGGCGAGACAGCACTGGACAGCTTCATTGTGGCTGCGTCACTGCGCTCACATGACAAAGAGCCGAATGTCTCAGCGTTGACGAGTCGGCGGTTCCCCACGTCCACCAGGAGGCTGTTAGCGCAGAGAAAGTCAGCGCCTAAGAGGGGAGTAGACACTTTGGCCAACACAAAACTCCAGGTAAAACGCTGGTCAGCAAAACACAAACCCACAGTGCGCCTGCCGAAGGTAGCGATAGCACTGCCATTGGCAGCCTCAAGGGAGGGTCCTTGTTTCCCTGTTTTAATGTCTATTGCCGATACGGGCAGCACGCTCACCTGGGCACCTGTGTCACACAGAAAACGGCGGCCGGAGAGGGAGTCAGTGACGTACAGCAAGCCTGCAGAATGGCCGGCACCCACAGCTGCTAATGAGTGGCGGCCTGTGCGTTTCCCGACACACTGTAGTTGCATGGTGGTAGGCACTTCTTAGCTTTGTCCCCGAATTTCATATGGTAAAAGCACAACCCCGACGGCCTCACCCGTCGGGCCACAGCAGTAGCGGAGATGGAGAGTGGTTGGAACCCAAACTCATCCATGGTGGCTGTAAAACACTTCTTCCCAGCTGAGAAAAATATATCCGCTTCCTTGGCTAGCTGACGAAAGTCTGTTTTGATGGAATTAGCCATTGAAAAACGAACCTGGTCTGGTAACTGTTGCAGAAAAAGCTCTTTAAAAAGAAAACATGGCTGATGGTCGCCCAGCAAAGCTAGCATGTGGTCCATCAGTTCAGAGGGTTTCGTGTCACCGAGCCCAGGGAGAGAGAGGAGCTGGCGTGCACGTTCAGATTCAGACAAACAAAACGTATCTATGAGGTGCGCCTTCAAGGTAACATATTTGTGCTGTGCCGGTGGGTTTTCAATAAGACTCACCACTCTCGCTGCCGTTGAATTGGTTAAAGCTGCTACCACGTAGTAGTATTTGGTATGATCCACTGTAATATCCCTGAGGGCGAATTGAGCTTCAGCTTGTGCAAACCATGCGTTGGCATTTTGTTCCCAAAAAACGGGCAGCTTGAGTGAAACTGCGTTTGTTGTCATGTTCAAATGATCTCCGAAAACGTTCGAGAGAATGTCAGGGTCACCAATGTAGGAGTGACGGCAATAACTGGACGATGTAGTCGGTTTGCCGGTAGAAAAACAATCATGTGCTTTATTCTCACTCTCTGCATGCGTACTGACAACAACAACATTCATCCATCTTTGTCCCACTTATATCCCGTCATATCACCCGCTAAGCAACCTGGGTGATTGAGTAAACACAAACATATCAACAGTGCTTTGTACAGGCTGGAACGCCGTGAATTACGAATACTCTGCTCACTAACGAGCGGTCACTACAATGTAATCAATATCCCATAATGGGTCGCAAATTCTTTTGTTCGATATCAAATATTCATCAATAATCTTCAGTTTATTCTTTTCAAAACTCCCGATACTTGGGAAATTATCGTCACTCCATTCCGCAATCTTTGTTAGAAATGGTTCTGCATAGAATGGTCCTAATTTAAGTAAAATCCATCCTTTTGGTGTCACTGTATTAGTGTATTTTATCGGAATATCAATTATGTGTGGATCAATTTCCAATAGTTTCTTAATGGCTTGTTTTTCCAAACGTGGCAGATCCCTGACCGACTTATACTTAATAATTCGTTTTTCACAATTTGCCGTCCTAGAAGTTTGATTACCCATGTTTGATTAATTACAATGCACACAATGTTAGTAAAAAGGAATTCTTTTATCTAAATTGTCTCGTTAGAGCTTTATAGTTACACAATTCGTGTTTATTACTGGTCATATACTTTAATTCAGTCTGTTGTATTGCGTTTCATCAAGGTCATTTAAATCCACGTCTAATCTGTTCTCACTCTCTCAATAATCCAATCTTGTCACTCCAATCTGTTACGCTTTAACATTAACATCATTACCATATCTGTTCACATTCCTGTCGTCCTACAACTGTCTTTTTACCGCTGTAACTTTGTTCCTTCATTATTCTATTTCTCTACAGAATATACCCACATTACTTGACCTCTTATAAACACTTTCTTTAAATCATACTTCAATTACATACCATAACCGCTTGCGTGTCAATACCTTATTCATTTAACCATCTTAATCAACATTCTACTTCTGAATAGTTTCAAATCCTGTGCTATAACACAATACCATATTTCTGTACCATACAGATAACCACAATACTGTATTTCTGTTGACTCAAGCGTGCTCTGCAGTTCACCTTATTTCCTGTCAAATACCTCAATATTTTAAAATAAAAACCCACGGAATGCCCAATTCCGTTTAATCAATTCTTCTATGAATTAATCAATATCCAGTGTCAGTATATCTCCTCCAGAGTGACACCTAGCAGCTCTGTCCTTTTATAACGTATTATCCTATATGTGAATTAATGACCTTCATGTACACAGCAATACTCAAACTTTAATATTTAGTCCAATTTAGTCATTAGCCCCCCCTTCATCAAATTCATCCCCTTTCCTTCATTCAAGGAAAAAATTTCAGGTTTTTTGTACAGCTGGGAAGATAGTCAATATGCTTAGATATTTCCTACCTTTTGAAGCTGATCCTGTTCGAAGACGCCAATTGATAGTGGGTGAATATTCAGAAGAGGGCGGCGACCGAGATTTGTTCCTTCCCCGTTAAGTGAATAATTAATAGATTGCTCAAGTAGACCATTAAGATATAAGTTTATTCCATACAGCGCTGGGCGTCCTCTCAACACGGCAAGCAGGAGAGACACACACCGAATGACATTTTGCAGTGGGCTTATATCCTAGATTTCCGCTGACACAGGAAACAGTTTAAAGTTAGATGTGGCGTTCGCCTCTTTTCCATACCATAACGGTTTAGTCGTCCCGGCAACAGTTACCTGACTCTCAGTCAGCTGACCGACCGTTCCCAAATATACTGACAACAGTTCCCATATAAGTCTCCATCCTGTGTCCATGCTGTTCTACCCTGCTGACCACTGGTAACCTATACTGGTCCCCACTAGCCGTGGTCTCTATATTTGGCTCAGGTCCAGTTACAGAGAAAAGCATGTTGACTAAGAGTGGTCAGTTTATGTCCTGAGAGTGGACACACTTAAAGTATGCTTAAGGTCAAACAATGAGTATTGCTATATTCGATAGCCACACCGCATTTGCATATAGTTACACAAAACGCATCATATCAGGCATCCTCCCTTTCCTTCAGAATGGTTTTTAAAACTTTTCCCCCACACAATTCAATAAACTCATTCTGGATTTCTGAGCTCAAATAATGAGTTAGCCGGCTTTCTTTTTTGGATGTCTTGATTTTCTCTAAGTGCTCTTTTAAGAGTGGATCATAATGGGACAAAAGTTCTAGCGTACCTAAGAAATGTCCATTGTGGACATCGCCTAAATCTTTTGTTTTACCTCTAAAAGGTAAATTCCTTGTTGCCAAGTGCAGAGTGACATCAAGGAGTCTCTGCAAGAGAGCTTTGTTTTTCTCAATTTCAGACTGTAGCTCTCTCTGCAACTGATGGTCGATGCCACCTGCAGTCATAACAGAACACTGTAGGTTTTTCCATTGCAAATAACAGTCCCTGTGATTTCTACTTTTTTCATGGCGTGGGAATTTATCATACATGCGACACCACACAACATCACACATCTTGTAACCATGGTCACTACTCAAAGCACTATGACATGGAATGTTTTGCTCCTTGGAGAAAAGAACACATGGTATGCAAAACAGTGCATTTGCACTTTCACTGTGAATCAACCAGTTCCTTTTCACTTTCCCCATACCTTTTGCTGCTTTAGTGTATTTTAGGTACTCTGGAAATGGCTTCCCCTGTGAATCATGCGGGATTTGTTTGTCTTCTCTCGTTGCTAATTTCTTGACAATAGTTGCCCTGTCCTTGTCACTCAATTTAGGTGGAAACAAACCTGGGTCAAGTGACAGCAAATGTTCTATTTCAGATACAACTACAGGTGGCTCAGTATCTAAGGCATCCTGTATCTGAGCCTCATTTTGTCCCTGGCTTTGACTGTCCATAGCTGCTTCCTCCTTCTCATCTGTGCTGCTGCCATTGTCCTTTGCTTCTTCTTCTGCCTCTTGGCCTCTGCTCTCCTCTCTGGCTGCCTGGCTTGAAGTGGGCCCTGGCATGGAGTATCCATAGGTACATAATTCATAATATGTCCTATAATAGTATTAACATAGTAATTGTTACGGCTGGGCCTTCACACACGCCCTCCCCCGCCCCCACAGCTCGAGCACCCGCCCCCACAACTCGAGCACAGCGTGCTCTCCGCCGCAGCTGAGGCTTGTCCCCCTAATTAGATCTTCAGCCAAACCTGCACACCTGTCTCCACTCCCAATCAACCCTCTGTCTACATCTACCCTGGATTTCTACTCACTCATCGTCAGTTCTTCCCTAAGAATGACCTGGCAAGTATCCTCTGTGACTAGTCGTGAACTTTGCTCTCGTGCCTAATTTTGGGATTCGTTTATATCTTATGTACTGGCCTACCGTGGAGACTTACCCTGTTTTTCTGTTCCTCCACAGCCCACGCCAACCACTACCGCCAGCCCGCCAGGTTGAAACCCCCGGACTCATCCTTTCAGTTTTTCCACTGTAAATAAATACCCTACGGGGCTTCACAGTATTCTGCCTCCGTTGTCGTGTCCTTGAGCCCCCTCACTACCGTGGCTTAACAGAAGAACTGACCATGCAATTGGGCTCAGACGACACGAAGGACCGGGCACCATCTCCCACCCCTGGATCCGGTCCGACGGCTATCCAAATCCTCGCTGAACACACTCACCTCCTCCAGGCGGCCGCTACAGCGTGCCAGGCCCTGAACACTCGCATTACAACCCAGGAGGCTAACCAGGAGCACCGCGCCACCCAGATGCAGCACCTCATCACTACGACCCAAGCGCTTACGGCACAGGTGGCCGCGCTCGCAGCCTTTGCCCCCCCCCCTGCTCTCCCTGACCCTGCCCAGCTACCGGCACCACCTACTGGACAGCCACGGGAGCCCCACCTAGCCAGCCCCCGCCCCTTCGACGGAGCCTTCGCCCAGTTCCGAGGCTTCATCCTCCAGTGTGAGTTGGTGTTCTCGCATCAGCCCAGCCAGTTCTGGTCGCCGGCAGCCCGGGTGGCGTTCATCACCAACCTCACCACCGGCGACACCCTGAATTGGGTCCAGGCCACCCTCTGCGCCCGCCCTGACCTGTTCGGTGACTACGCTACCTTCCTCACGGAGTTCAAGAGGGTTTTCGACCACCCCACTGCAGGACAGGAGGTCGGGGCGCGACTGATGTCACTCCACCAGGGGAACCGGACCGCGGCGGCCTACTCTACCGAGTTTCGCACCCTGGCAGCCGGAAGCGGATGGAATGACAGGGCACTGCGATCTGCTTTCCGCCAGGGGCTGAGTGAGGTCATCAAGGACGAGCTCGTCCGGGACAGACCCGCCACCCTGGACGAACTAGTGGCCCTAGCCATCGACGTTGACGAGCGCTCCCGGGAGCGTCGGAGAGAGAGAGGGCGCTACCAGACCAGCTCACCACGCCCCCAGGACCCTATCGTCACAGCCAACCCCTCCTCCGCACGGGAGTCGACCTACACCCCATCCACTGGCGAGGAGCCGATGCAGCTTGGTCGAGCCCGCCTCACCACGGCGGAGAAGGAGAGGAGAAGGGCCCAGGGCCTGTGCCTCTACTGTGGAGAGAAGGGACACCTCCGTGACACCTGCCCGTCCCTATCAAAAGGGTAGGCTCACCCGAAGGGGGAATCCGGGTGAGCCGTGTCTCTCAATCCCCACCTACCACCAGCCCAGCCAGGTTCTCTGTCACCCTCTCCTGGCAGGGGCAGAACCTCACGGTCGAGGCCATCATTGACTCGGGAGCAGACGAGAACTTCATGGACGCCCAGCTGGCCCGCTCAGCTGCCATTCCCCTCGTTGCCCTCGAGACCCCCCTCTCCGTCTCAGCCCTAGACGGACACAGCCTGGGGCCTCTCACCCACCGCTCTACACCCCTCTCCTTGACCGTCTCTGGGAACCATGTGGAGGAGATTCGGTTCTACATCCTCAAGACCCCCCAGTCCCCGCTCATCCTGGGACGACCGTGGCTCGAGCTCCACATTCCCCATGTCAGCTATGGTGAGGGACGTATCCTGAGCTGGAGTACCGCATGTTACGCCCGGTGCCTCCGTGCCGCCCATACCCCCTCATCGCCTCTGCGACCGCCTCCGGCTTCCCCTGACCTCTCCTCCATCCCAGAGGACTACCACGACCTCGGAGAGGCCTTCAGCAAGGAGCGTGCTCGCACCCTGCCCCCTCACCGGCCCTACGACTGTGCCGTCGAGCTCCGTCCTGGCAACAAACTTCCAGTCAGTCGCCTCTACAACCTTGCCCTCCCGGAGAAGGCAGCCATGGACACCTACATCTCCGACTGTCTGGCTGAGGGGCTCATCCGTCCATCACACTCCCCGGTGGCAGCGGGGTTTTTCTTCGTTAAGAAGAAGGATGGAACCCTCAGGCCATGCATTGACTACCGTGAGCTCAATGCCATCACCGTCCGGAACACCTATCCTCTCCCCCTCATGAGCTCCAACTTTGAGCCCCTCCTTGGGGCCACCATCTTCACTAAGCTGGACCTCCGGAACGCCTACCATCTGGTCCGGATTCGTGAGGGCGACGAGTGGAAGACGGCGTTCAAGACCCCCCGTGGCCACTATGAGTATCTCGTCATGCCCTTCGGTCTCACTAACGCCCCCTCTGTTTTTCAGGCCCTCATGAACGACGTCCTCAGGGACATGCTGGACATCTTTGTCGTCCTCTACTTAGATGACATCTTAGTATTCTCCAGGAACCCTGAGGAGCACATCCAACATGTCCGCCTAGTCCTCCAGCGCCTACTGGAGAATCGCCTTTTTTAAGGCTGAGAAATGCTCTTTCCACACTCACTCTGTGGAGTTCCTGGGTCTCATCGTGGAGGGTGGGTTGACTCGCCCTGACCCCAAGAAGACTCAGGCCGTCGTCGAGTGGGGCCAACCTACCACCCGGAAACAGCTGCAGTCCTTCCTCGGCTTTGCCAACTTTTACCGGCGATTCATCCGGGACTTCAGCCGGGTAGCCGCCCCCCTCACTGCCCTCACCTCCCCCCTGCGCCAGTTCACATGGACACCTGCAGCCAGCGCGGCCTTCAGTGAACTGAAGAGGCTCTTCACCTCGGCGCCGGTCCTGATAAACCCAGACCCCTCTAGGCCCTTCATTGTGGAGGTGGACGCCTCAGACACAGGCGTCGGTGGTGTGCTCTCTCAACAGTCGGAGGACCAGACCGTGCACCCCTGCGCCTTCTACTCCCGCCGTTATACCTCCGCCGAGGCCAACTATGACATCGGGAACCGCGAGCTGCTGGCGGTGGTGGAGGCGTTCCACGAGTGGCGGCACTGGCTGGAGGGCGCAGAGCACCCCTTCACCGTCTGGTCGGACCATAAGAACCTGACCTACATCAAGTCGGCCAGGCGGTTGAACTCCCGTCAGGCACGCTGGGCCCTGTTCCTCGGGCGGTTCAACTTCCTCCTCACGTTCCGTCCGGGCTCCCTGAACGCCAAGGCGGACTCCCTTTCTCGACTCCATGCTGCAGAGGAGGAACCCACCACTCCTGACACCATCGTTCCATCCTCCCGGGTCGTTGGAGTGGTCACCCTGGAGATCGAGGCGGTGGTCAGAGCTGCACAGCGCACCCAGCCAGATCCCCGACCGGGGTCCCCCGGCCGTCTCTTCGTCCCGGACGCCGTCAGGACCAAGGTGATGCAGTGGGGCCACGCCAGCCGCTTCGCCTGCCATCCTGGGGCCCTACGCACACTGTCCTTCCTGCGCCGGCGGTTCTGGTGGTCCACCAAGGCCGCGAACGTCAGGGAGTTCGTCATACATACATTACACCAGATTAGCTAACTTAAATGTTATCTAGCTAGCTAACAATCTTATTTTAACATGCCAGTGGTCAATGTTATTGCAATTACTGGAAGAACTATTAACTACATATGAATATTAGCTAAATTTGTATTCAATGCTTGCATAGTAATGCATTAAAATATTCAAAATCTGTTTGTTAACCCGAAACTCCTACTGCTCACCTCCTTCTCCTTCAACTGGGAGGAGTCCTGCTGATCCTGAAGCTGCATCTGTGCATGACGTGATTAGCATGTAAGTTAACATTATACTAGTTAGCAACATTGGGATTTGAAAATAAGGGATATTTCCCCCAAAAATAAGGGAAAATAAGGGATATCCCCCCGCGCACCCCCGGCCATCCTCTCCCCCCACTGCCCACATACCATACCTCTTACATTTAGACAAGGGTACACACAGTCAATCCTAACATCACCACTAGGCAACCATAGGATACCCCTTACATTTAGACAATACTTTGAACATCCCTACATTATGAAAACACAAAAGGGCATATAAATTCAGCACATTAATTTCTACATGACTTGACACCATGATGATGTCAATGGGAAAAGAGCGGCGCAATGCTGCCAGAGATCGTTTCAAAAAGGAGAAGGCTGCGTTCGTAAATACGCTCTGGAAATCTGATCACCACTCATGGAATGACCAATGACCTGTCCAATGAAATCACTTGAATTTTATGACGTTGCTCATAGTGTGCATTCCGGCACCCTCAGAGCAAAATTATGAACGCAGCCCAAGAAACGAGAGGAGACAAGTCAACTCCGACATGGATATCGCGACAATTAAGCAGGGTTTTTCATGGATCAAAATGAGGCGGAGGTGGTACCAGAGGCGTTTGACATCAGGGGGACCCATGAAACGGGGCATTCTGGTGAATTTAGATGCACCAATTTGTGCCTTTTCTGAATCAATTTATGGTGGAAATGTCATTATTTATGTAAAGCCTTTACAGTAAAGGAGAACACAATATTCAGGCACCAGATGACCATTCAAAATATAATACAATATAAGGGTCTCAGGCATTCTGTACTTTCAAATGTATTCTCCTTGACCAGTCAACATCAACTATCAGCTATTTCGCTAGCAAAAACTAAAGCTATAGTCGGCGCAATGCCGCCACCACGCCACCACGTCGGCGCAATGCCGCAATTGCAGTTAGAAACGACACAAATCTACGGTGGCCGACAAGGGCAAACGCGCTGCAAATACCGGAAACGCGCTGCATATAGAGAAACGCGCTGCAAATACCGGAAACGCGCTGCATATAGAGAAACGCGCTGCATATAGAGAAACGCGCTGCATATAGTTCACAACACAACGGAAGTGTTCTCACAACACAACGGAAGTGTTCTCACAACGGAAGTGTTCTGGGGGGGAACGATAAGTGGAACGGACCGGAGACGTGTTTTTGAAGTTCCGAAAAGCAGTTCAGAAGAGGTTGTGGAGTGAAGAGGCGACATAAAAGGTACATATTATATTTCTTATTTATGTCTGCAGATAACATGTGCTGTATTTCAAACCGAAGGGCTCATTCTATGCCCTACACCAGGGGTGCCCACACTTTTTTGAACCAAGATCTACTTTTCAAGTAGCCAGTCTGCCAAGATCTACCAGTCTAGTTTCAACATCGCAAACGTACACGCACGCACGTACTACACACACACACACACACACACACACACACACACACACACACACACACACACACACACTTCCCAGCCTGCATAGTAAACTCACAATACACTCTCTCTCTGTCACACAGACACACAGGAGAAGACCATCACAAACCCTCCCTCTTTGCTATTCTCACTCACACACACACACACACACACACACACACACACACACACACACAAACACATACACACACACACACACACATTTGCCAGTCTGCATAGGGAGCCATAGCACAAACCCTCTCTCTCTCTCTCTCTCTCTCTCTCTCTCTCTCTCTCTCTCTCTCTCTCTCTCTCTCTCTCTCTCTCTCTCTCTCTCTCTCTCTCTCTCTCTCTCTCACACACACACACACACACACACACCTCAATTTCTCTCACTCACACACTGACAGCCAGTCTGCAGTACCATAGCCAACTACTGATCCAACAAACAGAAAAGTAAACCAGATACAAAACAGGTAGTTCCCTAGTTTGAAAGGAGGAAATAAATGCATTTCTCTACCTTAGTGGGAGACCTGGCACTGGGAGGAGGCAGCTAGTTTCTAGTAGTCAGGGCTGTAGGAGCTGGTTGCAAGGTGTCATCAGCCACTGTGGATCTGTCATCGAAAAGGCAATCTGCAGCCTCGAGAAACGCTTTTTTCACAATTTCGCCGTTTTTGAATGACTTCTTGTGTTTAACAAGAACGTGACTGACGCGATAAGAAGCTATCGTTACAGCCGTACGTTTTCGCTCTTTTGCCACATTTCCCTTCTAACAGCCATCGTAGATCTGCAGATCAGACAGACGCACTTCCAATATCACATCGTGTAAAAGTCCTCCTCCCATTCTGGATGGAAGTTGTACGTTATTGGTTTCTTACTTGGTCCAGCTGCCCCACTCATTTGTAGGCCTATACCCTTTCTTAAGTAGTAAATAGTAGAAATTGGAAGGCTAACTAGTTAATTAGTCTCGCCGGTATTTTGTATTTTGTAGTTGGCGCTGTTGACTGCGCATGCGTGGTGAACCGTGTGTTAGTATTTTTATTTTATTTTTATTTTTTACTTTTTTTTTTGTTGTTGTTCAATGCCATGCGATCTACCCATACTACCTTTGCGATCGACCAGTCGATCGCGATCGACGTATTGGGCACCCCTGCCCTACACCCTATGAAGGGTTCGTAGAAGCTTGTGCAGTGGAGGGATTCTTCAGCCTGGCTGGGGTTCCATACTATAATTGTGTTAGTATTAATGTTAATACTATAATTGTGTTAATATTAAATAATAAACCATATCAATGCCTGTCTTCCAGGCTGCCATGTTTTGTCCTTAATTCACAGCCGACTGAGGCACTCTCCCCTCCCGCGACGGAGGGTTATCAGCCTGGCTGGGGTTCCATACTATAATTGTGTTAGTATTAATGTTAATACTATAATTGTGTTAATATTAAATAATAAACCATATCAATGCCTGTCTTCCAGGCTGCCATGTTTTGTCCTTAATTCACAGCCGACTGAGGCACTCTCCCCTCCAGAGGACAGGAGATTTCTGACGTTTGACAGTGCAGGTAACCATGTTTATGCCACCGCCAGGCGGATAGCCTGGAGGGAGGCATTATGGATTTGGGTTGTCCGTATGTACGTCCGTACGATGTTTGTTAATGGGCGGAGGCATTCATCCGCTATGCGGTTTTTCTAGTTCAGAATGTAACTCTTATTAAAAAATAAATAATTACACATTACATTTCCGCAAGTTCAAGTTGTGCTTCACACTGGAAATGCAGGAGCTGCTATTCCAAGTGAAAATGGAATCTCTTACACATTTAAGAATGTGGCTACTTTGGCAATATCACACGAGAGGGAGTGATGTTATACTGTATGTCAGCACGGCTGCTGTTTGGTCGTAGGTACGCACATAGGCTACTATGACTAGGCTACTTTGTATCTTTTACTACTATCTGTATGTTTCCATTTATTGTGTTCTTTGATAATAGAAATGTGATAGTTTGATACCGACTATTGATGTAACCTGAACATTCTATTTATGGGCAGCGGAGTGATATAAATATATATACTTAAAAAGTCCCAGTGCTGTTAAACTGAATATCAGCACTCATGGAATGCCTCTTGACCAATCAAATTAGTTGGTCGGAACTAACTGTTGTATAATGTTGGTTAATGTGGTACTAATTGAACAAAAATGATCAACAGCTGCAAGAGATGATGAGTACTTTCACACTGGAAGGATGATTGCAACCTCGATAGTTCATGGTGGTCCAGGTCCTCGCTTCCTGTCCAAGATGCTCTACGAGCACCTCACAGGAACAAACACCGACACTGTAGCCATGGTTGAAGATGTAACGGACGACACCATTAGAGCTTCCCTGCTTGAGGTAGGTTGGTACTGTATATTAACAAAGCTCATTTAGTCACTTTCTCTTTATGTTTATGATGATTGTTGTCTACCCTAGATATCCAACGCAGCTACGCTGGACGAACTACTTGTACTAGTTGACAGACATTCCAGCATGTTGCAGACTGCTGGTTGCTTTCAGTACCCTGTTTGTGTGGGTGACAAAAAGAAGATCATCCAGGATTTCATGCAGTGGTACACGCAACCATTTCGCAATTCAAAGGTAAGGTGACAGTTATTTTGGCAGAATGTACATTTTGACAAATTTGACATTGATGTATGATTGGTGGGACTGCTTGAAGATGCTGCTGTTAGCATGTTAGGCGATGATTGCTCTTAATGTTTTGTAGATTCAAGGATGGACTTGCAACACTAGATGTAATTCATGCTTTGGAACAGCATCCATCTGTATTCGGGGTCTTTATGTGCTCAAGTGCTCAACATCTAACAGCTGAAACATTGGAGGACATCTTTGAGGTTCAGCTCAGTGAAGCAGGGTGCACAAGGCGACAGGAAGAAACCTGTGTACTCGGATTCTGGAGAGACTATCTTCTTGACACAGAAGGTTTATTTTAATTATCTCATCATAAACACACTCCCTACCCTGCAGAAGACCTGAACAGTCCCCAGATCTTTTAATTATGTCATCTTGATATCATCTTCTATTGCTGGCAGTTCCATTGTAATATTATATTTTACTAACTAAACTAAATCTACTTTTTTCAGAGAAACAAACAGGAATCTTCCTCCAGGACATCCTCATGTTCGCCACAGGACTCGACGCACTGCCTCCCTCTGGGATCCAGCCACCACCCAAACTGCTTTTTCTGTGGACATCACGCTTCCCAATGAGCAGAACCTGCGCCAACACAATAGAGATACCGATGGCCATGAATTACACTGAGTTTCGGAACAACATGGACTTTGGGATACAAAATTCCCCAGGGTTTGGACTACAGTAAACTCCATTCGTTTTCCTCATCATCACTGTTTGATGGTTAGTTGGTTAGTTAGTTAGTTGGTCAGATGACCATTGTGGTTGAACATCAAGGGGAAGTGACTTCTATACTAATAAAAACAATGTTAAAGAGCATACCTTCGCTGTTTTCTGTTTCTGTTCCTTCTTAGAGTTCTGACGTGTCTTTGAAAAGAATGAGGCTCATTTTAACATTGTGAGTCATTGCCAGGAAATCCAAAATTTCATCGTAGCTGTAGCCATCATGGAAGTACTTTCGAATCAGATCCTCTTCTGTGGGGCTGTCTGATGCTGAGCCTGATAAACAAAAAGAAAGAAAAATATAATAAAGACAACATTTCTGCTAGGACAAGCTGCAGCACATCATCTGATCTGCCTTCTCTTCAGGATTTAACTTATACGCCTTGAGTACCAGGTGAAGTGCAGGAAAGATTATGGCAGACCCCTCTGACCCTGAACACCATTTGTTTGAACCCCTTCCCTGCTAGTAAGAGGTTGAGGTCTATCAAGACCAAAAGTTCAGGCCATAAGACCTGTTTCTACCCCATGGCAGTGGGACTCAAAAACACTCCCTATACCCAACTGTTTAATCATATGCATCGAGAAATTGTATACAATTATTATATAACTTACATTTCTAATAAATTAGTCTACAATCTAATCATGACCTCAATCTTACATTCAGGAAAGTAGGCTTCCATACTGACAACTATTGCATTAGTATTCCCAAAGGTGTTTTGTACTCCATATTCTGCAAACAAACTCAAATACAATCATCATGTCTACTCACTGTTGCCTTCAGGTGCTGCCAAAAACTGTACATTTTTGCCACATGAGCCACAGAAGCCACAGAAGATCCCCAGATCTTGGCCACAGAAAGGACAAAACATGGCAGCCTGGAAGACAGGCATTGATATGGTTTATTATTTAATATTAACACAATTATAGTATTAACATTAATACTAACACAATTATAGTATGGAACCCCAGCCAAGCTGAAGAATCCCTCCACTGCACAAGCTTCTACGAACCCTTCATAGGGTGTAGGGCATAGAATGAGCCCTTCGGTTTGAAATACAGCACATGTTATCTGCAGACATAAATAAGAAATATAATATGTACCTTTTCTTTTGTGTCGCATCTTCACTCCACAACCTCTTCAGAACTGCTTTTCGGAACTTCAAAAACACGTCTCCGGTCCGTTCCACTTATCGTTCCCCCCCAGAACACTTCCGTTGTGAGAACACTTCCGTTGTGTTGTGAGAACACTTCCGTTGTGTTGTGAACTGAATTGCAGCGTTTTCTACACTTCTGTTGTGTTGTGAGAACACTTCCGTTGTGTTGTGAACTATATGCAGCGCGTTTCTCTATATGCAGCGCGTTTCTCTATATGCAGCGCGTTTCCGGTATTTGCAGCGCGTTTCTCTATATGCAGCGCGTTTCTGGTATTTGCAGCGTGTTTGCCCTTGTCGGCCACCATACAAATCCACCGAGTGCAACGCTTGTAGAATACGACCGTTAGAGTTTTGTCGAGAGCTGGAGGCGGCTAGAAATATGACGGAGGCGGCCGCCTCATAATTCTCTATGCAGGAAAACCCCTGTTAAGTGTTAACTTATATTATATAATAGGTTAAAAATACGTGACATTTACGGGAAAATATACTCGTCGGGAGTGTACTGTAAGTTAACTTTACTTGAAGTTAATGTTAATTAGCTAGTGAGCTAGCTAACTAGATCATCTACACAGTGATTAGCTAGTGCTAAACCACACTGTGAAGTTATAATATAATTATTGGACTCGGACAACTTGCGCACGTTTAACTCAACCAGTTTAATCAACACTCAGCTCAACAGTGCCTCGGGTCATTACCCATAATGCATCTCCTATCATGCATAATACCACATCTCCCTTTCTTGAGAACAAAGGGTAGACTACATGTTTTAAGGGATTATTCTTTGTGCTGGAAGACCTGAACATTCTAAACATGAATGACTTCCATTCTGTTTTACTTTTCACATTTTAATTAACTTATATAACATACTACTCTTGCTCTAATAATAACATAACAAGAACAGTTTCATATCACATGGATCATGTCACAGATCAAGTTTACTTGGTTTCCTAACCTCTCTACCAGACCTTGTTCTGGTAGGACTCGTGGAGACCTGTCTGCTGGGTGAAGTAGTCTCTGATGGTGAAGTAGTCTCTGATGGTTCTGACTCTCCATGAGCCGCTACTGCAGGCTCTTCCATGTGAACCCCCTCCCGGTCATGGTGTAGTGTCACCAAGTGATGTCGGTTTCTCCTCAGCGTGCCCTGAGGTGTCTCGACAACATAGGACCGCGGAGTGTGGTGTGCTGCTAGCACCTTGCCCTGGACCTTTGCGTCAGTGATCCACACATCTTCTCCGGGTGCCAGTGCCTCCAGGTTCTTCGCTCCGTGTCGCCTGTCAAAGTTCCTTGCATCAGTCCACCTCTTCTCCCTTTCACTAGCATCCACCCTGACATAGTCAGGCAGAGCCGGATCCAACAAAGTGGGAAGGGTCGGAACTGTCGTGCGGAGTTGGCGCCCCATCAACAGCTGAGCAGGACTGTAGCCGTTCTGCAGAGGGGTCGCTCGGTAAGCCAGCAACGCACGATACGGGTCTGATGCTTTCTTCAGCAGGTTCTTCACTGTTTGCACCGCACGTTCTGCTTCCCCATTACTCTGAGGGAACCTGGGGCTGCTTGTGACGTGTCTAAAGCCATACTCCTCTGCAAAGGCTGTGAAGTGTCCTCCTGAAAACTGTGGGCCATTGTCAGTCTGGAGTACTTCAGGGATACCATGGCGTGCAAACATTGATTTGAAATGCACTATTACATCCACAGACCTTGTGGGTGTCATCTGTGCAATCTCCACATATCTTGAGTAATAATCCACTACTAGTAGATAATTCCTACTTTCCAGTGTGAACAGGTCCGCTCCCAGTCTCTGCCACGGCCTGTCCGGCAGCTTGGTTGGCATAAGCGGCTCTCTGACGTTTGTCCGCTCCTGGATGCATGTTCTACATTTCAGCACCAGTTCATTCAGCTGGCTGCTGAGTCCTGGCCACCATACCGTCTGCTTGGCCCGGTCTCTACACTTTGTCACTCCCAGGTGCCCCTCATGTAGTCTCGCCAGCACGTCATCTCTCATGGCCGCTGGAATGACCAGCCTAGATCCCCTCAACAGCAGTCCATCATGTATGCTCAGCACCGCACGCTCAGCCCAGTAGTGTCTTAACACTCCCTGTAGTCTGCTTTT
This sequence comes from Nansenia antarctica, assembly GCF_963989245.1. Taxonomy (NCBI): domain Eukaryota; kingdom Metazoa; phylum Chordata; class Actinopteri; order Argentiniformes; family Microstomatidae; genus Nansenia; species Nansenia antarctica. The sequence goes on from NC_137675.1 coordinate 46,610,051, forward strand.
GTCTGGCCAGCCTTCTTTGCAGTACTCCATCAGCGCAGAGCATGTGCTATCAGCCTTCAACTGCTCACGAAGGTTGTTCAGATACTCTCCACTGACAGGTAAGTTACTGATGATCGCGTCCACATATATGTTTGTGTCCTCTAGGAGACTCGCATCCGCTTGTCCCTGTGCATTAGACAGTGGAGCACGTGATAGGGTATCGGCTGTCATTAAACATTTGCCCGGAACATGTGTGACTGTGTAGTCATACCTCATGAGCCTCATTCGGAATCTTTGGATCCTCGGCGGTAGCTCATCTAAGGCTTTCCTTCCCAGTAGACTCACCAACGGCTTGTGGTCTGTTTCCAGCTCAAAGAATCTACCGAGGATGAAGCTGCTGAACCTCTCACACGCCCATGTAGATGCCAGCGCCTCTTTCTCCACTTGTGCATATCGCTGCTCCGTTGGTGTCATTGACCTCGACGCATATGCTACAGGTGACCACACAGTGTCGCTCTTCTGCAGTAGGACTGCTCCCAGTCCAAATGAAGATGCATCCGCAGAGATTTTCAGGTCACTGTTAGGGTTATACAGTGTGAGCACTGGTGTGGAGGAAAGCTCTTTCTTCAAACGATCAAAGGCTCCCTGCTGCTCTGTCCCCCAGTACCAGTGTGTCTTCTTGGACAGCAAGTCCCGCAAGACCTTGTCCTTCTCTGCTAGGTTTGGTATGAATCGTCCTAGCTGATTGACCATGCCCAGAAAGCTACGTAACTCACTGACATTTGATGGCTCATCCATCCCCTGCACTGCTCTGGTCTTCTCCGGATCTGGCTTCACTCCATCTGATGAAATCACATGACCGAGGAATGTGACTGTGTGGGATGTGAACTCACATTTGTCTGGGTTGAGAGTGATGCCGGCCTCCTGTGCTTTCTCCAGCACTGCATGCAGTCGCACATCATGCTCCTCTTGTGTCTTCCCCCAGACCAGGACGTCATCCATATGACACAGCACCCCCTCCAGGCCACTGGTCACTTCAGTCACCATCATCCTCTGGAAGTGCTCTGGGGCACTTGAGATGCCAAAGGGCAGGCGATTAAAAAAATATCACCCGAAAGGAGTGATGAATGTGGTGTACTTTGCAGACTCCTCTGCCAGTGGTATCTGCCAAAAAACCCATGTTTGCGTCTATTTTACTAAACACCTTGGCTCCGGCCAGCATACCCAGGCTGTGCTCAACGGAGGGCAGAATATATTTTTCTCTGCACACTGCCTCGTTCATTCTTGTGAAGTCCACACAGATGCGCACTGCACCTGATTTCTTTGGGACCACCACCATTCCAAAACACCAGTCAGTTGGCTCTTCGATCCTGCTGATAACACCCATCTCCTCCATACGGTCCAGCTCTTCCTTCACTTTATCCATAAGCGGTAGAGCGACTCTGCGTGGTGAGTGGAGTGAGTAGTGCACTGCATCCGGCCTCAGCTTGATTGTGTACGGCCTCTTCACAAGACCTAGGCCATTACACAGCTTCGGGTAGGTCTGTTTCACCATTTCCATAGTGATGCTATCCACCCTGGACACTAACTGAAGCTTTGTTATTGCAGGCCTACCTAACAGTGGGGTGTGTAGGTTTTTGACAACATAAATGTCCTCTATCGCCGTCTTGTCGCCCCTGCGCAGTGTTTCTCTAGCAACACCCAGCACAGATAGAACAGTGCCTCCTGAATAATGATGCACTCTTAATTGGGGGGCGTCCGATTAGATGCCAACAATGGGCTGACGGGGGTATTCATTCATTGGGCGATGTTATTGGGGATAAAGGTCTTCACTCTTTTGAAGAGTTACGAATTCAGTTTAATTTACCACGCTCCTCCTTTTTCTTTTATTTACAACTAAGGGCTGCCATGAAAACCTATGGGGTCCCATGGAAGGAGCCACTTCATAGGCACCCGGTGCTTGTTGTTCTGGACAGGGTGGGTAGTACGAGAGGCATAGTTTCCACATTATATAGGTACTTTCTGCAGAAAACATACCTCCCATTGGCAGTTGGATCGGTATGGAAGGTGGACATTCCGGACCTAGACCTAGAATTTGATTGGGATAAAGTGTGGTCAGATGTCCTACAAACATCAAGGAATCCTGATCACCAACAAATTCATTATAATTTTATTCATAGGACTTATATGACTCCTCGGAAGATGTGTATTATGAAAATCATAAATGACCACAATTGTACTCTGTGTCCTCTGGGGATTGTGGGCACATTTATTCACATGATTTGGGAGTGTCCAGAGGTTACAGAGTTTTGGGTAATGGTTGCTTCTAAACTTTCTGCTCTGCTCTCTGTGACTATACCCCCTTCTCCTTCTGTATTGATCCTCAATGATCTTTCCCTGTTACTCCTCCCTCAAACTAAAAAACGCATTCTGTTTGCTGGTCTGACGGCAGCAAAAAAAATGGTTGCCACACGTTGGAAGCCTCCACATTCACTTTCATTCAAACAATGGGTTTTAAGTTTTTTGGATGTTGTTTATTTGGAACTCTCTACAGCCCGTATGCATGGTGCTAAAGAGGCAAATATTAATTTGTGGATATCCACAGCTGTTGATCTGAAAAATCTTTTGAGTTGAGTGTAGGTCATCACAACTGTAACTGACTTGTCCTCTGGTCCCTGGGGTGGGTGGGTGGGGGTTATTTGTTTTACTTTCTTTTATGTTGTGGGTCCCGACTTGTAATGTATGTCCCGACTCCCTAATACCTAGAAGCTATATTGTAATTTGTGTGTTGTGGCGTGGTTGTATGGGTTGTTGGGGGCGTTGATTGCAGGATGTGGCCTTGTTGTCCTGTTTTGTCATTATGTTTGTTTGTTTGTTTTAAAAGAAAATAAAGAAATATTTGATCACAAAAAAAAAAGAACAGTGCCTCCTGGCCCTGTCAACGGCCGCGTCGCCTCTGCTAGGCTGTCTACATTGCGTCCCCCTGTTATGCTATGGTACACCTCAGCTGAGATGACAGTGACATCTGCACCTGTGTCTATTTTGAAAGTAACTGTTTTCTCTCTCACCTCCAGCTGCACTGTCCACGGGTCTTCTCCAGCATCCACTGTCCCCAAGAAAAAGCTGGGCTCTTCAGCAGTGACTGCATGCACCGATCTTGCATCCGGTCTGCATACTTTTCCATAATGCCCTTTCTTTCCACACGAGTGGCACAGAGCATCCTTCGCAGGGCATTCCCATTTTGGGTGTGAGGGTTTTCTCCCACATCTTCCACAGCCCTTCGGTCCTGACTGTGCACTGAATTTCCCTCTATCCTGTGTAGGGGACTGCGGTTGAGGCTTTTGTGGTTGAGGCTTTCTAGAGAATATTGGCTTTCTGTAGCTTTTAGCCTGAACAGCATCAACATTAGAGCCTCTCGTTACACTGCCCTCACCTCTCAGGTCAGACTGCTGTCTCTTAACCTCCTCTGATTGCCTAGCCTTGATAATGGCGCCCTCTAGTGTCAGGTTCCCGTCCATCTGCAGTTTTTCAGACAGCCCGACATTTTTTAGTCCCACTACCAATCTGTCACGGATAAGTTCATCATGCAATCCCCCATAGTTGCAATGTTCAGCTAATCCGTACAGTGCAGTGATAAATGAATCCACTGGTTCGTTTGGCTGTTGCACTCTTTTGTTGAATTTTGCCCGTTCATAAATGACGTTTTTCTTTGGCACGAAGAATGTATCAAAGCATGCCTTAACAGCTGTATACTGCTGTCTCTCAGCCTCCGTTAAAGGTAGTCCTCTTAATACATCGTTTGTCAACGGGGGCGTTCAGACAACATCGGGGGGCGCTGGAACAGATATTTTAAAAAGGGGGGCGTTGAGGTGTTCTTGGGGGGCGTTCGCGCATTAAGTATTTTTCTCATGAAAAACAGCTGTCAGCAGTGTTATTACGGGTACGTTCGTAAATGCACGAACGGTCATTTCGCTCGGACAAACCGTCTTTTCAGTCAGAGCACCCATCTCTGAGCGCTCCCAGAGCGCAGTGTTCTGAACTTGGCCGGGCTCTGTGACGCAGACACACGTAGCGCAGCGCCCACATTTTTTTAAAAGTGAGAGTGTCAACAAGGAGATGAAGCTAAAAACTCAGCTAGCAAAGGCAGAGTTTTTGATAGTTTCCAATGTGTCGGGGTAAGCTGCATTGTAGAAGAATCTTGACAGTTCATGTACAGTGCAGAAATTGCAATACTATGCTAGTCTACGATAGAAAGAACCCCGGTTCATCCCATCTGTAATGTCATGTTTCAACCCTTGCCATCCTTTTCTTGCATAGCACCCGCAAATGAACACGGATAGGAGTGGAATAGGCTATATAACTGTAAATAGTTGATTGTCTTTGGATTTAGCCAGTTGGCGAAGATTTACGAGGAATAGGCTATTTAATTTGTGTTGCTCATCTAACAGCGATAAGGTGTTGTTTAATTTACGGTCTTGTTTAATTTCTATGAGTGTTTTCCTTGTAGGCTATGCTTGAGTGACATGTGTTTCAGTTTGTAGGCTCATTGTAATTGTTGGCTATAAGCGAGAGAGAATATTTCTTATGTTAGTTTTGATACTGAGTCCATGTCCCCGCCGGTGACGTAAGCCTGTCGTGCCAAATACTCCCTCCCCGCGTATACACACTACCCTCTGCGCTTATGCGTTCGCTTCCTTTCAATACAGCTTATTTAATTTAGTTAAAATGAGTGCTAATACCATACCACCATACCAGAACATCACAGCAGGAACAACCTATCTCAAAAAAGCGATCGTATTGTAATAAACCAGTCCGGAAAGTTCTCTGTCGCTTACCAATAATCGAACCTAGAGAAATCAGCTAGGAATGTCCCCTCCCCTCGCAGGTTCATCACAGTATATTACATAAATGTATTACTGTTAAGTGTTGTTGTGGATGTTATCCCTAGTGCCATTCTGAGGTTAGCATTGCGATGTGTTCGTCTTAACGTTTACAAACTAAAATATACGATCGCTTTTTAGTGATATGTTGCTCCTCATGTGATGCCCTGGAAACGAACACATACGCACTCCGAACAGCTGTCAACGTCTTTTGTTGCTATAGGAAACCACTACTCTGTCTGCTTGCGATTGATCAGCTGTCAGCAGTGTTATTACAGGTACATTCGTAAATGCACGAACGGTCAGTTCGCTCGGGCAAACCGTCTTTTCAGTCAGAGCACCCATCTCTGAGCGCTCCCAGAGCGCAGAGCTCTGAACTTTGGAACTGTGTTAACAAAGTCTAATAAAAAATTAATAAATATTAGCATCATAAAACAGTCTGTTTGTATTCTCTGATGTTGTCTGAGTTTGTTTAACACTCATAAACAGCATTTTTATTCACATTCACATGGCTTTTCTGCTCTCTGGTAAACTAATGATAATGATATTCCAACTGCCCAGTTAAATCAAATCCATTATTTGGCATTCAGTGACATGCTTTTTAAATGATATAACACAGAATATTAGTCAACATTAATATTCAGGGAAGAAAAAAAGCCACATTTTTTTGATGGGGGGCGGTAAGAGACCTGGATAATGGACAGGGGGGCGCTGGCCCAAAAAAGGTTGAGAACCACTGTCTTAATACATCTTCAGCTTCATCTCCCATGCAATACACCAACGTATTCACCTGGTTTTGATCCGACGTAGCACTCAAATTACTTGCCAGCCGAAAGCGTTCAAATCTCCGGATCCACCGTTCCCACTCTTGTGGTTTAGCGAAGTCGAAAGCCTCTGGAGGTTGAATTGTGAACGTTGCACTCGGAGCTCCTTGCACCGCCATTACCGCTGCGTGATCCTCCTCTGACACGTTCTCCTCTTCTAATTCCTCGATTTCCTCGTTAGACATCAGCTTTGGACCCGGAAAGATATCCTACTGAGCTCTCCTCGTCGTCAAGTTGGCCACTTCTGACACCATGTGAAGTTATAATATAATTATTGGACTCTGACAACTTGCGCACGTTTAACTCAACCTTGATTGGCTACGAGTAGTTGACAGAGTGCAGCAGCTTGCACTGGGCCTGGTCTTCAAGATACGCTACACCACAAAGACACCCAAGTACCTGTCAACATACTTCCAAAAAGTGAACAACGTCCACACATACAATACCAGAGGAAGCTCCACGAACCACGTTCAACCGCGTTGCACCACAAACAAGGGGTTAAACTCGTTTGCAAACTATGCAGTAAAAATGTGGAAAGCCCTTCCTATAATCTTAAAGGAGTGCAAAACACTGCCCACCTTCAAAACCACTCTCAAAAAACATTTACAGGAGGCTGCAATCCGTAACTGGACCCTCTAAATCAAAAATCAGATTAAAAGACCCGAACTACCCACTGTACATACTTTGTGTTTTGTCCCCCGCCCCCACCTGTGGTGTATGTCCCCACCTGTCCTACCCGCTGTACATACCTAATGTTTTGTTATATTGTTCTTCCCATGATGGATGTATGTTTATCTTGTAGATAGTACTAGTTATTTGTCTGTATTATCTTGTAGATAGTACCCTTTTTTTTTTGTCTGTCTTACATGTAACGATGAATTGAGAATCAAGGACCCCAATTGAAATAAGCCAGTGGCTTTCTTGGGTTTTTATCCTGTTAGTTGACCTTGTATGTAATATGTACTTTCATGTACCTACTCCTGCAAATCTTCTAATAAAGTTTTCAATCAATCAATCAAACCAGTTTAATCAACACTCAGCTCAACAGTGCCTCGGGTCATTACCCATAATGCATCTCCTATCATGCATAATACCACACACACAACGTTGACTAAGTTACATGTTATGGGCCCCAAAAGAAGGTCTGTGAATAAATACCTTTCTTTTTAAAAAACTTTGTGACTAGTTGTCGTCCTTTTTTCTCACTCTCCTCGTTCTTTATTTTTTCTTTTCTCTTTTGAGACCCTGACTTTGACTTTGCCAACATCGTCTCTCTCCTTGTCAGAATAGCGGTAACGTTCCTCTAGGCGGCTCGCGTGCGGTGGACTGAACCATGCAATGAAGAGGGGGGTAAATAATAAGGCTTAATTTTGTCAAACAAAGAAACAAAACAAAAGTTTCTTTCTTTTGTGACTTTTTTTAATACACACAGTCGGCTACATTAACTTCCTTATGATAATATTCCAAAATTCCAAAAAAGATTATCTCGGGCCCCTGTCAGTGCTGGGCCCTTAGAATCGTCCTAACTTACCACCCCCTAGCGGCGCCCCTACTCACACCCACCATACACCCACTACACACAATTATTGGTCAAGATATATGCTATGGTCATTTCAAGCTGTAGTCAGATTTGGTGGTGCCAGCTTTTGATTTAAATAGAGACCACTTGTATTGAGCTTGCTTCATCATGTCTGTAACCATCTAAAGTTGTACCTGGGAATACATGTGATTTTAGTCTTAACCCGTCCTCTATTCTTCACTGTCTTATTTCCAATTCGTCAAGTCCATGTGGAGTGGAGAGTGAGTCTATCTTACCCATAGGCCACCTCCTTCCAGACCAATCCTCCATCATGGTCTCCGTGACCCCTTGCAGCTCCAGGCCCAGCTGCCTGGCATGGCAGCCTGTTCTCTGAGACAGCTTCTCCCCAGAGCCTTGGTAATGAATGAATGGTCTTTATTGTCATTGATATAGTACAGGTACCAAACAACGACATTTGGGAGGGGGGGCTCCCCTGGTGCTAGGAACAAAAAAAAACTAAAAACAAGAAGGGAAAAGAGCTGGTTTACATAAATAAAGGCTATGTACACTATCCACTATACTATACTATACAAATATAACACTGTGCTGTACTCTATGCTACGCTATACCTATTCTAACATTTCCTATCTCTGAACCTTATGTACCCGAGGGTTGTCATATTGCACATAGTGTTATTGCACATTCATTTAAAGTGTCGCAGTTTGCAGGTTTGAAATGTTCACAGTTGTGTTTCAGTATTGCACTTGATTTCAATCTAGTAGCTGCCATCAAATTGTCTAGATTGTCCAGGGTCTAGAACCTAGGTCTTTGCTGTGTTCAGGGCCTGAATGGCCCTGGGGTAGAAGCTGAGCTTCAGTCTGTTTGTCCTTGCGAACATGGTCCTGAACCGCCTGTCCGAGGGCAGCCGAGCAAAGTGTTCGTACCCAGGGTGGGATGGGTCTCTGGAGATCTTGGAGGCCTTCCTGAGGCAGCGTGTGTTGTACAGCTCTTCCAGAGAGGGGAGGGGGGCGCCGGTGATCTTCTGGGCCGATCTCACGACTCTCTGTAGTGCATTCCTCTCTGCGGCTGTGCAGCTGGAGAACCACACGCAGATGCAGTAGGTGAGGATGCTCTCCACTGCGCAGCGGTAGAAGGTCACAAGCATCTCCTGTCCGATGTGGTCTTTCCTGAGGACTCTCAGGAAGTAGAGCCGCTGTTGTGCCTTCTTGATGATGGCTGCTGTGTTGATCTTCCAGGACAGGTCATCCTGTATGTGCACCCCCAGGAATCGGAGGGTTGAGACTCTCTCCACGCTCCCTCCATCGACGAGCAGGGGCTGGACCTCAGATCTTTTCCTCCTGAAGTCCACGATGATTTCCTGGGTCTTTGACTGGTTCAGCAGCAGGTTGTTAACCTTGCACAGCTTGCCCAGCTGCTCCACCTCATCCCTGTACGCCGCCTCGTCCCCCCCCGAGATGCAGCCCACCACGGTGGTGTCGTCTGCAAACTTTACGATGGAGTTTCTGGGGTGGACGGGGGTGAAGTCGTAGGTGTAGAGGTTGTAGAGGATGGGGCTTAGCACGCAGCCCTGGGGGGACCCAGTGCTGAGTCTGAGGGCTGTGGAGGTGTGGGTCCTCACTGGATCAGGAGGAGACACAAGAAAAGAATGTTGAAAATATTTTCCCTTTGTTTTTGAATTGATATTTTTCTTCTTTAGTTTTCTGTTCTTGGCCCTCCAGTGTTGTTGATCCATCTTCATTATGATGGTTTTATAATAATAAAACCCCTTAAAAAAAACAAAATCATCGTCCTTGTGTTTAATTTCATTCCTATTCATTCCTGTTTACTCTTGGCCCTCTAGTGTTGATAATACATAATACATATTCATTATGGTGGTTTTATGCTAATGATAAAAAGGCTGTAACATCGCATGACAGTCAGAGGAAACTATTCTTTGTGTATGTAGCCGTACAGGATGTACTAGGACCCTTGAGTACACAACAAGAGGAGGCGATATACAGTATATTGCAACCATAAGTTTATTAACAATTCATTAAAAAAAAACCTGCACCAGGATCAGGACGAGTAATATTAAAAGGATAAAATCAATCTCTAAGGCAGAGTGGTCAGGCGGCACCAGTCACAGCCACTATGCTTTGGGACAACGATACAGTTGGGCCCAGTTTGGCTCCCCCTGATGGAGAGTCTGAGTAATGCTGCTCTAAAATAACACTGCACACAGTAAACCACAGAAAAACCGTATCACTGCAAATACACTGCAAAACGTATCACTGCAAATACACTGTTAAATAACGTATGGGGTAGGCTGTACCCAATAAGGCATGCGAAACACTGCACACTGCAGCTGACTACACTGGTCCTACCTGAACTATACTGTTACCTCCAAGCGGGCAGCCGAGACTAGGCTTCTAACCGGAACTCTGCTAAAAATACTAGTGTACCTAAAACTACTAAACCTGATAGTGAGGATAGTTCGAATGGATAGCGCCGCCCACTCAAGGCCCAACCCACAGTCTCGTCTAATCGGGAGAGGGGTGAGAGGGAATCCCAGCACTTCAGTGTCAGTGATGTCGCTCAGTCTTGCGACTCTCGGTGGAAGTCCAGGGAGTGGGTTGTTCGCGATAGGCGCCCGTGGATAGGTGTTGATCGTTCCCGCAATCCTCAATCGTCGCCCGGCGTTCGGCGATGGTTGGCTGGTCCGGTGTGCTGCGGGTAGGGGGAGGGGGAGGCAGAATCAGTCGTCAGACACATACAAAAGGAGAAGACCGGTGTTGCTCAACTCACACACAGGCAAGGGTAGTACGACTTCCCTTTACTGTGATGAATTGAGGGCGTTGTATAAAGTCTCTCGTGTGGTGTGGAATCGTAGGTCCGTTCCCGTCGTTCGAGCCCTCGAGTTCGCCGGTGCGTGGAAGGAAGGTCGGCCCTCGAAGGTCGGGTCTCTCGTGGAACGGAAGCACCGGCATTTATACTCACACTCATGGGAGTGATTGTGATTGGGACCACCTGTGGAGAAGCAGATGGACGTACACACAAACACTCATTCGCACCATCCCACTTCTGACACGCCCACTCATTCATACCAGTCATTCCAACCCGCTTCATTCGCCCCCCCTTTACACGTGGTCGTCCCGAGCACGACTAGTCAGTCTGTTTCGACCCTTAAGGTGAAAACCGTGATGGAGGGTTGCCACGATTGGGGCGGAGTGAATACCGCCGTGAATCGCCTTGGTCTGCCCCTAGTTGGTGCTCTGGGGCCTCCTGAGGCTGGGCAGTCGGCGCCGGTGCCATTGCTGGAGGGAAGGGTGGTCCTTGGATTGGACTTGGTGGTCCAGATGTACGGCCGTGTCGAGGCGGAGCAGGTGGCTGTGGCTGGACCATCCACCTGCATGGCCAAACGGGCTGCGGTTGTCCATGTTGAGCACGATCTGGATGGCTTGCTGGAAGATTCATACCCTGGTCGTCCCTCATCGCCGAGTCTCCTGGGCATGGCCTCAAGTTGTTGCGGTGGATGGTTCGGATGGGGCCGTCTTTCCCTTCTGGTCGTATGGCGAAGACTGGCTGGTCCGATAGCTGGGAAACCACCACAAAAGGTGTTGGGAGCCACCGGGGGGCTAGCTTCCCTTGTGCTTGGCGGCGAAAGTTCCTCATCAACACCCTCTCTCCTGGTAGCAGTGGTAAGCTCCGTGCGTTCCGGTTGTAGTTCTCCTCGTTCCAGTTGTTGCGCCGCTCTACGTTGTTGCGAACCGTGACATAGGCTTGCAGAAGGGCTTGATGATGTCTTTTGACCCACCCGTCCAGGTCGTCTCTCTGTTGGGGCGGTGCGACTTCATGGAGCATGTCCACTGGAAGCCTGGCGTGGCGGCCGAAGACGACGTAGTGGGGCGTCATGCCTGTGCTTGCATGGGTGGTGTTGTTGAAGGCTTGTAGAAGTGCAGGGAGCTGGGCTGGCCACTGGGCTTGGTGCTTGGCTTCAATCGTACTCAGTAGCGAGAGGAGTGTGCGGTTGAGCCTTTCGCAGGCCCCGTTGCCTTGTGGATGGTAGGGGGTTGTTCTCACCTTCTGGCAGCCATACATTGCACAGAGTTGCTGCATCAGGGCCGACTCAAATGCTCCCCCTCGGTCCGTAAGAATGCGTTCTGGACAGCCGAAGGGAAGGATGAGCGCAGTCCAGAGGGCTTTCACCGTAGTAGCAGCCGTCTGGTCCTTGGTGGGGACTGCCAGCGCATAGCGAGAGAACAGATCTGTGATGACAAGAATGTATTGGTAAGTGTCAGCAGGCCGTCCGAGGGTCAAATAATCTATGGCTACAGTCTCGAAGGGATAGCTGGATAGAATGGAACACAGAGGTGCCTTTGGCTGTGCACCTGCTTTTCCTACCACACAAGTGATGCACTCTGCTGACCAAGCCCGGGCATTTCTGCTCATACCCGTCCAGTAGAATCTCCTCCTTAGCAATGACATCATTCGGTCACCGTTTGGATGCCCTGCCGCCTTGTGGTAATCCTCCCACAGGGCACGAGCTTGGGATTCCGGGACAACGATCTGTTTCACTGGAGCGCCCGTGTCTGGCTCAGTCACATGTCTCACCAGGATCCCCTCACAGAGCTCTAGGTGCGCCCATTCGCGGAGCAGGCAGCGGAGCTGGGGGGACAAAACTGAACGATCAATAGGTGCAGGGGGCTCACCTTTGGTTATCCAGGCCTGGAGCAGTCGAAAGTCGGGGTCTCCCATCTGTCGTTCCCTCCATAGCTCCAGCTCGGAGGATTGGCTCGTAGCCCCGGGTGAGGTGGATATGGTGGCCCCTACGATGGCGCCCGTCGCCTCCCCGGGTAGTCGTGACAAGATGTCAGCGTTCTGATTCTTCGCCCCAGGTCGGTACCGGATCTCATACGAGTAGTTGGCAAGTTGGGCTGCCCATCGCTGCTCAGTTGCTCCAAGCCTCGCCGTTTCGAGATGGACCAACGGGTTGTTGTCGGTGAATATGGTGACCTGCGCGCCCCACAGGTAATCCTTGAATTTTTCCGTGACGGCCCACTTCAGTGCCAACAGCTCTAACTTAAAGGAGCTGTAGTTCTGGTCGTTGCGTTCGGCGGGGTGGAGACTACGACTTGCATATGCAATGACCCTCTCTTTCCCCTCTTGGACCTGGGACAGGACAGCCCCGAGACCATCCAGGCTAGCGTCTGTGTACAGTCGGAATGGAAGATGGAAGTCTGCGTAGGCCAGGATGGGGGCGCTGAGGAGGGCCTGCTTCAACTTGTCGAAGGCCACCTGACAAGCGGTCGTCCATTGGATGGGGGCTGCGGGCCTATTGGCTTGGCCTTGGAGGAGCTGGTGGAGTGGGGCTGCTATCTTAGAGAACCCCTGGATGAATCGCCGGTAGTAGCCTGCAAAGCCAAGAAAGGACCGCACCTGCTTGACTGTAATAGGTGGTGCCCAGTCGCGGACAACAGCGGCCTTGTCGGGATCTGTCGCCACCCCCTGGCCACTGACTATATGTCCAAGGTAAGTCACCTTCTTCTGGAACAAGTGGCACTTGCGTGGCTGAAGCTTTAAGCCGTGGTCGTCGAGACGAGCGAATACTTGTTCTAAGTGTTGCAGGTGGGCAGTGAAGTTGGGGGAGTAGACGATTACGTCATCGAGGTAGATGAGAAGATGGTCGTAGACCTGGGCCCCCAAGCAGCGCTGCATGAGCCTCTGAAACGTGGCCGGGGCATTGCAGAGGCCGAAGGGCATCCTGTCAAATTGGTAGAGGCCGAAGGGCGTGGTGAAGGCCGTTTTCTCCTGATCTTCTGTCGCCACCTCCACCTGCCAATATCCGCTAGCCAAATCGAGGGTTGAATACCATTCTGACTTGGACAGGCTTGTGAGTGACTCTTCGATTCGTGGCAGTGGGAAGGAGTCTTTGTGGGTCACTGCGTTTAATTTGCGGTAATCCACACAGAATCTCCAAGACCCATCCTTCTTCTTGACGAGGACCACTGGGGCAGCCCAAGGGCTCGAGCTCTCCCGCACGACTCCACTGTCCAGCATACCCTGCAGCAGTGACCGGAGCTCTGGGTAGAGATTTGGGGGGACGGGGCGGTAGCGTTCCCGTATCGGGGGAGCTGTGCCAGTCGGAATCTGGTGAGTGATGATGGCTGTCCTCCCAAAATCTTCGTCGTGTGTGGCAAATACGTGCGACCACTTCCGTAGCAGGACTTCCAGTTGGGCTTGTTGATCCCTATCCAGGCTGTCGCCCTTTAGAGCCAGGGCTGGGTGGTCCTCACTTGCAGTCTGTGCAGTGTGCTGGACGTCCACCTCAATCGCCTGGGGGCCAGCGCTGCGCAGCGTCAGGGTCGTCTTCCCCCTAATCTCGTGCTGGTCGACTTGGGTAACGGTGGCTAGGGGGCACCGTTGGGGCAGTTCAAGGGGGAAAGGGTTCGGGTTGCAGATGCGTAGGGGGACTCTCCCCCCTCGGGTCCAGGCCAGCGACCTAGCCACCCGCCATTTCCGACCGTAGCCGTCCAGATCCTCCAGCAGGACAGGGCAATCTGCCAGGCCAGCAGCTTGTGGTACCTGGGCCCAGATAATTGTCTCTGTTGAGGGAGGCAGCACCACTGGGGGCTGTCGCTGTAGTCTGGCCACCCCCTGTAGTTCCACTCGAGTGGTTGAGGCCTCAGCCCTCTGGCAGGCCGCAAAGGCCACGTCCCACAACTTCTCTGCAGAGGGGGAGAAGACCGATTTAAAGGCTGCAGCCCCAGGGTGCCCACCCTGAAAAATACTGGCCCAGCAATCCGTTACTACATTCATTCCTAGCAACCCATACTCAGTATTGATACAGTCGTCACGAACAATAACCACCCCCTTTTTCTTCACCTCTATACCCCCAATGTTGAAATCGAGTACGGCGTAACCCACGTAAGGGATGTTAAGTCCATTGGCTGCTTTCAAGGCCAGCCATGATATGCGGTCGGGGTCACTTATGCATTCCTCTCCGAAGTGCCGCTGAAATAATGTTTGGCTCATGAGTGTGACTTGTGAACCAGTGTCAAGGATGCATGGAATGGTCTTACCCTGGACAGTCACTTCAATTTCTGGGCACCTTCCTACCATGGCGGGCCTTTGTGGGGGCGCAGTTGGGGGCCCCTCCCGGTTCACTTGCCCTGTTGTGACCGGGGTTGCCGAAAATCCTGTTGTGGCTGCCGGCGAGGGCAGAACCGTTGGATGTGTCCGGCGTCCCCGCAGTCACGGCAGATTGCACGGCCTTGGCCGTCCCACTGGTAGTGTGATAGCCCCGGAGGCGCCGACTCCAGGCGCTGACGTTGGGGGTTGTTCGGTTGCGGGCGCCAGAGTGGTTGAGAGGCTGCAGCGGCTGTTGGGGGTGTGGCAATTTGTGCTGTGCTCAGGCGTTCCTGCAGCTCGTCTACCACAGACTTACTCAGGAGGGCCAGCTGTTCTTTAAGCTCTTGGCGCAGCTCCTGGCGCAGCTCTGTCCGCAAGTCTTCTTTGATCTGCTGCCAATCAGGAGTTGTTGGTGGGGCTCTCCTAGATGCAGGGACAAACACAGGGTAGGCTTGAGCTTCTTCAGACCCTGCGAACTCTCGTTCCAGTGCTCGTGCCTCCCGACAAGTTTCTGTGAAGGTGGTCGTCGAGTTCCTCCTGAGCTGCCGCTGTAGCTCTTGTTTCATGGGTACGGGTCTCAGACCCATGACGAATTGAGTCCGTAGTAGCTCGTCGTCCGACCCCTCGTGGGGGTCTTGAGTTCTCCAACTGCGGTGCAGTTCCCGCAGTCGGAGGGTGAATGCCTTCACTTCTTCTCCAGGTTCTTGTTTGCAGTTAAAGAACTTTACTCGCAGCTGTGCTACTGACTTCTGTCCCCCATATAGTTTCTCTAGCTCCTGTAAGATCTTAGCGTCAGTGTTACGCTCCCCTGCAACTAACAGCGCCACTTCTCTTTTGGCATCTCCATCTAATGCGCTCAGCACAAAATCGACCCTTTGCTGTGCATTTAGCCCCTGGGCTCGAATACATGCCGCAATCTGAGTTTTCCACTCTGAAAACTTTGATGACTCTCCTCCATCAAACCGGGGCACCCAAGGCCCACCCATAAACCAAGGCATAACTACTGCTCCCTGTGGCTGCCCGCCAGCATCGTCAACGTCAACCATCTTGCTATGTAGGTCAAGGGTCCTGCCGACAACGCCAAAATTGTAGCCGTACTCGATTTACTAGGACCCTTGAGTACACAACAAGAGGAGGCGATATACAGTATATTGCAACCATAAGTTTATTAACAATTCATAAAAAAACACCTGCACCAGGATCAGGACGAGTAATATTAAAAGGATAAAATCAATCTCTAAGGCAGAGTGGTCAGGCGGCACCAGTCACAGCCACTATGCTTTGGGACAACGATACAGTTGGGCCCAGTTTGGCTCCCCCTGATGGAGAGTCTGAGTAATGCTGCTCTAAAATAACACTGCACACAGTAAACCACAGAAAAACCGTATCACTGCAAATACACTGCAAAACGTATCACTGCAAATACACTGTTAAATAACGTATGGGGTAGGCTGTACCCAATAAGGCATGCGAAACACTGCACACTGCAGCTGACTACACTGGTCCTACCTGAACTATACTGTTACCTCCAAGCGGGCAGCCGAGACTAGGCTTCTAACCGGAACTCTGCTAAAAATACTAGTGTACCTAAAACTACTAAACCTGATAGTGAGGATAGTTCGAATGGATAGCGCCGCCCACTCAAGGCCCAACCCACAGTCTCGTCTAATCGGGAGAGGGGTGAGAGGGAATCCCAGCACTTCAGTGTCAGTGATGTCGCTCAGTCTTGCGACTCTCGGTGGAAGTCCAGGGAGTGGGTTGTTCGCGATAGGCGCCCGTGGATAGGTGTTGATCGTTCCCGCAATCCTCAATCGTCGCCCGGCGTTCGGCGATGGTTGGCTGGTCCGGTGTGCTGCGGGTAGGGGGAGGGGGAGGCAGAATCAGTCGTCAGACACATACAAAAGGAGAAGACCGGTGTTGCTCAACTCACACACAGGCAAGGGTAGTACGACTTCCCTTTACTGTGATGAATTGAGGGCGTTGTATAAAGTCTCTCGTGTGGTGTGGAATCGTAGGTCCGTTCCCGTCGTTCGAGCCCTCGAGTTCGCCGGTGCGTGGAAGGAAGGTCGGCCCTCGAAGGTCGGGTCTCTCGTGGAACGGAAGCACCGGCATTTATACTCACACTCATGGGAGTGATTGTGATTGGGACCACCTGTGGAGAAGCAGATGGACGTACACACAAACACTCATTCGCACCATCCCACTTCTGACACGCCCACTCATTCATACCAGTCATTCCAACCCGCTTCATGTATTTTCAGGATGGTGCGTTTATGGAACGATCAATCTTTATATGATCTGACAGTTCCAAAAACATCAAACACAGGAATGCAAGTGTCCAGGTTGTATGGTGAGGTGGTGACTCTACTAGTTCATTGTTACTGTTCAGTCACTGCTACGCCTACTTCAAGTTGAGAACGTTTCAAAGGACATAAATCAATAAAAATGTTGGCTGCCTTCTGCAGCTAGGTGGAATTGGACGGGCTCATGGTAATGCATGGAACGGAATGAGGAACGGTATCAGAGACTTGTATGATACAGAATGAGTACAGACTACATTTTAAAAAGAGGATTTATAGATCTAAAATATCTCATGGTATTTAATTATTCTTTGGGGGAAATTGTCCATCTTCTTTTATGCCCGTGGTGTTTCTGATGTTGACAGACACCAACTCCATCATCATTGAACTACTCTAGTACTACCAAGTCTCTCAGTTCAGAAAAATCCCACACTTCACTGGAATTAATCCACCTATCGATAGCTATCTCTTGTTTGCGCCATAGACCTAGGTAAGACTCGCCAGCCTGCTGTCTTAATTCCCTAAACAAGGATTTCCACCTCTACTGTGTGACAAAAAAAGATTTGGGGTTATATGCGCGACTTTAGAATTGTCGAAATTATGGAAGTTTTCACATATGTGACAGGGCATGGTTAAAAAGTAGGGATGTCCCGATCCGATATTGATATCGCCGCGATATTGGTCCTGAATGCTGGATCGCAGATCGCACCAGAAAAAAAATAGGCAGCGATCTGGGGCTCGCGATCCGGCGTGTCACTCACGTGATGACAACAGTAGTAGTCAGTGGTCACGGGCATGAGAGTTGGCTAGTAGCTACCTGTGTGTAATGAGTCTGACAATGTCATGATGCTAGCTGGTGAAATCATAAACCATTTGCTTACGTATTTTTTCGGTTGTTTACACAGTCTGAAACTACAGATGGTAAGCTTTCAAATGATGCGTCATACATTGAAATCGGAAAAAAATTCAAGACGACACGAGTATTTGAATGTTTGTTTGTATCAATGTTTTGCTCAAGAATGGTGACTGCTAAAAACGCTGCTAACAGCTAGCAGCTAACGTTTCGTTCTAAAACGAAATAATGTTTACAAGCCAGGTATCACTTATAGTACAGCGGCTTAGCTCTCATATTATGAGGAATTGTGCACTTTTTGAAGAAAGCATGACATTTCTACCATAGTTAGTACAGGGCCGCTTGGGAGATATGCGAGGCCCTGTGCGAAGTCAGATTTGCGAGGCCTTTTTTTTTGTTGTTGTTGTATT
The DNA here is from genome assembly GCF_963989245.1 of Nansenia antarctica. Classification (NCBI taxonomy): domain Eukaryota; kingdom Metazoa; phylum Chordata; class Actinopteri; order Argentiniformes; family Microstomatidae; genus Nansenia; species Nansenia antarctica. Next base: position 46,627,944 of record NC_137675.1, read on the forward strand.
GGAGGATTTTTTTTTTTTTTTTTTTTTTTTAAATTAGATTTAGATACACAATACATATGTATCCGAGGCCTTTTATAATGATGTAGGCTACTGTTATAACCGCGCGACACGCACACACCGATATATTGCAAGAAATGCGCTCACATGCTGTGCTGATAGACAATAGCATATCTACTTATTTAGATAGTTTACAACCATGTTTGTTTCATTTCAAACCTTTTATACTCGTAAAGGATTAGGATTTAGGATAAAGCAGTCATCATACCCAACATTAAATACGCACAAGCCATTATTGACATGAATAGAGATGTTACTCACCACCATGTAGGCCTATCCTTTATGTTGAAAAGCTTACAGCAAAAGCAAAAAGACATGTCCCGTTTTTGAGAGTACACAAGCCACTTTCTTTCTATTTTTTCCCCATTTGGTAGTTTTCGGAGAAATAAAGTTTCACTAAAGTTCCTGTTCTCATTATTTTTAGGATAACTAAATCCAGGTTTCATCTTTGGGGGACCTCTTCTAATGATCACTTCTGTAACTGTAGAGTCCATATGTACCGGCCAATTTACCAGGATCATCATACATGACATATCTAACACCGTAGGCTCGTCTTGCGTTCCATCACTCTCAGCCCTGCTGCTGCTCTGAGTAGCTCCATCTTCCGCCTCCGTATCCTCTACTTCGCCACTCCTGACCATCATCACCTGGGGCTGGGCAGCCCCACTGCTGCCGGTGTAGCAGTTGTCCTCCTCCACCTCAGAGACATCATCTTTGCCTCTCAGGGGGGGCTGTGCCGTGCTACTACTAGCATTGCTAGTGCTAGCAGTAACGTTAGCTTCTTTGGTGCTAACGGGAGCCTCACTTGTTTTTAGAAATGTTTCGAACGAACCTCTAAGCGAGGCCCTGAAGCCTTCCTTTCTTTTATTTGTATTTCTTTTTTCAGCACCTGATTAACATTTTCTTCCTCGGTCTCGTTCCCTCTGCATTTTGTCCGTTGCACTAAGCAGTCACTATGCACAACAAGTGTCAATGCGCAGCCAAAAATTCTTTTCACGTAAGGTGTCATAGGGGGAAATTACTTTTTTCTGTTGCTAAGAATCTCCCTGTCCTACAGGTATGCTAGATTTTAGATGTATGATTGACTATGATTATCACATGTGTGAACATTTAGAAATGTATTAAAGGCAAAAATAATAATATGGTCCCTTGCCTGGCGCTTTGGAGGGCCTCGCCAGCCAGGGTACAAAAAATAACAAAAAATAAAAAAAAAAGTTTTTTATTTTTTTTACCCTGCCTCACGCGAGGCCCTCCAAAGCGCGAGGCCCTGTGCCACCGCCCCAGCTAGCCCCCCCTTAAAGCGGCCCTGAGTTAGTACATACCATAAGGTTTATTTTCAGATGTGGAGGGAAGTCAGATTTGACCCCAGAGGCCCGGGAGAGGTCAAATTCAAGATGGCCGCCAGGCCACCCTGTCTAATGTTCAAACACGCTTAATTTTAGAACCAAACAGAGTAGAAAAACACTTTAGGTGTCCTTTCCAACTAAGTTAGGGATGCCCAATTATTTGGTGATACTTTTGAGATCGCCAGAATTCAAGAAAATGCATTTAGGTCAAGGTCTATGTAAAGATTTACCTCAGAAAATGTCATTTTATTTATTAACTATGTAGGCCTATTTTTTAGGCCTACGTTTTTATTGCCCTGCATTATTCAGTTATTATTTACTGGGATGTGTGGTTATTTTATTTTATTTATTCCTGCTAAGCACAGAGTTATGGCTATGTTGAAGTTGCTGGGAGACTGGCTGGAAGACAGTGGCTGGACCGATGCCCTAGTCCAGGCTGACATTGCAAGTTCCGGGACTGCGAATTCCTTCATACATGCCAGCCATGTCACCAAGACCCGCCATGCACACCAGGTCACAGCTGCAAGCCTCTACACACTCCTCCAACAAGCTTACAGTGAAGACTGCTCATCTGATGATACTGATGCCGTGCCACCTGATAGTCCATCTTTTGATGAGTGGTGCATACAGCGAGCAAAAGACAGTGTTCACTTTGATTACTGGCTTAAGACCCTGTCATTGGAGCTTCTCTTGCTGCGGTACATCAGGTCACTTCGTGAAGGTAACTTCCTGCTGTACGTGGAATCCCTGAGGCAAATCATTCCCTGGATGTTCGCCCTAGATCACACACACTATAGCAGATGGCTTCCCATACACATCCGTGACATGATGACTCTTGCTGAAAAACACCCAGATGTCCTAGCAGAATTCAAGTCTGGAAATGTTGTGGTGCACAAAACCAGTAATAAGTTCTCTGCCATTGCACTTGACCAGTCCCATGAGCAGAACAACGCTGTGATATTCTGACGTGTAGCAAGAATATAATGTATAAATGATGAGACACACACTGGATATCAATTGGACTCTTTAGTTATTCGACGTGCTCTCATTACAGCATATGCATTGACTGACTCCAGACTGCGCATGACCGGGTCTTGACTCTTGACAGTGTATCTAGTCTACCACCAGGTGGCAGTAGGTGGTCTAAACATTACATCACTCCTTTTTTTAAATAAATGATAAAGTGCATAACATTTAGCACATACACTGGTTCCTGAACTAAAACATGGCTCTCAACAAAGTAGCAAATCAAAATACATTCCTTGTGTTACTTTAATCAGTCTATTGTTCTCAGATTTATATAGATGTATAACATTCAAACAGTCCATTAACTTGGAACATTGTTAACTCAGAAGAACATGTTAACAGTCCTTTGGTACTCCTGCTCTTTAATCGAAGTCACGCAGGTCTGTTCTCCCTAACTGGATACCTCGGCGGAGGTGCGGGTGGAGGCGTAGCTGGGCCTACTTCCTCACTGACCTCTGAACTTAAGTCCATTAGAGTGTCTGGGTTGTCTCGGACAATCTTCTTAAAGAATGAACTGTTCCTAGTGGTGGTGTAACCACTTCTTCCAGCTGTTATCATGGAACCTTTGACATCGATGACTGTGAGCGGCTCTGCGTTGTAAGGCGTAGTAAGCTTGTTCTGTTTTGGTTGACGACACAGGACGGTGTCTCCTGGCTTGATGTTAGAAGGCGTAGCGTGTCGTCGAGCATCTGAAAGAGCTTTCATCTTTGCCTTGGCCTCTCTGTCGATTCTGCGTATCTCTTCGTCAGCAGGGATGGTGATTGTGTCTGCTGAGGGTAGCTTGGTGGTCATCTTCCGTTGGAATAGTAACTCGGCAGGTGACGTGTTCGTCGTGCTGTGGGGAGTGGACCTGTACTCACGCAGGAAGACGTGCAGCTGTTGTTTCCATGGCATCCTCTGCATCTGGGCGATTCTGATTACTTTCCCGACGGTGCGCATGAATCTCTCAGCTGTGGCATTAGCTTGTGGCCATAGAGGTGTTATCTTCCTGTGCTTGAACCCTAGGTAGTTGGCAAACTCAGCTAACTGGTTGCTGTTGAAAGGAGGTCCGTTGTCAGTCTTAACAACTCTTGGGATTCCAAACATGGAGAAGACTTTGTCCATGACTGGTATGACTGTGTTTGCTGAGGTAGATCGAATAGCCTCAACAATTGGGTATCGTGTGTAGTCATCGACTATAACTAACAGATATTCTCCCGATGGGAGTGGGCCATAAAAGTCAGCACTAACACTGTGCCATGGTGCGTCTGGCAGCTCAGACATTTTGAGTGGTTCGGTCTGGCTGACTGGAGTGTTCACTTGACATGGGAGGCAGGTCTTGGTGATGGTCTCTACCTGTTGGTCTATGGTAGGGAACCATACCTTTTCTCTGAGTAGGGCCTTTGTCTTAGCTACGCCCTGGTGGCTTTCATGAGCAATCTGCAGCGCCCTCTGCTGTAGAGCTGCAGGTATGACAATCCTGGTGCCTCGCAGTATGATGTCGTTACCTGTGGACACTGTGAGTTCATCACTGACGAGCTTGTATGGTTTCAGTGCAGCAGCACCTGGTGAGCGGTCTGTGATGAAACGCCATGAGTCATTTATGATGTGTGCACTGACCTGTTGCAGGATTGTGTCTTTCAATGTCTCTCGCTGTATCTCTTGTAGTGTCATCGCCTTGGGTGTTGCTTGAAGTGCTACGAAGTTAACGTACTCCTCTGCAACCTTGGATGCTCTTGTGTTCTGTGACGAATGTACCGGGAGGGGGTGTCTAGACATGTAGTCAGCTGGATTGTCAGCTCCTTTTCTATATTCCACTCTGAAGTTGTACGGCTGTAGTCTGAGGCCCCATCTCTCGATCCGTGCAGGTTGTTTTGATCTCGGGTTATTCCATATCATCTCCAATGGTTTGTGGTCGGTTACCATGGTGAATGGATGTCCATACAGATACAGGTGAAAATGTTCGCAGCTCCAGATGATGGCTAGGGCCTCACGTTCTGTTTGCGAGTATCTCGTTTCTACATCGCTGAGTGCGCGGCTGGCGTAGGCTATGATGCGCTTCTCTCCCCCTCCTCCTTTCTGACAGAGGATGGCGCCTAGCCCCACCGGACTTCCATCAACAATGAGCTCCGTCTCCTTCCTGGGATCGAAATATGACATTGTTGTGTCGCTCGTCAGGCTGTCCTTGAGCGTCTGGAGTGCCGTAGCTTGATCACTGCCCCACTGCCACGGAGTGTCCTTCTTCGTGAGCCCACGGAGCGGTGCAGTGATGGTTGAGTAGTCCTTTATGAACCTGGCGCAGTAGTTGGCCATGCCCAGAAGACTTCTGATCTCACCTGGATCTTTGGGGTCGCTGGCGTCGTGAATGGCTGACACCTTCTTTGGATCTGCAGAAATCCCGTCGGCAGAAAAAATGAACCCAAAGAATTCAAGGCGCTGCTTGTTGAATTCGCATTTGTTGCGATTGAGTGTCAAACCACTGTCTTTCAGTCTTTTAAACACTGCTCTCAGAGTGTCGTCGTGTGCTTCCTGAGAGACGCCATAGATGATGATGTCATCGCTGAGGTTCTTCACGCCCGGTATACCTTGCAGCGTCTGGCAGATGGCGTTCTGGAACACTTCAGCGGCGGATGATATACCGAAGTTCAGGCGTTTGTATCTTCTTAGCCCGAGGTGTGTTGTGAACGTTGTGATGTAACGACTCTCTGGATGCAGCTCAAGCTGGTGGTAGCCTGCTGTGAGGTCCAACTTCGAGAATACCTTGGCACCGTTCAGCTCGTGTATTACATCGTCCATTGTTGGGGTGATATGTCGTTCTCGCTGAATTGCTGTGTTCGCCTGACGCATATCAACGCAGATTCAGACTTTATCAGGGTCTTTTGGCTTCGGTGGTGTGACGATCGGGGAAACCCAGGGTGTTGGTCCAGATATAGTTTCAATGATACCGTCGTTCTCCAGCTTCTGAAGCTCCGCCTCGACCTTCTGACGGACATGGAAAGGGACCCGTCTGTGCGGCTGGCACGTCGGTTGGATGTCGGGGTCTATATGCAGTTTCACCTGGAAGTCTTTCAGCTTTCCGATTCCGGTGAAAAGCTCTGGGTAGCTCTGCACGAGTTCATCTGCGACAGTACGCCCACTGGGTGGCATCACTGGCGGCGTGTTCACCATATTGATGATCTGGATCAGCCCTAGTTCACTGGCAGTTGCGTAGCTGAGCAGAGATTGTCCGGCGTCGCCTCTGAGAACGTAGAACACACTCTCTGTCCGCTTGTTAGTAGCCTGTACTTTGCATGCAAATTTACCAATGATAGGTAGAGCGTTGTTGGACCCATATGGAAATATTTTGATCATGGCTGTGCTGAGCATAGGCTTTGGGTCAAGTGTGTTTAACACATCTTCATTAATTATGTTGACAGCTGCTCCTGAATCAATCAGTATTTTAACACTGACACCTTTCAGCTTGATGTTGGTCTGGGGTTGCTGTATACTTGTGCTGTTGATTACATACACATACCTTTCGTCTCCACTTGATGAGTCTCTTGATTTGGTCTCGGAGCATGCTGTCACCTGGTTCACTTTCTTAGTGCTCCGCTGCTTGTAGTGAGCTGTGTCTTCCTCTTGGCTTTGATGTGCTAATTTCTGACCACGGCAGTGTTTGGCATAGTGGTTAGGCTTTCCACAGGCCCTGCAGTCCTTCCCTCTGGCTGGACAGTCACCCTCGTGTGGATAATTTCCTCCACAGTTTCTACATTGCAAGCTCTTCTCTTTGCGCCTGTATGCTGCATGTTGCTGTTTGGCGCCCTTGAGATGCAGTGCATTAATTGCGGTGACAGCCTTCTCTTCTATGCTTTCTGCCTGTTGTTCAGAGATCTCTAACATTCTTCCTAGGTCTAACATATTAGTCAAAGTCATGTTTGGCTCTCTGCAAATTCACAATCTTTAGCTAGCATCCTCAGTCTGGTATGAAATGTGTCTAAAGACTCACCGGGAAGCTGTATGGCTTGTCTGAACTTGTACACAAGGTATTGTGTGTTCTTTTTCGGTGAGAAATATCTGTGGAGTTTCGTTTTTGTGTTTTCATAGTCATCACTGTCGTCAGCCAGCGTGTCGTAGATATCATGGACTCTCTCTCCAGCTAAGTGAAGCAGCAGTGCCCTCTTCCTTATTTCTTGAGTGATGTTTGTGGCTACGGTGTAATTTTCAAATCGGTTGATCCATTTGTTCCATCGCGTTCCAAGCGAACTGGGATCGGTTTCTGTGTCGAATGGCTGTATGGCCATGTGGCCCGAAAATGCCGACTGCATGATGCTATCGTTAGCCTGGGCAGCTTAGCTAACTACTCACTTCGACTTTTCCGGACGGATTCTTCTTCTTCCTCCTTCAAAAATCGACACTGGTGGCGTTTCCACTTTGAATCCTCGTCGCCATTGTGATATTCTGACGTGTAGCAAGAATATAATGTATAAATGATGAGACACACACTGGATATCAATTGGACTCTTTAGTTATTCGACGTGCTCTCATTACAGCATATGCATTGACTGACTCCAGACTGCGCATGACCGGGTCTTGACTCTTGACAGTGTATCTAGTCTACCACCAGGTGGCAGTAGGTGGTCTAAACATTACAAACGCAATGGTGAAAGGTTCTGATGGGGCTATTGGACTGACTGGCAATCCAGGAGCGCTCAGACGCTGGATGGTAGCAGGGCCAGAAATCGCCAGGATCACTAAAGAGTTTGAGGAACAGGCAATAAAGCAACAGCATGGAGTTAGTGACACTGGACACAATCACCATGACCAACACCCTGGTGTGCAAGCAGCATTCCTGAAGGAGGTTAAGGTACTTGTGACAGTGCTGGAAGAGATGGGGAATCCTTTTCTAGAACACAGCCAAGACCTACTAGTCATTGACACAAGGGACATCATGGACACCCAAGTGGCTGAAACTGTGAGAAGGATCGAGACCCTTGGTGAGGAGCAGTACAGCAAGTTTGTGACAGAAAGGCTAGAACAGTGTACAACACCTGTCACGCAGACACTTCGAAAGAACAAGTTGCCACTGTTCAGTAGGCCACCTGTCAAAATAAAGTCAAAAGACAAGGCACAACTTGCAGCACTGAAGAGTGACTGTGGTCTCTTTTCAAGGCTGTACATCTCCTGTCAAACACGAGATGGAGACATAAAAAATGTCTTCTCCCATGAAAACCAGGCAGCCCCACCAGCTCTGTCAACTGGAGGAAAACTTCAGATTGGGGTTAAAGCAGATCTACTTCGCTGCCTGGAGTCAGATCTGCTCGAAGACAAGAGTGTGCCTGTAGCTGATGCAGTAATTATTGATGGTGCAGCGGTGGTTCAAATGCTAAATCCTAGCACATCAAGAACATTTGAAGAGTATGGAGAAACAGTGTTTGCACCATACATCTCTGCTCAACATCAGAAAAGCACCCGCGTTGACCTTGTCTGGGATGTATATCTACCTGCCAGCCTGAAAGCCTCAACCAGACAGAAGAGGGGAAAGGGCACCAGGAAAAGGGTGGCTCCTCCTACTGTGATGCCTAGGGACTGGAAGGACTTCCTTCGATGCGATGAGAACAAAACTGAGTTGTTTTCTTTCCTGTCACACAAAGCTGTTCATCTACCTCTACCACAGGGCAAGGAACTGTATGCAACAGTTGGAACTGGAGTCCTCTGCTCTCCCGCTGAGTTATGCTTGGCCTGCCTTGCCCCATGTTCACAAGAGGAGACAGACACTCGTCTACTTCTGCATGTGGCAGATGCTGTGCAGAAGGGGTGTAAGAAGGTGACCATACGTACCGTTGATACCGATGTGGTGGTACTGGCTGTGGCTTCATTTAGCAAAATAGCTCCTGATGAGCTGTGGGTTGCCTTTGGTGTCGGGTCAAGCTTTAGGTACATAGCTGTTCACCAAATGGTTGCCACAATGAGTCCCATACAGTGCCAGACTCTCCCAGTCTTTCATGCTTTCACTGGGTGTGACAATGTCTCTACATTCGCTGGCCGAGGAAAGAAGACTGCCTGGGAGACTTGGAAGTCTTTCCCAGAGGTCAATGATGCTTTCAATGAACTCCCGTGCATGCCAGGTGAGGTCAGTGAAGAGTCAAAATTACTGCTAGAAAGATTTGTAGTGCTAATGTATGACCGAACCAGTGAGAGCACGGAGGTGAATGATGCCAGGAAACAGCTCTTCACACAGAAGTCCAGAACTTTAGAAAACATTCCTCCAACCCAGGCATCCCTCAAAGGGCACATCAAGCGCACTTGCTACCAGGCCAACTGTTGGAACCAGGCACTGGTCCTGGATCCAAAGATTCCCGAGCCATCTGACTGGGGCTGGACAATGGAAGAAACTGGTTGGCAGCCGCTCTGGACCACTCTCCCTGAAGCCTCTAAATCGTGTCATGAGTTGATCCGCTGTCGTTGTGAGAAAGGGTGCACTGGACGGTGTAAGTGTGCCAAAGCTGCACTTAAGTGCACTGATCTGTGCTTTTGTTCTGGAGATTGTTAGATTTTGATAGTTGTTAGTTGATAGTTCTTACAATTTGCCCTGCTCCACCTTGCCCCGCTCTGTGACTCCGCCCTGCTTCCTTGCTGGGACACTTGCCCCTGTCTCCTCCCATGACAACATACTGTGAACCTAGCCCTTGTCTCCATCATTATAGACTCTTTTCCCTGTCACCCTTCCGAGACTTTGCCACTCCCTTGCCCCACCCCCCAGGACCGCCTCACACCTTGTCACTGCCTCCATGAACTGTGTCTCAATTTGTTACCGTCCACTTGAACTCTGCCCTCCACATCATCACCCCTGCCACCACCTCCACCTCAGAGACTTTGTGTTCTGTGTTCTAGTTCTGTTCTGGTCTTGTGTTGTGTTGGTCTTGTGGTTTGCTATGGTTAATGTCTTGTGTGGTGTCTCTTCTCTTGTCCCTCCAGTCTTCTGGTCTCCCAGTTCCCGTGTCAGTCACTTTCCTGTGTTTCTTAGGCTCCCCCTGTTGGCAGCTCTGTGTATTGTTCTGTTCGTGTCCTATGATTACAGTATGTGTAATTGTCTCCACTTGTGTTTGGTCTTGTCCTTCACCTGCCTCATGTCTGCTTGAATGTTTGCTCCCCGTATATCCCCTCATGTCTTCCCTTGTCTTTCGTCGGTTTGTCATTAGTTTGTTAGTTGTGTGTACCTTGAGTTCCGTACAATTTTGTTTTGGAAATAAACCACCTTTTTGCATCCTTCGCCTGCCTAAGTCTGCATAGTGTGTACTTCTCTACACTAACCATAACAATAGTATCAAAATAGAAGCAAAGTTTCATGTAATCACGTAATTTCAATGTAATTTGACCTTGACCTTGACCTAAATGCATTTTTTTGAATTCTGGCGATCTCAAGTATCACCAAATTAATGGGCATCCCTAACTTAGTTGGAAAGGACACCTAAAGTGTTTTTCTACTCTGTTTGGTTCTAAAATTAAGCGTGTTTGAACATTAGACACGGTGGCCTGGCGGCCATCTTGAATTTGACCTCTCCCAGGCGCGAATTTGCGAAACCTAGGATGGTAGGGGGAGGCAGGGCAATACCGCTACCTGATTGGTTGGCGAAGCACTCCCTCATTGCCCCCTCATTGGCTGGCGAGTCTACCATCTAAAGCCAGACTCCTTGCTATAAGCTAGCAATATTGGGCTAACGTAAACGGCTAACGTAAACGGCTAACGTAAACGCTAGCATGCGGCGTGTGAACGGGTTGAAATGCACGCCCAGAGAAGTTAGAAGTCATAAGGAAACATGTTTATTGACTGGGCAACACAGTGTAAAAATACACAGCTTCATAAAATAAACCAGAAACACTCATTCTGCAGTCTGCACGTTTTATTCTGATATTAACCACCCACAAACCATATTACTGCATAAGCAACCACACAGGGGAAATACAGTATCAAAGGACCAGTACATTTCAGGAACATTTCAGAACTTTAGGAGTTGTTTAAACTTGAACTCTCTTAGATTATATTCAAGCCGATCAGCTACAGTGTTAGAAGCAGTGGCGGCTGGTGCAAAAAAATTTGGGTGGGGCACAGCAGTGTGGCGGGGGGGGTCCTCTTTCGCGCGCGCAGCGCCCGCGATTTTTTTTCGCGTGCACGATTTTTTCCCGCGTGCACGCGCATAAAACACGCACTGGCATTACAACCACTGTATAATTTCAACTTTCACCCTTAAAATGACCGTGTGGGCCATGGAGAAGTTACCCTGTCAACTACAGACACTGAGGTGGAAGAGTGACCGGTCTATGGACGTCGGTACGGTCCAATACCCAGTGTCAGACAAGGAGGAAGTCTAGTCAACAAGGCTAGTACAGGCCTCACAGCTACACTCAGGTTAATAAAGGTAGCAGATGAATATGTGTACTATGTGTCTGTGTGACATGGCTACATCAATGAGCAGAGATGAATGCTGCAGTCAGTAGTACAGTAACTATCTATTTCATAGACACATGATGGATGATGATGGAGAGTGATGGTGGTCAACACATCACAGCAGGTCAACACATTCAATGATGTATCACAACCAGACCATGTCAGAAACACAACCAGACCATGTCAGAAACACAACCAAACCATGTCAGAAACACAACCAGACCATCTCAGAAACACAACCAGACCATGTCTGTATCACAACCAGACCATGTCAGAAACACAACCAGACCATGTCAGAAACACAACCAGACCATGTCAGAAACACAACCAGACCATGTCTGTAACACAACCAGACCATGACTGTAACACAACCAGACCATGACTGTAACACAACCAGACCATGTCAGAAACACAACCAGACCATGTCTGTAACACAACCAGACCATGTCTGTAACACAACCAGACCATGACTGTAACACAACCAGACCATGACTGTAACACAACCAGACCATGTCAGAAACACAACCAGACCATGACTGTAACACAACCAGACCATGTCAGAAACACAACCAGACCATGACTGTAACACAACCAGACCATGTCTGTAACACAACCAGACCATGTCAGAAACACAACCAGACCATGACTGTAACACAACCAGACCATGACTGTAACACAACCAGACCATGTCAGAAACACAACCAGACCATGTCTGTAACACAACCAGACCATGTCTGTAACACAACCAGACCATGTCTGTATCACAACCAGACCATGTCTGTATCACAACCAGACCATGACTGTAACACAACCAGACCATGTCTGTAACACAACCAGACCATGTCTGTAACACAACCAGACCATGTCAGAAACACAACCAGACCATGTCTGTAACACAACCAGACCATGTCTGTAACACAACCAGACCATGTCAGAAACACAACCAGACCATGTCTGTAACACAACCAGACCATGTCAGAAACACAACCAGACCATTTCAGAAACACAACAATGCATCAGCTGAGTTAAAGAAAACCAACTCTTACCTTTGATGACAGAACATGAGCCGTGTTTACCCGTACCTCCGCCTTGCCCCGCGCATATTGCTATGAATAGTTCGAAGATAGGTGCTTGCACGTTAGGTGCAAGGCTGCTTGGTTAACCCATTAGCGGGAACATTATTAGTTGCACAAAATAGGCTGATTTAATTGACCATGAACATCAGAGACAGACATTACGAATGTTCATTTAAAATACTCCGGAAGCCCGAAGTCCGGAAAACCGGAAGTCGGGAGTCCTCAGCATAATGCATTGTCTGCAATACAACCGGAGATTTCTTGGCCAGGGCGCACAAATGTGCGTCCTGGCCAAGAAATAGAGACAGCCAATTGGAGCGCTGCTACAGCTCACGTGTAAGCGAAAAGTATTCGTCCTGGCATAGACTTGCATTGACACGGCGCCCCGCGTTCTCTCCCTATGTATTTTAACAGTGAGTTTTACACACACACACACACACAGATAAAAATGTTTATTGTATTGGAGGATTTTTAATGAATGCTGATAGGCGCCGACAGAATATCAGCCGCATTTTGTGAATAAACAATGTTTATTTAAAAAAAAAACTTTTACAAATCGCAACTAGGAAGTGAAGGTGGGGGCGGCGCCCCAGCGCCCTCTATCGGCCAGCCGCCACTGGTTAGAAGTCATAAAGAAACATGTCACGTTCACGTTGTTGACTGTTGATCTCATTTGCATACTCACGCTACGTTCATGTCTATAAATGTTAGAGCGCCAAATAAATCTTCCTCTTTCCGGAATGTTAACCGATGCGAGCAGTCGTGTGTACGTTATCCTTTCTATCTATATATATATATATACAGTATATATATTATTATCTACGCTGGATGCTTGCTGAGGAACTTGGCTGAACTGTCAATGACATCTGGACACAAGTGGACAGAGGTGGTCAGTGGAACACTTTTTTGGAGACGCATATTACAAGTTTAAACAGCAATGTTTCTCGCTGTCCACTTGCAATCTAATCTCAAAAACACATTCTAAGTGTAAAAGGCTCATTGTTCCCCACCCTTCTAACATGTCTAACATTTTACATTTTGTATCAATTAAGGTAGACTACTGAAGGAGAAGTGAGCGAGGGAAAAGACGAGCGAGAGAGGGAAAAGATCGAGGCAGCCATGAACATTAAGTGGTGTCATATTTGTGGAAAGCAGGATGACTTGGGGATACCGGAGCATCTTGAGGTTAGGCTTAGTTTGGACGGTTAAGTTTAGGCACAGGTATCGAATGGTTAGGGTTAGGTGTCCGTTGTGTTGATCGGATCTAGCCTCTACCCATATCAACAGCCATTTTACAGTCCAAATACAGGTGTAACTGATCAAATGAACTATGGTCCAGACGGTTTATTTAGTGGGTGTATGTCTGTTCCAGCCATTTCAAATCACTATATTTACAAATACGGGCTTTCTTACCCGGCTCTCATCACCAGCTATTATGAAAGATTATGAAAGATTTTTGTTTCTATTCCAACGAGATTACTTAACAAGGTTCTTTAGCCTCAGGAAATGTTTGAAAATCACAGCTGTTGCGCACGCGCCCCTAGCGGTTTAAAGAGAAAATTGCGCTATTTTCTTTCTCACCTTTTTTGGAGCCGTGGTTTCCAGCTTCAGTCTTCAAACGTAGATTTCCTTTGTTTATAGACTCCTGGCTGGCTCGCCATCTATGTGGGTTATTAAGCTACTTGTTGAATACTAAAATGAAGAATATAGTTCTGAGTAGGTCAAGACTATTTATTGAAACAAAGTACAGTTTACAAAAATGTTGAGCTGGTTCCTGGTGTGATGGTCAGCTGAGGTGAATAAGAGAGAGAGCTGCCCCTGAGCTCTCCCCTTTATGTCCTTTCGTATGCAAATATAACTACAACAATGGTCCTATCACAGCCACTACATAGATGCTTGAGGTGTGAAAAAGGGGTCAGTACTTCAGGTCAGAAGCCATCTTAAGGTCAGGTCATCCATTTTGTCACAGAACAAAAGGTAATAAACCCCCACAGCCAGGAGTATCTTACATAACTTATTGAAGTCAAAAGGCAAATAATACATGCCCATACTATACAATTCATGTATGTGTGTGTGTTCAAGTAAAATATACTACATCAGCCAAAACGTGTTCATCGTAATGGCTATAAAGCTTGCCGAAACCAGGGATCAAACCAGGGACCTTTAGATCTTCAGTCTAACGCTCTCCCAACTGAGCTATTTCGACCTGCCTGCAGGGAATCCACCACCATTGTGTGACATACATATGTGACAGGGTCTGGTGAAACAGTCCTCAAGTCGTAAAATATAAAAGAAAAGAAAAAAAAGACAAGGAGTTATTTACAGGACCTGAGAATAACTAAAATGCAGACATTTTCACATCTGAGTTGAAACACGATTGACTTCCACATTGTTCTTATCTTCCATCGAGGTGCTCAGCCAAAACGTGTTGTGCATCGTAATGGTTATAAAGCTTGCCGAAAGCAGGGACCGAACCAGGGACCTTTAGATCGTCAGTCTAACGCTCTCCCAACTGAGCTATTTCGGCCTGCGTGCAGGGTTTCCACCACCACTGTGTGACATACTGTGACAGGGTCTGGTGAAACAGTCCTCAAGTAGTAAAATATAGAAGAAAATAAAAAATAAGATTTGGGGTTATTTACGCGACGTGAGAATTGGCAAAATGCGGACCTTTTCACATGCGAGTTGAAACACGATTGACGTCTACATTGTGCTAATCATCCTTCAAGGTGCTCAGCCAAAACCTGTTGTGCATCGTAATGGCTATAAAGCTTGCCGAAATCAGGGATCGAAGGAAGGACCTTTAGATCTTCAGTCTAACGCTCTCCCAACTGAGCTATTTCAGCCTGCCTGCAGGGATTCCACCACCATTGTGTGACATACATATGTGACAGGGTCTGGTGAAACAGTCCTCAAGTCGTAAAATATAAAAAAAAGAAAAAAAAGACAAGGAGTTATTTACAGGACCTGAGAATAAGCAAAATGCAGAAGTATTCACATTTGAGTTGAAACACGATTGACGTCTACATTGTGCTAATCATCCTTCAAGGTGCTCAGCCAAAACCTGTTGTGCATCGTAATGGCTATAAAGCTTGCCGAAACCAGGGATCGAACCAGGGACCTTTAGATCTTCAGTCTAACGCTCTCCCAACTGAGCTATTTCGGCCTGTCTGCAGGGATTCCACCACCATTGTGTGACATACATATGTGACAGGGTCTGGTGAAACAGTCCTCAATGTGTAAAATATAAAAAAAAAGAAAAAAAAGACAAGGAGTTATTTACAGGACCTGAGAATAAGCAAAATGCAGACATTTTCACATTTGAGTTGAAACACGATTGACGTCCACCTTGTTCTAATCTTCCTTCAAGGTGCTCAGCCAAAACCTGTTGTGCATCGTAATGGCTAAAGAGCTTGCCGAAACCAGGGATCGAACCAGGGACCTTTAGATCTTCAGTCTAACGCTCTCCCAACTGAGCTATTTCAGCCTGCCTGCTGGGTTCCCACCACCACTGTGTGACATACATATGTGACAGGGTCTGGTGAAACAGTCCTTAATTAGTAAAATATAAAAGAAAAGAAAAAAAAGACAAGGAGTTATTTACAGGACCTGAGAATAAGCAAAATGCAGACCTATTCACATTTGAGTTGAAACACGATTGACGTCTACATTGTGCTAATCATCCTTCAAGGTGCTCAGCCAAAACCGGTTGTGCATCGTAATGGCTATAAAGCTTATCGAAACCAGGGATCGAACCAGGGACCTTTACATCTTCAGT
Organism: Nansenia antarctica; assembly: GCF_963989245.1. NCBI lineage: Eukaryota > Metazoa > Chordata > Actinopteri > Argentiniformes > Microstomatidae > Nansenia > Nansenia antarctica. The sequence continues at coordinate 46,643,631 of NC_137675.1, forward strand.
CTAACGCTCTCCCAACTGTGCTATTTCGGCCTGCCTGCAGGGACTCCACCACCATTGTGTGACATACATATGTGACAGGGTCTGGTGAAACAGTCCTCAAGTTGTAAAATATTTAAAAAAAAGAAAAAAAAGACAAGGAGTTATTTACAGGACCTGAGAATAAGCAAAATGCAGACATTTTCACATTTGAGTTGAAACACGATTGACGTCCACCTTGTTCTAATCTTCCTTCGAGGTGCTCAGCCAAAACCTGTTGTGCATCGTAATGGCTATAAAGCTTGCCGAAACCAGGGATGGAACCAGGGACCTTTAGATCTTCAGTCTAACGCTCTCCCAACTGAGCTATTTCGGCCTGCGTGCTGGGCTTCTACCACCACTGTGTGACATACATATGTGACAGGGTCTGGTGAAACAGACCTCAAGTAGTAAAATATAAAAGAAAAGAAAAAATAAGATTTGGGGTTATTTACGCGATGTGAGAATTGGCGAAATGCTGACCTTTTCACATGCGAGTTGAAACACGATTGACGTCTACATTGTGCTAATCATCCTTCAAGGTGCTCAGCCAAAACCTGTTGTGCATCGTAATGGCTAAAGAGCTTGCCGAAACCAGGGATCGAACCAGGGACCTTTAGATCTTCAGTCTAACGCTCTCCCAACTGTGCTATTACGGCCTGCCTGCAGGGACTCCACCACAATTGTGTGACATACATATGTGACAGGGTCTGGTGAAACAGTCCTCAAGTTGTAAAATATAAAAAAAAAGGAAAAAAAGACAAGGAGTTATTTACAGGACCTGAGAATAAGGAAAATGCAGACCTATTAACATTTGAGTTGAAACACGATTGACGTCTACATTGTGCTAATATTCCTTCAAGGTGCTCAGCCAAAACCGGTTGTGCATCGTAATGGCTATAAAGCTTGCCGAAACCAGGGATCGAACCAGGGACCTTTAGATCTTCAGTCTAACGCTCTCCCAACTGAGCTATTTCAGCCTGCCTGCAGGGATTCCACCACCATTGTGTGACATACATATGTGACAGGGTCTGGTGAAACAGTCCTCAAGTTGTAAAATATTTAAAAAAAAGAAAAAAAAGACAAGGAGTTATTTACAGGACCTGAGAATAAGCAAAATGCAGACATTTTCACATTTGAGTTGAAACACGATTGACGTCCACCTTGTTCTAATCTTCCTTCGAGGTGCTCAGCCAAAACCTGTTGTGCATCGTAATGGCTATAAAGCTTGCCGAAACCAGGGATGGAACCAGGGACCTTTAGATCTTCAGTCTAACGCTCTCCCAACTGAGCTATTTCGGCCTGCGTGCTGGGCTTCTACCACCACTGTGTGACATACATATGTGACAGGGTCTGGTGAAACAGACCTCAAGTAGTAAAATATAAAAGAAAAGAAAAAATAAGATTTGGGGTTATTTACGCGATGTGAGAATTGGCGAAATGCTGACCTTTTCACATGCGAGTTGAAACACGATTGACGTCTACATTGTGCTAATCATCCTTCAAGGTGCTCAGCCAAAACCTGTTGTGCATCGTAATGGCTAAAGAGCTTGCCGAAACCAGGGATCGAACCAGGGACCTTTAGATCTTCAGTCTAACGCTCTCCCAACTGAGCTATTTCGGCCTGCCTGCTGGGTTTCCACCACCACTGTGTGACATACATATGTGACAGGGTCTGGTGAAACAGTCCTTCAGTAGTAAAATATAAAAGAAAAGAAAAAAAAGACAAGGAGTTATTTACAGGACCTGAGAATAAGCAAAATGCAGACCTATTCACATTTGAGTTGAAACACGATTGACGTCTACATTGTGCTAATCATCCTTCAAGGTGCTCAGCCAAAACCTGTTGTGCATCGTAATGGCTATAAAGCTTACCGAAACCAGGGATCGAACCAGGGACCTTTACATCTTCAGTCTAACGCTCTCCCAACTGTGCTATTACGGCCTGCCTGCAGGGACTCCACCACAATTGTGTGACATACATATGTGACAGGGTCTGGTGAAACAGTCCTCAAGTTGTAAAATATAAAAAAAAAGAAAAAAAAGACAAGGAGTTATTTACAGGACCTGAGAATAAGGAAAATGCAGACCTATTAACATTTGAGTTGAAACACGATTGACGTCTACATTGTGCTAATCATCCTTCAAGGTGCTCAGCCAAAACCTGTTGTGCATCGTAATGGCTAAAGAGCTTGCCGAAACCAGGGATCGAACCAGGGACCTTTAGATCTTCAGTCTAACGCTCTCCCAACTGAGCTATTTCGGCCTGCCTGCTGGGTTTCCACCACCACTGTGTGACATACATATGTGACAGGGTCTGGTGAAACAGTCCTTAAGTAGTAAAATATAAAAGAAAAGAAAAAAAAGACAAGGAGTTATTTACAGGACCTGAGAATAAGCAAAATGCAGACCTATTCACATTTGAGTTGAAACACGATTGACGTCTACATTGTGCTAATCATCCTTCAAGGTGCTCAGCCAAAACCTGTTGTGTATCGTAATGGCTATAAAGCTTACCGAAACCAGGGATCAAACCAGGGACCTTTACATCTTCAGTCTAACGCTCTCCCAACTGTGCTATTTCGGCCTGCCTGCAGGGACTCCACCATAATTGTGTGACATACATATGTGACAGGGTCTGGTGAAACAGTCCTCAAGTAGTAAAATATAAAAGAAAAGAAAAAATAAGATTTGGGGTTATTTACGCGACGTGAGAATTGGCGAAATGCAGACCTTATCACATGCGAGTTGAAACACGATTGACGTCTACATTGTGCTAATATTCCTTCAAGGTGCTCAGCCAAAACCGGTTGTGCATCGTAATGGCTATAAAGCTTGCCGAAACCAGGGATCAAACCAGGGACCTTTAGATCTTCAGTCTAACGCTCTCCCAACTGAGCTATTTCGGCCTGCCTGCAGGGATTCCACCACCATTGTGTCACATACATATGTGACAGGGTCTGGTGAAACAGTCCTCAAGTTGTAAAATATAAAAAAAAAGAAAAAAAAGACAAGGAGTTATTTACAGGACCTGAGAATAAGGAAAATGCAGACATTTTCACATTTGAGTTGAAACACGATTGACGTCCACATTGTTCTAATCTTCCTTCGAGGTGCTCAGCCAAAACGAGTTGTGCATCGTAATGGCTATAAAGCTTGCCGAAACCAGGGATGGAACCAGGGACCTTTAGATCTTCAGTCTAACGCTCTCCCAACTGAGCTATTTCGGCCTGCGTGCTGGGCTTCTACCACCACTGTGTGACATACATATGTGACAGGGTCTGGTGAAACAGTCCTCAAGTAGTAAAATATAAAAGAAAAGAAAAAATAAGATTTGGGGTTATTTACGCGACGTGAGAATTGGCGAAATGCAGACCTTTTCACATGCGAGTTGAAACACGATTGACGTCTACATTGTGCTAATATTCCTTCAAGGTGCTCAGCCATAACCGGTTGTGCATCGTAATGGCTATAAAGCTTGCCGAAACCAGGGACCTTTAGATCTTCAGTCTAACGCTCTCCCAACTGAGCTATTTCGGCCTGCCTACAGGTATTCCACCACCATTGTGTGACAGACATATGTGACATACGGCCATACCAGTCTGAATACGACCTGTCGTAAAAAGTTTGGTAAGCAGCGCGAGCTATTGATTTTTGTTTGTGTGCATGAGAGTTTAAGTGTTTGAAGATTTGCGTGGATTGAGTGAGTGAAAGGAGAGTTAGTGTGTGAGAGTTTATTCCCCCAGCAGCTTGCTGTTAGGGGGGATATTTTTGTTTTTCGTTTTATTTTTGCACTCGGACGGCTCAAAATGGTGAAGACACGCGGAATGACAGACGACACTGAGAATAACACGGACACAGGCAATACGAAAGAAGGAGAGAAAGAAGGAGAGAGCGAAAGAGAAGAGATGGAGAGACAGAAAGTAAGAGAGGAAATTGAAGGGTATATAAGAAAGGAGAAAGAGAGAATCGCGAGGGAGAAACAGGAGGCGGAAGCGAGAGCACAAGCGGAGCGAGAGGTCCCAGCATACAGCAAAGAACTGACGGTAGCGGTGGAACTGGTCGGAGAGGAGAGGATCACAATGATGGCACTGCTACGGGCGACGAAGGAGGTGTGCGGGCTCGTCGTGGGATGTCGATATATTGGATTGAACAGGTACGAGATCACGATGAGCCATCCGAAGGGGAAGGAGAGGCTGCTCGACGGATTTAAGATAAACGAGACGAGGGTCATGGCGAGGGAACTATGTGGGGATGAAATGGTGGTGTCATTTATTGGACTGCCAGTATACACGAAGGACGGAGACATTTTAAGGAAACTAACAGACTGGGGGGTACACGCGGTCTCCCCGATAAAGAGGAGGATGTGGCCGGGGACCAGCATATGTGAAGGTACACGTTTTGTGAAAGTTAAATTTAATGATGTTGTAAAATCGCTGCCGTACTCGACCAAGTTCGAGACGGACAATGGGTCTGACTTTTTTCGGGTGATTCATGACAGACAGGTGAAGGTGTGTAGGATGTGTCTGCAGCCAGGGCACATCCTACGAGAATGTCCCGAGTTCAAGTGCAGAAGGTGTGGGCGCAGCGGCCATTATGCGAGGGAATGCGCGACGTTTGAAAACAAGTGCAGGGGGTGTGGGGACCTGGAATCCCAATGCAAGTGTAGGGAGGAAGAAGTAGTGATGAGTCCATCCACTGTTTTTAGACAGAGGGAGGAAGAAGGGAAGGGGGGAAAGGGGGGAGAGGAAGAGAAGGGAGAGGGAGAGAAGGGAGAGGGAGAAGAGGGAGAGAAGAGCGAGGGAGAAGAGGAAGAGAAGAGCGAGGGAGAAGAGGAAGAGAAGAGCGAGGGAGAAGAGGAAGAGAAGAGCGAGGGAGAGGAGGAAGAGGGGATGGAGGAGGGAGTATCGTTGACAGCTCAGACTGTGCCAGAGACTCAGAGAACGGAGTGGTCGAGACTGACAGGAGAGAGCGGGAAGGGGGGGGGCATGGGGTCGAGCCTCGACAGTTTTATGGGGGTAACCCAGGCATCGGAGTTGCAAGGGAGCGCACAGACGACCGGGGGGAGAGGTTCCCAACAAGAGCCTTTGCCCCCGAGAGTCGTGCGCCCGAAAGAAGCAAAAGAGGCAGGCAACAAATCGAAGGAGGGAACCCCCATGAACAACGAGTCGGAAGGGCGAGAGGCCGTATCCGTAAGCCCCCCCCCCCCCGAAAGCATCTGAAAAGATGTTAACAAACAGTGACGAGGGGTGCGGGGAGCAAGACGAGTCTGAGCTGTTGACGATAGTGGGAGGGAGGAAGAGGGCGCTTTTAGCGGGGAAACTAAAGCGCAAATCAAAGCTGCAGTACATGGAGGGAAAGAAGAAATGAAATAAAAAATGGCAGTAAACATATTTATCCTCCTACACTTGTTTTCAATGGTCACGATTTCCTCCATAAACATCAATGGGCTCAATAACATGGAGAAGCTAGAGGAGGTGCTGGTGACTTTCACATCTGATGTTCTGGTACTGCAGGAGACAAAGTGGACAGACACCAAAATGACAGAAATCAAGGGGAAATGGAGGGGTATGCTGTTTACAAATAATGGGACGAATAAATCATGTGGGGTAGCGATATTAATTAAAGAGAATAGGGTAGAGAATGTAAGAGAGGTTTTGAATGACGGGAAGGGCAGGGTAATAGGGATAGAATTTAATATAAATAATGTAATGTTTAGATTAATTAATGTGTATGCACCAAATAGAGAGGTTGAAAAGAGGGATTTTTTTGTAGAACTGAGCTTGCACTGCACAGGGAATTGTATTTTGGTGGGTGATTTTAATGTATTTTGCACTAAGATGGATGTTTATAGAGTAGATAGTTTTAAGACAGATTCAGCTAGGAGAGGGTTATTAGAAATGATAGAGCAGAGAAATTTAATAGATGTATGGAGAGTTAGGAACACAAGTAAGAGAGAGTTTTCAAGAAGACAGGTAGTTAGTGGGGTTTTGAAGCAGAGTAGAATAGATTTATGTTTAGTATCACAGGGGATAGAAAAGGAAATAGGAGATATACAACACAAATTCACGGGGTACAGCGATCACGCAGCAATCACGTTTCACTTAGGGGGTAGGCACACAGGGAAAGGGGGGGGTGTGTGGTGTTTGAACACGAGGGTATTAGGGGAGAATGAGTATAGGGATATGGTGAATGAGCATATTAGTGAGCGAATGAAGTGTGGAATGTATGAAGAGAATGTGTGTGAATGGTGGGAGTGTGTTAAGAGACAGGTAAAACAATTAAGTATTAGTTATTGCAGAAAACGAAGTCAGGATAGAAAGAGAAAAGAAAGTGTATTGAGAGGAAGGATGGATGAGGAACTAAAAGAAATAGACAGGGACCCAGATAGAAGCGTAGTGAAATACATGGAGATTAGGGGAGAATTAGAAGCGTATGAAAAGGAGAAGTGTAGAGGGGCTATAGTTAGGAGTAGGGCACAGTATACAGTAGAAGGGGAGAAATGCACAGCGTTCTTTTTAGGGTTAGAGAAGCAGAAGCAGGGGAAAACATACATAGAAGAGATAGAGAATGAAAAAGGGGAGATAGTGAAGGACTATGTAGGGGTTTTAGAGACAGTGCAGGAGTATTATGAGAATTTATTCAAAAAAGGTAGTGTAGACAATGACAGTGTAGGAGAAGTTTTAGGGACAGTTGAGCATAGGTTAGCAGATAGTGACAGGGAAGGGTGTGATAGGGATTTATCAGAGGGGGAGGTCACCTTAGCCATTCAGAGCTCAAATAATGGCAAAAGCCCGGGCTCTGATGGCTTACCAGGTGAATTCTACAAGTGTTTTAGTGCAGTGCTTAGTAAGATTTTGTTGAAGGTTTATAAGGAAATGGAAAGGGTAGAGAAGGTTAGTGAGTCGATGGCAACAGGGTTAATTACTTTATTATACAAGAAGGGTAGTAAGTTACAGTTAGGGAATTACAGAGGGATTAGTTTATTGAATACAGACTACAAAGTGTTAGCGAAGATTTTAGCCAATAGGATTAAGTCAGTAGTAGGGTCCATAGTATCATCGACTCAAGCGTATAGCATACCAGGAAGAGATATAGCGGATACAATAGGATCAGTCAGAGATACAGTGAAACACATGAAGGAAGAGGGAGGGATAGTGTTGAGTGTAGATTTCAATAAGGCTTTTGATAGAGTAGAGCACGAGTTTATGTTTAGGACGTTAGAGAAGTTTGGTTTTGGGAAGAGGATAGTTCAGTGGATTAGGTTACTGTATAGTTGTGCAAAGAGTAGGGTAAAGTGTAGTGGAGTTTTGACAGACAGTTTTAGTTTAGAAAGATCAGTTAGGCAGGGTTGTCCGTTGTCCAGTCTGCTGTACAGCATTACAGCAGAGCCACTGGCGACGTTGTTAAAATCAGACAAAAAAATTCAGGGTATACATATTCCAGGGGGTGGGAGGAGTTTAATACATCAGTATGCAGACGACACAAACATAACAGTTAGGGATGTAGACAGTGTGAAGAGAGTAGTCAAGTTATTAGAAGTATATGGGAAAGCATCAGGGGCCAAAATGAATGTAGAGAAGTCAGAAATACTGTGTGTAGGGAGTGTAGACATGAGTGAATGTGATATACCTTTGAAAGTGGCAAAAGGAATGATAAAAGTGCTAGGAGTGAATGTGGGTGTGAATGAAAAAGAAGCAAGGGATGTAACATGGACAGGGATTTTGAACAAGGTGAAACAAACACTGAATTCATGGAGAAGGAGAAAACTGAAACTAAGGGGAAAGGTGACGGTAATAAACTGCCTGATCCTATCAAAGGTGAATCATGTGTTGAGTGCACTAGATTTACCTTTGTGGGTCACGAAAGAATTGAATGGGGTGATAAATAGTTTTTTGTGGGATAGCAAGCAGGCACTAATTAGGCACGGGGTGTTAATAAATAGTTATAAGAATGGGGGGTTAAAATTGATAGATATAGAAGTGAAGAAAAGGGCACTTAGGGTCAAAATTGTGAAAAAGTTTTTGTATGGTAGGGATGAATATTGTTGGATGGGTTTCTTTGAGGATTATTTGCACAGATATGGAAGGTGTGGTGTGAATGGTCTTTTAATGGTTTTTAATAAACCACGGTACGAGGGAATGTCACTGTTTTATAGAGAGGTGTTTGAGGCATGGGGGAAATATTTAGAGCAGGTAAGGTACAAGTGTGTAGGGAAAGATGAGGTTTTAAATCAGCCCATCTTTTTCAACCCCAAGATAAAGTACAATAGCAAGATGATAGTTAGTAAGCATTTTGAACAGGCAGGGTTTAGACAGATAAAACATATAGTGTCAGAGAACAATTTCAAAACAGAGCAAGAGATAGTGCAGGGAATAAGGGCAGTGAATAGGGATATAAGAAAAGGTGGGATTGCAGGAGTGTATAATAGAATTAGGGACAGTATAAGTAGGGAATGGAAAACGTTAATGTTAGGACAGGGAGAGGCAGGTGAGGAAAAAAAGATGGTAGAATTAAGGGTAGAAAGGAAAGGTTTAGAGGTCAAGTTTGAGGATGTGAAAACGAAAGGGATATACATGGATTTACTGGGTGATGGGTTGGTGAGGCCAGCGTCAGAGAAGGTGTGGGAAAGGGTTTTTGAAGGTATTGATGTGGGAAAGGTATATGGGCAAATCTGGGTGTGAAATATAATAGCGTAGAATGTGAGCACAATGATTTTAAGATTAGGCACAATAGGGTTTACACAAATGTCGTTTTGCACCAAATGGATAGGAATATAGGTAGGGTATGTGATGTATGTAAAGGGAGGGATGAAAACTTTGACCACTTTTTTGTTGAATGTCCAAGTTTGTCTGTCTTATTTGTGAAAGTAAAGGGGTGTTTAAGTGTACACTGTGGGGTTACCGTCAGGAATGAGATTGAATGGAAGGAATTGTTATTGTTTGGGGTGGTGGGAAAAAAGAAAGAAGTGAATGTAGATTTGGTTAATTTTTTGTTGAGTCACGTAAGGTATGCAATTGTATGTAGGAGGAATGTAGCACATTATGAGGGGAAAGTTACCAGGGTGTGGGAGTTGTTTGTGTCTGTAACCAGGGAGTAGCTAAAGGACTGTAGGATTTTAGGAAGGGCTGGTTATCTAACTAACTCTGAGCTAAATCGGCAGTGTAGGAGGATAGAGGCAGGGGGCGCCAGCAACCCTTTAGACTAGCATTACTAGCATTAGCATTAGCATTAGCATTAGCATTAGCTAACAGACAACTAAACACACAGCAATGTATTGAATATGAACAAACACATTTATTTATACAAATCATATATACATCCCAATATACTCCCTCCCCGCCGGCCACACACACACTCACTCACTCACTCACACACAGTACCTGGCCTGAAAAGGCTTAGAGTCCCGGACTGAAATGAGCGCGTTGAGGCCTGGTTGGAGCTCGCATGTGACTCGAGGAAGGCAGCAGACAAGGGGGGGGAGTGACGTTGCAATTTGAAGGGAAAGGGGCGTCTTCGTAGCAAAACGACGAGGTGTGAATGGCTCAGGTCCGGTGGTCCACGGTCAGCTCCGGTGGTGTCAGCGGTCGGTCGCAATCCACCTCGGAGGCGACGGCTCTGTCCGGCTTGGGTCTCGCTATGCGCCAACGTTAGCAGCCGGCGGCTAGCAAGGCTGGCTAACGGTGACACAGCTAAACTGGGCTAGCGCTGTTAACTCACTAAAACTCCGAACTCTTCTTCACGTCGTCTGTCAGCTTGAAGGCCTCGAAGATCCTCTTGAAGAAGATGAAGTTGGGGTCGAAGATCTCTGGTTCCTCTGTGATGTACTCTATCTCCACCTCGGGCTCCTTCTCCTTCTCCTTCTCACTCTCGTCACTCTAACGCACAGACCACTTCCGTCGCTATATATACCAACCGAACATACATCCGGTCACGTACGCCAATCAAAACCACGCCCACTAATCTGGCGCTTGCACAATACTGAACAAATCTAAGACAGAACTTATACAATTACAATAACAATACATACACCTTCATGAAAACGTACATGAATAGTATGGAAAATAATTAAGGAAATAACAGGGGCAAAATAGGGCTGATTTGGGGAAACTAACTGGCTCTAAATTGTGGGCCTTCATAACAGCCGCCCCATGAAACCCTCGGTTTCATTTAACTATGGAAGGCACACTGGCTAGGCTGCTCTAGCAGCGTGAGGTATGAGGTGATAGTGTCCTTTGTAATTTGAGGGAGCTCAATCAGGCGTGCCACAGGTCGGGTGTAAGTGCGACCACCAACGTCCACGATGGCCGTCCGCACCCTTCCATCCGGACCCGGCAGGACCTTGGTCACTCTGCCTGTCTGCCAGGCGGCGCGTGGAAGGGACTGGTCGATCACCAGTACCACGGCACCTTCGGACAAGTTGTCTCTCTCCCTCGTCCACTTCTGCCTGACTTGCAGGGTCGGCAGGTAGTGCAGTATGAACTGCCTCCAAAACTGGTCCGCGAGCACCTGGCTGTGCCTCCACCATCTTCTTCCGGTGAGCTCTGCAGGGTCGTAGACTACCTGAGGCAGTGCAGAGTCTCGCCGCCCCATCAGCAAGAAGTTGGGCGTAATGGGATCCAGATCTGCTACATCACTGGAGGTATAGCCTAGGGGCCGGGAGTTCAAGATGCCCTCAATCTCTGCTAGTACAGTCTCGAGCACCTCATCGGTAGGCACCTTCTGTCCGAGAATGGTACGTAGGACGTTCTTTACTGAGCGAATCTCCCGCTCCCAGGCTCCCCCGAAGTGTGGAGCATTTGGGGGGTTGAACTCAAACTTCACTTGCTGGGAGGCGAGTCTGTCACGGGCCTCCTCAGTCATCGCAGCGTAGCTCGCCCTCAGCTCGGCCTCACCACCGACGAAGTTGGTGCCTCTGTCCGACCGGAGGGTCTTAGGGGTCCCTCGCCTGGAGGTGAACCTCTTGAAGGACATGAGGAAGCTGTCGCTTGTGAGCTGGTGCAGAACTTCAAGGTGCATTGCTCTCGTCGTCAGGCACGTGTAGATGATGCCCCACCGCTTTTCGGAGGCTCGCCGGTTTCGGACTAGGAGTGGCCCGAAACAGTCGACCCCAGTAGAGTGGAACGGAGCCTGTCTCAGTCGCAGCCGGTCCTCGGGCAGATCGGACATCATGGGCTGCGGCGGCGTGGCTCGCCACCTCTGGCAGTCCGAGCAGGACCTTTGATATCTCCGTACCGCCTCCCGTCCATGGAGTATCCAGAATCTCCGTCGTACCTCCGCGAAGACACGCTCTCCACCCGCGTGCTGCACTTTGTCATCATGGTGCTTGATGACCAATCTGGTGACCTGATGCTTAGTGGGAAGCACGATGGGATGCTTCGTGTCTAGGTCTAGATCTTGAGCGTGGCGCAGTCTGCCACCCACGCGAATGAGAACACCGTCGAGCTCTGGAGCTAAGCCGCGGAGTCTACTGTCCGAGGGGATCGGCTTCCCTTTCTCGAGACACTCCAGCTCTCGGGAGAAGGCATCCTGTTGGGCACTCTGCAGCACCAGGAGCTCCGCCGCGGTGTAATCTTCGGCGCTGAGCGTAGTATCTAGGGGTAGACCGGCCTTGGAGCAGAACATCCTCTTCTGCAGCTCTTCGAGCGTCTCACACTCCTCTCCCGGAGTAGTCTCAGGGTCTACGACCTGGGTGGCTCCGCAGAACAACGTCTTACGCAGCTCTTTGTCCTCTCTGTCTTCTGCTAACGCCGGCGTGGCTGGCCACTCTGACTCCCGCTCCTGTAGGAAGTCTGGTCCCGTGTGATACAGGTGGGGCTCAGCCAGATCCTGGAGAGTTGCCCCTCTCGTGATGACGTCAGCAGGGTTCCTCTTGGTGTCTACATAACGCCAGCAGTTCACCTCAGTCAACTCCAGAATCTCTGCGACTCGGGTGCCCACGAACACCTTATACCGACATGAGCTGGACTTCAACCACTGGAGGACGGTAGTTGAGTCTGACCACATGGTGACGCTCATCAGAGGTAGCTGGAGCTCGTCGAGCAGGAACCTTCCCAGTTGCGCGCCGTTCAGGGCCGCACACAGCTCCAGTCTTGGGATGGACTGTTGCTTTTTCGGCGCCACTCGGGAACGTGCCAGGACAAACGAGACGTGGACTTCACCTCCAAGCTCTGCCGCTCTGACGTATGCCACGGACCCGTACGCCATCTCCGAGGCGTCGCAGAATACATGTAGCGTGATGACACTCCTCTCTAGGTCCGTGGAGGGAGGGAAGTAGCTCCGCTGCAGCTTGATGTGCTGGAGAGTGGGAAGTTCCTGCTCCCAGGCCTTCCACTTCTCTTCTAGGTGACGAGGCAGAGGATCGTCCCATCCTCGTTCTTGGGCCCACAGCTCCCGGACAAGCACCTTGGCCATCGTCGTGAAGGGAGCGATATATCCCAGTGGGTCGTACTGGCTCGCTAGAGTGCTGTATATCGTTCTCATCGTGACGCGTTGGGGCTTGGCAGGCTTATTGCGATAGCGTAGAGTGTCGGTCCGGAACTGCCAGATAAGTCCGAGCGTCATCTCCTGAGCATCGTCTGGTGAGTGAGAGACCCAAGCCTCGCTGCTGGTCGAGGTGGCCTCCTCCGGGAGGTCTCTGATGACTTGCGGGTCGTTGCTGGCCCACTGGCAGATCTCAAATCCACCCTCCTGGAGATGAGCACGCAGGTCCTGGACTAGCTGGCGGGCTTCCGTGGCTGTCTTCGAACTGTGGAGGCAGTTGTCCACGTAAAAGCTCTTATGGACGGCGTCAAACACTCCAGGAGGTGCCGTCTCCTGCGCGGCGTGAGTCTGTAGCGCATAGGTGGCGCAACAGGGGCTGCAGGTTGTCCCGAAGGGTAGCACCTCCCACTGGTAGATAGAGGGTTCGGGGTCGCTCGGGTCCTCTCTCCAGAGAAACCTCATGAGTGGCTTGTCTTCCTCCAACATCCTGACCTGGTGAAACATTCGCTTAATGTCACCACTGACTGCGATCGGCTGCTGACGGAATCGCACCAGAACTCCCAAGAGGGCTGGGGTCAAGGTTGGACCAGGGAGAAGATAGTGGTTGAGGTTGAGCTTCCCCACCTGGTAGCTACAGTTGAAGACCACTCGGTTCTTCCCGTTGTGGTGAACATTGTGGTGCGGGAGGTACCAAGACTCGGCACTCTGGTTCGCCTCGGCTGGCTCAAGCTTCTTCACCAGACCGGACTCCGTCAGTTTCTTCATCTCCGTTCTGTAAGAAGCAGCAAGGACCTCGTCCTTCCTCATACGCTTCTCAGTGCTGGTCAGACACTGTAGGACGGTTCGAGGGGATACTCGAAACTCTGGCATGGGTTCTCTTCGGAGTAGTGGTGTGACGTATCTCTTCACGCCCTGGACTTCGATACGCACTGTCTTTGCTTTAAGGAGGTCTATGGCGTAGACGTCCTCCTTTGACCGTACGTAGAGCTTCTCATTCTTGTAGGGCGCAACGTCTAGCGTCCACAGCTTCTGGACGTTGTCTAGTAGCGCCGCATTCATGGAGTCCACACTGGTGTGAAGGCAGTTGATGGTCTGCACTTCTTCGGTTCGGACATGGAGGGATGACGTAGCTCTCCCGTCTCTATCTCTCCACTCGGTAGCGCCTTGGAGGGCCCACCCAAGCGCAGTCTTAACAGCCATCGGGCAGCCTCGTGGTCCTCTCAGCGGAGGACGGAGCGACACGATCAGTGCAGCGTTGTCCGAGCCGATGAGAAGGGTTGGCTCCGCTCCTTCTATCGGATGTAGGTCTACTCGCCGTAGGTGGGAATATCTTGCGCGTAATCTCTCCAGGGGGTAGTCGTAGCGGGAGAGCGCTAGCTGGTCTGCGGTGAAGACATTCTGAAGCCGATATCTGTCCGACGGCCGCCCCGCCGGGGAGATAGAGAAGTTGATTCTCGCCCCGGTGACCTCTTTAAGGTCGCGACGTATCGTGCGCAGAGTCAGCTTCTCCTCAGTCCCTTGGAGCCCCAACTGGCGCACTGCCTCCTGGAGAAGGATGGTCCGTTCCGACCCGTCGTCTAGAACGGCGTACGTGTCGTACACAGCGTTGTTGTGGTGAAGTCGGACCTTCACCACCTTCAGTAGGACCTTGGAGCCGCTGCTCTGGGTTGGGTCTAGGTAGTAGACAGGTGTTTCCTCTTCCGGTGCGCTACCGGACCTAGGGCTTCTGGTGCCCTCCGTGGACCTGGCGAGGGAGACCTCGTGTAGGATGTTGAGGTGGACCTCCTCACAGCGGTTGCACTTTCTCCTCAAGGTGCAGTTCTTAGCCAGATGGTCGCGCCCACAGTTCCAGCACCTCTTGTTCTCCTCGAGCCACCTCTGCTTGGCCTCGGTACTCAGGTTGTTGAAGTCACTGCACTCATTGAACCAGTGCTCGCTGGTGCAGTACGGACATGGCGGTGGACCTCTCCGTCCCTTTTGAGGGGGTTGAGAGGAATCCTTTCCCTCAGGTCGGGCTTTCCTCTCTCTCCGAGGCTCCTCCTCCGTGTGCAGCACTCCTACTGGGCGTCCTCTGTTCGAGCTCGGCCTGTCCCAGCGGTCTCCCTTCTCCCTCTCCTTCTTCGGCTCAGCGTAACCCATGGCGTCTACGTTGGTGTCATGCACTTCCTCCAGTAGGAACTCCGCGAAGGCAGCCATGCTCAGACCCAACTTCCCGGGGTTACGAACGCGCTGCTGTCGCCGGAACCTCTCCTGCCGGAAGCGTGGGATCTTGCGGAGCAGCCGCTCTACGTTGGAGGTGCTGTTGATCTTGCTGGCGCCAGCTGGGCCCTGCGTCTTCAGCATTCCAACCAAGGTGTGCACGCGGAGCGCGAAGTCATCCAGCGCCCGTTCATCCTTGATGGGGGCCTGCTGTTCGAGGGCTTGCAGTTCAGCAAGGGCGTGGTTCCAGGGACGACCGTAGCGGGCATCCAAGTCGGCGAGCGCTCTGGTGTAAGGTGTCGGTGCGGAGGCATGGGCCAGAACCATGTTGTGGGCTCTGGGGTTCCTCACATGCTGAAGGAGAATCGCATATTTGTAGGACTCTGAGCAGGAGTCGTCCAAGAGCGTGTCTAGGCAGATGCGTAGTTCCACATACTGGCTCCTGTCCTCGTCCTTGAAGAAGGGGAACTTGGGTCCCTCCACCTGGGGAAACATCCTGTAGTGGATGATCGGGGCTGGAGTGACTGTCTGGGTGTCCGGCCTGCATGCCTTTTGGTTCACTGGAGGACCTAGGGGTGTGCTACGCTCTTGGGGAATGGCTCCCCTCCCGGGCAGCGACGCTGGCTCCCTCTGGGCCGCGTAGCGGTCGGGTCCCTGGTCCTCTTCCTTCAAGGTGGTCAGCTGGGCCTGTAGTTGGACAGTCATGGCGGGGGTCATGGAGCCATCGGCGGGGGGTTCAGGAGATGGCACTCGAGAGGGCCGTGCGGATGATGCTCTGGAGCTACGGGCCGACGGAGCTCTGCTGATGCACACGTCGCGCATGGTCTGCATCACTGCCTCCATCTTCTCCGCGTGCAGTTGCTCTCTCTCCATCTGGAGGCGGTCGCGCTCCATCTGGAGGCGTTCACGTTCTAGCGCCTCCTGGCGCTGCCTCTCCGCCGCGCGTTCCGCCCCCTCCATCTGGAGGCGCTCGCGCTCGAACTGGATGCGTTCCCTCTCTAACGCCTCCTGGCGCTGTCTCTCCGCCGCACGTTCCCTCTCTAACGCCTCCTGGCGCTGTCTCTCCGCCGCACGTTCCGCTCCTTCCATCTGGAGGCGTTCACGCTCGAACTGGAGGCGTTCCCGCTCGAACGCCATCTCGGCCTGTTGGCGCATACATTCTGACAGCGCGGCACTACTCCCTCTGGAGTGCATGCTATCCGCCCCAGAGGCAGAACTGCCCACGGAAACCCTGGACCGGGAGGAAGCCACTGAACGGCAGGAGCTAGGTCTCGAGCGCGCCGTACTGGGAGGCAGATCGTTAAGGCTGAGGCCCTCCCTCTTCCGCCCGCAGGCGCTGTCAGACCGGGCCTCTCCTTCCTGCTCTTCCGTTTCTACGGCAAAACCCTGCTGTTCTGCCATCTCATCCTCAGGCTGGTGCTCTTTGATGGCTGTCTCGGTGCTAGCCACCCGCGCGCCGGCGGACACCTCGGCCTCTCCGACCACTGTATCCCGTGGAGTGCGCTCCTCACTACCACTCAGTGAGCTTTCGAGCTCAAGCTCATACTCTGGTAACCTCTGAGGCAACCGCGGGACTCTCTGTGGTCGTGGCTCTGGCTCAGGGGGCGGAGAAGGGGGGGTAACTGTCTTGTCTGGTTGGCTGCGCTCAGCCATGCTATCACTACACAACCTATCCGGCTCGAAGGACCAATTGTAACCAGGGAGTAGCTAAAGGACTGTAGGATTTTAGGAAGGGCTGGTTATCTAACTAACTCTGAGCTAAATCGGCAGTGTAGGAGGATAGAGGCAGGGGGCGCCAGCAACCCTTTAGACTAGCATTACTAGCATTAGCATTAGCATTAGCATTAGCATTAGCTAACAGACAACTAAACACACAGCAATGTATCGAATATGAACAAACACATTTATTTATACAAATCATATATACATCCCAATATACTCCCTCCCCGCCGGCCACACACACACTCACTCACTCACTCACACACAGTACCTGGCCTGAAAAGGCTTAGAGTCCCGGACTGAAATGAGCGCGTTGAGGCCTGGTTGGAGCTCGCATGTGACTCGAGGAAGGCAGCAGACAAGGGGGGGGAGTGACGTTGCAATTTGAAGGGAAAGGGGCGTCTTCGTAGCAAAACGACGAGGTGTGAATGGCTCAGGTCCGGTGGTCCACGGTCAGCTCCGGTGGTGTCAGCGGTCGGTCGCAATCCACCTCGGAGGCGACGGCTCTGTCCGGCTTGGGTCTCGCTATGCGCCAACGTTAGCAGCCGGCGGCTAGCAAGGCTGGCTAACGGTGACACAGCTAAACTGGGCTAGCGCTGTTAACTCACTAAAACTCAGAACTCTTCTTCACGTCGTCTGTCAGCTTGAAGGCCTCGAAGATCCTCTTGAAGAAGATGAAGTTGGGGTCGAAGATCTCTGGTTCCTCTGTGATGTACTCTATCTCCACCTCGGGCTCCTTCTCCTTCTCCTTCTCACTCTCGTCACTCTAACGCACAGACCACTTCCGTCGCTATATATACCAACCGAACATACATCCGGTCACGTACGCCAATCAAAACCACGCCCACTAATCTGGCGCTTGCACAATACTGAACAAATCTAAGACAGAACTTATACAATTACAATAACAATACATACACCTTCATGAAAACGTACATGAATAGTATGGAAAATAATTAAGGAAATAACAGGGGCAAAATAGGGCTGATTTGGGGAAACTAACTGGCTCTAAATTGTGGGCCTTCATAACAGTGTCACTATTTAAAAAGGATGTTAGGTTAGTGCACACACTGGGGAAAGCAGATTTTTGTAAACACTTTGTCAATAATAGCACTTTGGTGACTATTACAGGATCAGGGATGTTAGGTTTTAATATAGAAGATTAGTATCTGTGTTTGGTTTTGAGTCAGTGTTTATGTTTGTTTTATGTTTTTTCTGAGTTGACCAAGGGCTGCCAGGCATAGATAAGACCTGGTATGCTACTTGGTCCTATATTGGTTTGTCTATTCTGGTTTAGGTTTAGGGTTAGGGTTAGGGCTAGGGTTGTGTCTGTCCCACTTTTTGTCTGTCATGAATCACCCGTTTTTTATGTGTCATATGTCCTTTGCTTCATCATTTTTTACTGTTTTATCATTTCTATATTTGTTGTAGCATTTTTTTTGTCTCTTTGTTTGGATTATTTTGCGTATGGTTTATTTGTTATGTTTGACGTTATGATTTTTCTGATTTGACCAAGGGCTGCCAGGCATAGATAAGACCTGGTATGCTACTTGGTCTTTTTTGTTGTCGTCCTTTGTCTATTCTATGTCTGTCCCACATTCTGTGTTGTGCTGTCTGTCATGTCTCACTGTGTTATTTACGTATCGTATATGTATGTGTTTTGTGAATAATGTAAATAACCAACTGAACAAATTATCTGTGAAATGTATTTTTGATAATAAAAGATAAAAAAAAAAAAAAAAAAAAAAAAAAAAAAGTAGTAAAATATAAAAGAAAAGAAAAAAAAGACAAGGAGTTATTTACAGGACCTGAGAATAAGCAAAATGCAGACCTATTCACATTTGAGTTGAAACACGATTGACGTCTACATTGTGCTAATCATCCTTCAAGGTGCTCAGCCAAAACCTGTTGTGCATCGTAATGGCTATAAAGCTTGCCGAAACCAGGGATCGAACGAGGGACCTTTAGATCTTCAGTCTAACTCTCTCCCAACTGAGCTATTTCGGCCTGCCTGCTGGGTTTCCACCACCACTGTGTGACATACATATGTGACAGGGTCTGGTGAAACAGTCCTCAAGTAGTAAAATATAAAATAAAAGAAAAAATAAGATTTGGGGTTATTTACGCGACGTGAGAATTGGCGAAATGCGGACCTTTTCACATGCGAGTTGAAACACGATTGACGTCGACATTGTGCTAATATTCCTTCAAGGTGCTCAGCCAAAACCTGTTGTGCATCGTAATGGCTATAAAGCTTGCCGAAACCAGGGATCGAACCAGGGACCTTTAGATCTTCAGTCTAACACTCTCCCAACTGAGCTATTTCGGCCTGCCTGCAGGGATTCCACCACCATTGTGTGACATACATATGTGACAGGGTCTGGTGAAACAGTCCTCAAGTAGTAAAATATAAAATAAAATAAAAAAAAGACAAGGAGTTATTTACAGGACCTGAGAATAAGCAAAATGCAGACATTTTCACATTTGAGTTGAAACACGATTGACGTTGTTCTTGACATTGTTCTAATCTTCCTTCGAGGTGCTCAGCCAAAACGTGTTGTGCATCGTAATGGCTATAAAGCTTGCCGAAACCAGGGATGGAACTAGGGACCTTTAGATCTTCAGTCTAACGCTCTCCGAACTGAGCTATTTCGGCCTGCCTGCTGGGCTTCCACCACCACTGTGTGACATACAAATGTGACAGGGTCTGGTGAAACAGTCCTCAAGTAGTAAAATATAAAAGAAAAGAAAAAATAAGATTTGGGGTTATTTACGCGACGTGAGAATTGGCGAAATGCGGACCTTTTCACATGCGAGTTGAAACACGATTGACGTCTACATTGTGCTAATATTCCTTCAAGGTGCTCAGCCAAAACCTGTTGTGCATCGTAATGGCTATAAAGCTTGCCGTAACCAGTGATCAAACCAGGGACCTTTAGATCTTCAGTCTAACTCTCCCCCAAATGAGCTATTTCGGCCTGCCTGCTGGGTTTCCACCACCACTGTGTGACATACATATGTGACAGGGTCTGGTGAAACAGTCCTCAAGTAGTAAAATATAAAAGAAAAGAAAAAAAAGACAAGGAGTTATTTACAGGACCTGAGAATAAGCAAAATGCAGACCTATTCACATTTGAGTTGAAACACGATTGACGTCTACATTGTGCTAATCATCCTTCAAGGTGCTCAGCCAAAACCTGTTGTGCATCGTTATGGCTATAAAGCTTGCCGAAACCAGGGATCGAACCAGGGACCTTTAGATCTTCAGTCTAACGCTCTCTCAACTGAGCTATTTCGGCCTGCCTGCTGGGCTTCCACCACCACTGTGTGACATACAAATGTGACAGGGTCTGGTGAAACAGTCCTCAAGTAGTAAAATATAAAATAAAATAAAAAATAAGATTTGGGGTTATTTACGCGATGTGAGAATTGGCGAAATGCGGACCTTTTCACATGCGAGTTGAAACACGATTGACGTCAACATTGTGCTAATATTCCTTCAAGGTGCTCAGCCAAAACCTGTTGTGCATCGTAATGGCTATAAAGCTTGCCAAAACCAGGGATCGAACCAGGGACCTTTAGATCTTCAGTCTAACGCTCTCCCAACTGAGCTATTTCGGCCTGCCTGCAGGTATTCCACCACCATTGTGTGACATACATATGTGACAGGGTCTGGTGAAACAGTCCTCAAGTAGTAAAATAAAATAAATTAAAAAAAAAGACAAGGAGTTATTTACAGCACCTGAGAATAAGCGAAATGCAGACCTATTCACATTTGAGTTGAAACACGATTGACGTCTACATTGTGCTAATCATCCTTCAAGGTGCTCAGCCAAAACCTGTTGTGCATCGTAATGGCTATAAAGCTTGCCGAAACCAGGGATCGAACCAGGGACCTTTAGATCTTCAGTCTAACGCTCTCCCAACGGAGCTATTTCGGCCTGCCTGCTGGGCTTCCACCACCACTGTGTGACATACAAATGTGACAGGGTCTGGTGAAACAGTCCTCAAGTAGTAAAATATAAAAGAAAAGAAAAAATAAGATTTGGGGTTATTTACGCGACGTGAGAATTGGCAAAATGCGGACCTTTTCACATGCGAGTTGAAACACGATTGACGTCAAGATTGTGCTAATATTCCTTCAAGGTGCTCAGCCAAAACCTGTTGTGCATCGTTATGGCTATAAAGCTTGCCGAAACCAGGGATCGAACTAGGGACCTTTAGATCTTCAGTCTAACGCTCTCCTAATTGAGCTATTTCGGCCTGCCTGCAGGTATTTCACCACCATTGTGTGACATACATATGTGACAGGGTCTGGTGAAACAGTCCTCAAGTAGTAAAATATAAAAAAATTAAAAAAAAGACAAGGAGTTATTTACAGGACCTGAGAATAAGCAACATGCAGATCTATTCACATTTGAGTTGAAACACGATTGACATCTACATTGTGCTAATCATCCTTCAAGGTGCTCAGCCAAAACCTGTTGTGCATCGTAATGGCTATAAAGCTTGCCGAAACCAGGGATCGAACCAGGGACCTTTAGATCTTCAGTCTAACTCTCCCCCAACTGAGCTATTTTGGCCTGCCTGCTGGGCTTCCACCACCAACAACTCTGGTTTCTCTTAAAAAAAACGCACAAGCCTTTCGCCTTTTACTAAAGACTTTTAGTCTTCGGTGGGGTGTGGGTTTTTTGTGTTTTTTTGAGAATCTATTTTTTTTTCGCCCTCTTTCCTTACTAGGCTCTATGCCCCTCCTTTTTTTCTATTCTTGGTCGGGGAGCACGTTTTCTCAGTAGGTGGCTTGACCGCTGCTGGGAAGCGGCTCCCCCGACCCACCCCCCCTCTTTGAGCGGAACAGGCCGGGATCCGAGAGGAGCTTCCAAAGACCGCGACTCTTCCAGTAGGTGGCCAGTAGGTGGCCTGCCCGCCACTGGAGCCACTGGAGCACGAGTTCGGCCCCTGGGCAGCCCCCCTCCAAAGAGCGGAAAGGCCGGACCCCGAGTGGAGCTTCCAAAGACCGCGACTCTTCCAGTAGGTGGCCAGTAGGTGGCCTGCCCGCCACTGGAGCCACTGGAGCACGAGTTCGGCCCCTGGGCAGCCCCCCTCCAAAGAGCGGAAAGGCCGGACCCCGAGAGGAGCTTCCAAAGACCGCGACTCTTCCAGTAGGTGGCCAGTAGGTGGCCTGCCCGCCACTGGAGCCACTGGAGCACGAGTCCGGCCCCTGGGCAGCCCCCCTCCAAAGAGCGGAAAGGCCGGACCCCGAGAGGAGCTTCCAAAGACCGCGACTCTTTCCAGTAGGTGGCCTGCCCGCCACTGGAGCACGAGTTCGGCCCCTGGGCAGCCCCCCTCCAAAGAGCGGAAAGGCCGGACCCCGAGAGGAGCTTCCAAAGACCGCGACTCTTCCAGTAGGTGGCCTGCCCGCCACTGGAGCACGAGTTCGGCCCCTGGGCAGCCCCCCTCCAAAGAGCGGAAAGGCCGGACCCCGAGAGGAGCTTCCGAAGACCTCGACTCTTCCAGTAGGTGGCTTGCCCACCACCGGAGCACGAGTCAGGCCCCTAGGCAACCCTTTGGCTACAGAGCACGCCAGAGGTGAGAGAGGGCCCAACACCCACCAGCCGACCCAGCTGAGCCAGTGGACCCCAACCAGACCAGGAGGGAGGACAACTATAACATCTAAGCTAGGAGCGTGAGGGACACAGGGGAGTGCTTTAAAGACCGTAGGTCTTTGGCCACCTGGTGTCCCCACTCGCTCTCAGGTGTCCCTCTTTTGTCCCCAGACGGGAACCCAGTTCCAGACCCAAGCCAGAGTCCAAAATCTGCCGTGAGGACCTGAGAGGAACAACACCCCTAACCTAACGGCAAGTACCCTATTCCCCCCCCCCAAAAAAATATCTACAACCTCCCCCTAACCCTATTCCTCTCCCTCTTTCCTCCCTGATCCTCCACCCCCCCACCCCACTCCAACGATGAACCCCGGAGCGATGCGGCGCTACAACGCCGTCAGGTTGACGCTCAACCCAACTGAGGAGGCTGCCATGGATGGAGCCCCTCAACAGAAGACTGCCAGACCAGTAACAACAATGACCCGCCTGGAATTCAGCAGGGCGATTCTACAGAGAGGTATGGGCTTTGTGCCGTCTGATCTAAACTGCCTGGTGAAGCCCCCTGGGCCCAATGAATGTTTTGAAGTGAGCTTTAAAACCCCCCAACTGTTAGAGGAATTCTGGACCTTTCATAGGATTAATGAACACAAGCCCCCACTTAACCGTTTTACAGCCCACCCACTAACGGATATAGAATCAAAAGTGGTCACAATTCAATTCCACAATGAGGTGATTCAGGAATATGATATTGAGGTGTGGCTACACCGTCATGCCACCCTTAAATCGGGGGCCCGGATGGTCCTGGATGAAGACGGTGTGTGGACGGGGGCCAAGAAATGGCTGGTGCAACTCCGTCCGGACCCGGAGGGGATAGGCGGAGTCCAACATATCCCCAGCACCATCAACCTGGGGAACAACAGGGGCTCCGTCTACTACTACGGTATGCCGAGGCTCTGCAGGAACTGCGGCCAATTGGGCCATCTGGCAGCGGCCTGCAAGGCCGTGGTATGTAAAATCTGCCGCCAAGACCACCCGACGTCGGAGTGCACCACGACCAGACCTTGCAACCTGTGCGGGGGACAGGGGCATCTTTACCGTGACTGCCCAAGTTCCTATACAAGTAGAGCCCGGGGCTATAGGGAATACGAAAAATCCAACCAACCACCACCCCAACCCACACCCCAACCCCCACCCCAACCCACACCCCAACCCACACCCAACATGGAGGAAGAGAAGGGAGAGACGGAGGAGGACCGGCGCTCGAGCGATGGGGGGGACGATCAGAGCTCGAACGACGGAGAAGGAGAAGGAGAGGAACCAACCGTCCCAGCACCCCCTACAGACAACCTCAACACCCCCCCCCTCCTAAAACCCCATTACCACCTCCACCCCCTGCAAAAACACCATGAAGGGGGAGCCGGCCTCTATTGAGATAGCCACCAGCAGCACACTGCAGATCCACCTCCCCTCCCAATCAGACAGTGAAAATGACTGGAGCTTGGCTAAACCAAAACGCAAAAGACCACAAAAAAAGGCAAACCGAAAAAAACCAAACAAAAAGACTACTCCAGAACTCAAACCCCAACGCCATACAGGTAAGCCGGCTCCCACCCCCAAACCCTCCTCCCCACCCTCTTCCTCTCTCCAGTCATCACATGCTCCTGACCCTGCACAGCCCACCAGCCACACCCAGTCCATGCTCACTGGACCGTACGGGCCACCGAAAATCACCTCATCAACAACACAGATGAGGGGGCCACCAGGCAGTCAGTGGGGAGACAACCCCCACACCATGAGCAGCCAAGGGGAGGTGCCACACTATCTGGCCCCCAACGACCCATTGGAGGGCCTCATCTTAATTTGCAATAACTTAGCAAAAATTGGAACAAACCAAATCCAAGAACCATGAAGATAACAATCTCATCTCTCAACACCAGAAGCCTCCGGCAACCAGACAAACGGGAGGTCGTCTACCAGTACATCACCCAACATCAGTCAGACATGTATATCCTCCAGGAGTGCGCCATCCCATTCAAGGAGATGGACGCCACCCTGGAGGAGGAATGGACAAGGGGGGACTCTCTCTGGTCAGGCTCAAACATCGATAGAGCTGATGGGGTCGGCATATTGGTGGCCAACCCTTTTCTCCAGACCAAAAAGGGGGAGGTTGTAGAGAGCGGGCGAATCCTGGTTCTGGACCTAGAGATCCAGGGTTCGCCGCTGAGGGTCATCAATGTGTACGGCCCAAACAACGTGGCCAAGAGAGTCTCCCTTTTCAAGAAACTTCGGTCTCTCCTCCTCATTCCCACACCAGTCCTAGTGGGGGGAGACTTCAACTGTGCCCTCCGGGATGAGGACCGCAGCAGGCCCAGGAGAGACCGATCCACTACAGAACTCCAGTCCATCATAGACGACTTCCAACTGGTAGACGCAGGTGGCACCTCCCCGCCGACACACACAAGGGTGAGTTCCTCCGGGAATTCTTCCTCCAGGATAGACATGTTCTTGCTCTCGCCAGGTCTGAGGATGGGAACCCTGACCAGCCAGGCGGCCCACTTCTCGGACCACAGGATGTTGACCGTGTCCCTGGAATGGGACGGCCAAACAAGAGCGGGTAGGGGAACCTGGAGGATGAATACATCGATCCTTCAGGACCCAACAGTGGTGCATTCCTTCTCCAGGCGCTACCTGGAGTGGAGGACCCTAAAAGAACTGTTCGACTCCCCGATAGAGTGGTGGGAGATGGTTAAGGCCAGGACAAAGGGCTACTTCGGGTCAGTCGGAAGGAGGAAAGCGGCAGAACAGAGGGCCAGGTTTCAACACCACAACGCGGCCCTCCAACGCCTGAGTCTCCTACAGCTGGGTGGTCTGGATGTGGCCCGAGAACTGGCCGAGACCAAACAACACCTTGCCACCCTCTACCGGGAGCAACAACAAAAGAAACAGTTCAGGGAAAAACTCCAGGGCCTGGAGGAGGAGGAGAAATGCACACGCCACTTCTTCCGCAAGGCACGGTCAAAACACAAGCCTATCCTGTCCCTATACGACACCAATGGGGACACCGTGTCAGACAGAGGCAACATCCCGGGGGTGGCAAGAGAGTTCTACGAGAGTCTCTACAACATCAAGACAACCGACGAGACTCTCATGGCCACCTTCCTGGATGGTCTGGACCGGGTCCCCGAGGGTGGTGAGAGTGAGAACCCAGAGCTGACCACGGAGGAGCTCACCCGGGCCGTGCACTCCTTGAATACACACAAGGCTCCTGGACCGGACGGGATCCCAGCAGAGTTTTACAAGACTCTCTGGGATCTCCTGAAGGAGGACTTGGCGGAGGTCTTCAAAGCCGTCTACAGGGAAGGGAGGCTTGGAGAGTCAATGCGACAGAGTACGGTCACACTGATCCCCAAGAAAGGGGACCTCAAGGACCTCCGGAACTGGCGCCCAATCAATCTCCTCCCAGTGGACTATAAAATAATGACAAAAGCCCTCACTCAACGGTTTCAAACCCTCCTCCCCTCAGTTATAGCCCCTGACCAAACCTGTAGCGTCCCCGGTAGGTCCATCAACGACAACCTGCTCCTGGTGAGAGACCTCATCCTGCACTCCCAGGAGCGGAGGTCCCCTTTAGGCCTTCTCAGCCTGGATCAGGAGAAGGCCTTTGACAGGGTTAGCCATGGTTTCCTGCAGAGGGTGCTGAAGGGCATGAACTTCCCCCAGCACCTGCTCAACTGGACCGAACTCTGCTACAACAACATCACGAGCAGAGTTCGGATCAACAACCAGTTGACAGACCCCTTCCCCATCAAAGCGGGAGTACGGCAGGGATGCCCCTTGGCCCCTCTGCTGTACGTCATCTACCTGGAGCCGTTCCTACAGAAGATCAGGAGCTCCCCCAACATCATGGGCTACCCTCTACCAGGGGCCCGTGGGGAGAGGCTCAAGGTGGTGGCGTACATGGACGACATCACCATCGTCGGCACAGATAGTCGCTCCATTTCCACAGCAACGTGGTGGAGGACTACTGTGCAGCCACTGGCGCCCTGATCAATAGGGGTAAGTGTGAGCTGTTTCTGTCGCAGCACTGGCAGGAGAACCTGGCAACCTCCTTCCCTGTAAAGACGGAAAACATTAAGCTGCTGGGGATCACCTACCAGAAAGATGGAGGGGCCTCCGGCAGCTGGAAGGAGACCATCCGCCAGGTCCAAAAGAAGATCTGTGAGTGGAGTGCACGGCCCCTCACAATGACAGGCAAGATCCTGGTCCTGAAGGCTATTGTTCTTCCCATTCTCCTTTACCTGGGCAGGGTGTTTCCCCCAGACAGAGCAGTATCCAAAACCATCGAAAGGATCATGTTTACCTTTGTCTGGGGGAGCCAGATGGAAAAACTAAAACGCACCACCCTGTACAAAACAGTGGAGAATGGGGGGAAAGGGGTCCCAGACATCCTAAACATCATTAGGGCACAGGGACTCTCCAACCTCATCAACAACATCAACAACAAAGATAGGAAAGCCAGGTTTTTTTAAATATTCTATGCCACACCCATCCTCCGGACACTCAGGGTGACCGCATTAATAAATCACACTGTGCCCTACAGCTGGGACCCCCCTCCAGTCTACAAGATATGGAGGGACTTTGCCTTCAGGACAGGATTGTCCGCGGCTGGGCTGGCCTCATGGAAATACAAAGACATCATGACCTTCATAAGGTCAAAGGAAACCATGACTCACCCCAAGGCCAGCACAGCCGTGGACTCCAAACAGGTATGGAAAAACATTAATCATAAATGTACTAACAATAAACAAAAAGACATTGCCTGGATGGCTGCTCATGGTTGTCTCCCCACTAGGGAATTCTTGCATAGGCGGCACATCGCAAAGACCGAGAAATGCCCCCACGGATGCACGGACACAGAACACATTAACCACCTGTTCTGTGAGTGCTCTGTGGCCAGGCGGGTCTGGGCCCTGTTTGTTCCCTCTGTCTCCCTAAACAGCCTGCTGACCCTGCCCCGCTTGACGGCCGAGAACATCCTGTATGGTCCTCCCGGGGGGTGCACAACCCCCCAACTACAACAACAGTGGAGGATCATCAGCGCCGTCAAGCAGGTACTCTGGGAGACGAGGAACATCAGGGTCTATCAGAAGCAGAGCGTCGACCTGACAACCCTGAGGAGGAGAATCACCCTCTTCCTCAGGGACCATGCTATTATTGACTTTAAAAATAACCCGGATCAAGCAAGAGCGGTGTGGGGGGTGGAGAGATGGAAGGACGTCATCCTCTAAACCGCCCCCCATGCCGCGCCGCATCGCCCAACCCCCCCCACCCCGGGCCTACCTCACTACACCACCAGTTCCTGCACTATCACCTTCACCACCGTTCCAGCACAAGCCCTGGTCAGCAGTATCACCATCACAAGGACCAGGAGAGGAGCAGCGCACAACACCAACAGGGAAGTTTACTGCACCTTCCACCACCTACACATGTACACAGCACTGACCCACTTCCTACCCTCACCAGAATATCACCACACACAACCCACAGCCGAACCAGCCGTCTCTGCCAGCACCACCAGCACCAGGATGACCAACATCACTGGGTCACAGGGAAGTACTGATCACCCGCCTGACACCAAAATGCACACTACACAAACCATGCACACCTCCCTTCTCTCACTCCTGTATCTTTTCAGGTCATATCCAGCTCTGACACCTACCCAGGCTCCCAGACCCAGGAGCAGAGACCGGCTGGAACCACCACGTCACCCCAGCACCAACCCCAGGTTCCAACTCAGCGACCCCAAACCCCCTGTTCCGGGCCCCCCCCCCCCTACCCGCCCAGTCCCCTACCCGCCAACCCCTAACCCCCAGCCCGGAACAAGCTGAGAAGAGCCAGGGAGCTTTTTTCCTGGATAAGCTGTGTACAGGGTTTTCGCCTCTGCTTGCCTGCCATGCGCCGAGCTCTCTGGGCCTCTCCTCGGGGGCCTCCGGTCGGCCTGCGTGCTCGATCTGCTCCGCCGCTGGGGCGCCTGGTCCAGCTAGCCTCGTGAAGGGCTACAGGAGTCTGAGCCTGGTGGGCTGGGCCGGATGCGCCGGGGGTGGGGCGGGTCGGGTGAGTCGGGTGTGTGGGGTCCCTCGGGGGAGGGAGGTGGGTGAGCCACGGCTTTGCACTGGTGGGCAAACTGGATAGTAGTCGCTCTACAACTAGAGGGCTGCAGGGGAATTTTTTCCCGGATGCACAGCGAACAGGTTTTTTACCCCTGCCTCCTACCGACACTGGAACCTGGACACTGAACACTGAACACTGAACATTACACTACACTGAACACTGAGCACTTTAGTTAATTTAATGTTGGTTGTTGTTGAATGTAATGTCTTAAATGTCTGATTGTGTTGAACTCTGGCCTGGCGCATAGACCAGGAATTGTGCCTGGCACATAGACCAAGAAGTGTGCCTGGCACATAGACCAGGAACCGCGCCTTTTCGTTGGTACTACTGACTGCCGAACGACTGCCGACCAAAGCAGAATGACACCAAGCACTACTGAAAAAAAGACATGTTGAAGCTTGTTTAAGGTTTGCCAAACAACATTTGGACAACTACTGGGAGCATGTACTCTGGTCAGATGAGACCAGAATTTAGTTTTTTTTCTGGCTGTCACACAACACACCATGTTTGGAGGAGTCACACAACACACCATGTTTGGAGGAGAAATGCCACTGCACATCATCCGAATAACACTATACCAACAGTGAAGTTTGGAGGTGGAAGTATCATGGTGTGGGGCTGTTTCTCCTCTCGTGGTACTGGCAGACTTCATATCATTGAAGGAACAATGAATGGAGAGCCATGTACAGAGAGATTCTTGAGATGAACCTGCTGCCATCCACCAGGATGCTGAGGATGAGACGTGGGTGGACCTTCCAGCAGGACAACGATCCAAAGCAGACAGCAAAGGAAACTCGCAATTGGTTTCAGAGAAAGAAAATCAACTTCTGAATGGCCCAGTCAATCACCAGATTAAACCCAATTGAACATTTGTGGAAGCATCTGAAGATCCAGATTCACAAGAGGGCCCCCCGCAATCTTCAAGATTTAAAGACAATCTGTGAAGAGGAATGGGCCAGAATCACACCTGAATACTGCGGGTGATTAGTTACTTCATACAGAAAGCACCTTGAAGCTGTCATTACAAACAAAGGCTTCTTCACTAAGTATTGAATTAATTTCAGTTAGTGTGTTCAATATTGTTTTCCTGTTTCATTCCACATAACTTTATTTACGTTTGGACTTTAATGTTTAGATTTTTTGTCTGGATTGTTTGAGTTAATACCAAAGTCTGGTGCAAATTTCACTTGAATAGGCTCATTGGAAATACATTTACTGGACAAAATGTTGATGTGTTCAATACTTATTTCCCCCACTGTATATATTTTATTTATTTATTAATTTTATCATCACCCACACTGTAGGGGAAACAACAGGACAAACCTTGTTCATGGGTGGTCAACTGCCACCCCCTGGCCCAGTGTAGAACCGCCACTGTCCTGGAGTAAGATTAGAAATACAATTTGCAACAATTGTACAAGGAAATACTAGTAAATATCCATAAGCAATATGTAGCCATCACAGAATGAAAGTCTTTAACAAAAACGATCAGCGATCAAGAAATGAGACCCCTTCAAAGAAACATTTCATTTAGGAATGCTGCTTTAGCCCTGAATGCTGCTTTAGTCCTGCCAAAGGCTTTTCTCAAATGTCCTACCTGACACTTGGTTTGTATGAATGACTCTTTACTCTTATACTCTTTACTCTACTCTTATAAATGAATGGACACATGGAAGTCTGATGTCACCTGAATCATGTCAATAGTACCTTATGTCACTAATCCGCCAATAAAATGTGTACTTTCTCCTGCCGTTGGTCTGTCCACCCACAGAACTGCTCAGTATTCCCTTCTGTCTAGAACAACGGGAGACGGGAACAGCTGGGTTACCAAGACAAGAAGCACAGGAGAACACGCTTCAGCCCTCAGACAGAGACCATCAATGCCAGCTATGTCTGTTCCGTCTCTGCTGCCAGAAACAAGTTTCAAGTATTATGGTTACGTCACATTATATAAGTGTAAGAGACTAACATTATTTGGCTTCAGTTGCTTATTGCCGTGCAATAAAATATTTTTTCTTTTTTGGTGAAATACAGTGTAGACTACCAAGATGTCTGTTTCCCTAGAAACCTGGGCACCAGGAAGCAGCAGAACTGTTTGCAGAGCTGAGGGCCGAGGCCTCTCCTGAGTCACCGCCTGGTTGGTAATGTGATGCAGTTGCATCACCGGCTTGTCAAGTACTGAGCTCAAGTGCGTTGCTCAATCTACCCATGGGCATAACACCCACTCTTGACAACGCAGGCAGCGGCACGCCTCTGAATGCAACTGAAGCATTTGAGATGAGAAGGGGCGACTTGGGGCGACCCAGGAAGAACCGGGGCGCAGACTTTTAAACAGCCTCTGTTTACAGCTCAGAAACACAGTAGAGTAGTGTTCCATTAAGAACAGCAGTGTTCCATTAAGAACAGTAGTGTTCCATTAACAAGGGAAATAAATCCCTATCAACCCTGGATGTCTACGAGCAATAAACGCTGTAATTCAATTTGATACAAGCAATACCGTGTAACACCATTTTAGTTTATTTTATAGAACTTCCATTAAATGACACGTTCATTGTATCATTCATACTCTCTTTGTAAGGCACCATACTCCATAACACCGGTTTCTCACCATTTCACTTGAGAATTACAGTACAGTTGCATTCACAGCAGACTCCTGAATCTACATTAGCGGTGCGTGTATGGCCTCTCAAAGGGTTATAACTACTCTGGAAGAAAGCTGTCTGAAAGTTGTCCCTCAGGAGATGATTTTAAAAATATATAATAAATTATTTTACTGTCAGTGAATGCTAGAATATTGGCTGTCTGTTTGAGTAGTGTCCAGCTTCCGCATCAACTATTGTCAAGCATTGACTATTGACAAAGCACCTGTCATGTCCTACTGTAAAAATACCACAGCCCCTGTTATACCAGATTACCATTTTGCTACCTACTAGCACAGTTAGCATTGGAAACCTAAACCTATTTCATAACATCTAGCATAGCTATTGCATTGGAATGCAAAACGAATGAAGCATCATTTCTCATAAGCAGTTTGTGTTCCTCTCAATGCCATCTATTATGCCAATCACAAAGGGATTCAAATCACTTTTGCAACAATGTTCCAATCAAATTTCTTCTCGTCTACATTATGAATACAACTTGTTCACACTTGGAAAAGGATTCCACTATTCTGAGCTAATGGAAAACAAGATACATTGGTTGACACAGAATTCATTCCTCTATAAATACATGCCGGTATGTATCCTCCTTATTTGCATAATAGCAGTGGTGTTTCCTGCTCAAAGACATGAAGACAAACCAGAGGTAAACACACTTCTCTCTTGCTCATTATAGTGAAGTGTGGATGTACCTAACTCAGTACAGGATGTATTCCCTTCTTTTCGTCTCTAAGTTGTGACACGATCTGGTAAAGTAGGGCAAGGTCATTTTTCAGTTCCAGATTATGAATGTGCACATTGAAAATAGAAGAAGATATTCGTATGTGAATGCTGGTTCCCCTCTCTTTCTCCTGTTTTGAGCTGTGGCAGGGCTCTGAGCAACAATGTCAGAATGCAACACGTTCCCAGTGTATAAGGTGGACGCCATACTAGAGTTTTTTCGCAGTGAAGTCTTGACTGGCCAAGAGGCGAAACATTTCACAAGAAATGACCTCGCCCCAAGCCCAAAGCCAGAATCGATCCAGATAATCTACATGAGAACATTGGAGCTGCTGTTTCAGTCAGCCAGAGATGAGTCCAGGCAGCAGCCAGCTGCCAGCGCTGGAGATGACGACCCATGGGAGTGAAACTCAAAACGCATCCAGCACCTCTGGAACCATTCTTTTAGTTGCTGTTTTTCTTGTTTGGTTTAGTTTTACTTTTCTTTTAGTTCATCTTTTGTATTATTTGAAGAGGAAATGATATTCAGAGTGATCACATAATGCATATTATGTTTAAAGTGGTTCAATTGTTCTGTTACAGCTATTAAAGAGCTTATTTTGAAGTATAATTACGTCTCTTGTTATACGTTCATAATAGTTGATACCCTGGTGGCAACTAACGGGCATCCAATTTAACAAACAAATTAATCAAGCCTTTGACATATTATGTCAACAAGATGAAACAATAATTTTTAACCTGGCTTTATCCAATGTTCAGATTTAAGTTCTTGAATGTTATGCAAATTACCAGAATGCCATTCTATGGTCCCGCTCTCTGAGAACATCCAGTATCCTGCCTTTCATATATAAATAAAGCTTTACTTACTTACTTACTTTCATGAGCGGACCACCGCCAAGCTGAGTGTTTTCGTTCGAATAATCCAAGATCCCAATGAAGCAGAGGGTAATTTCAACGCGGCAAGATCTCTCTACAAGGATTTCGCTTTTGTCCACATTGCACATGCTCAGATGGAAAAAGATGGCGGCGCGATCACACGCGAGGCTGGAGGGGCCGACGTCGGTGCTTTTTAGCGTTTTTAAACACATTTGTATGTACATTTTTATGTCAGTATTTACGGGGAACTGTTGTGTAAATAGTACCTACAGCAGACTAGACTTACTAGAAGTTGGTGCGCAAAACGAGAAGACAGTAACAGCGGATTTCCTGAAGCAACAGCAGATCCCACACGATATCGCTCGGACACCGGGAGAACAATGGTACGCAATCCCGCCTCTCAGACGCAAACGTCGGTGTCGAGACCGTAAACAACGCCGAGGCCGCAGGGGAGGCCTGCTAGCTAGGCTGAGAAGAAGCCCGGACAAGCCAGCTTTGCCGAGTATATTCCTCTCCAACGTGAGATCACTCGCTAACAAGATGGACGAACTGAGACTGCAGGTTGCTTCCAACAACACCGTGGGGGATAGCTGTGTGATTATTCTCACAGAGACCTGGCTCAACGCTACCATCATCGACTCTGTGGTCGGCTTAGAGGGCCGCTCGCTTCACCGAGCTGACCGGACATTGCTTAGTGAGAAGACGCGCGGAGGCGGCCTCATTATATCTACGAAGGACAGCTGGTGCTTAAACATGAAAACTGTAAGTAGCCACTGCTCCCCAGACCTGGAATACTTGACTGTTAAATGCCGACCCACATACCTCCCGAGGGAATTCAACGCGGTGTACATAACAGCTGTTTACATCGCACCAAGCGCAGATGCTAGCTTAGCATTGGCGCGGCTACATGACGTCATCAGTAGTGGACAGAGCGCGGACCCTCAGGCAGTGCATAATGTCGCGGGGGACTTTAATCATGCTGACCTGAAGGTAGTACTACCCAAGTTCTATCAGCATGTTAAATGTGCAACAAGAGGAGAAAAAACACTGGACAAGGTATACACCAACATCAAGCTTGCCTACAAGGCTAGATCGCTAGCTCATCTAGGCATGTCTGACCACGTGTCCATCCTACACTCCCATGAGGAAAAGTGCTCCCATCACCACTAAGACTGTCAGAACCTGGCCAGCAGGGTCCGCTCCACTGCAGATCTGCCTGAATGACACCTCATGGCAGGAATATGAGCATGAGGACCTGGAACAGTTCACGTCGTCGGTTCTGAACCACATAGTGAACTGCACCAACTCAGCCACCGTGGACAAACGTGTCCGGGTCTACCCCAACACGAAGCCATGGATGACTGAGAAGGTCCGAAAACTGCTCAAGGAGAGGGACAACGCCTACTCAGCGAAGGACACACTGCTGTACAGCACCACCAGGGCTAACCTAAACCGTGGCATCCGGGAGGCCAAGGCAGACCACAGAGAGAAGATTGAGGAATGCTTCCTGAGCAACGACTCCAGGCGGGTGTGGCAGGGGGTTCAGCACATGACAAACTTCAGAGCCAACAGGCTCACAGCCGCGGAGGACGACCCCCTGCTGGCGGAAAAGCTGAACTCCTTCTACGCCCGGTTCGACGAGGGGCGAACGGAAGTAACCACAACACAAACACCACTCTCTCCAGCTCTCAGCAGCCTCACCCTCACAGAGCATGAAGTGAGACGCGTGCTGAAGGCGGTGGACCCCAGAAAAGCCTCAGGGCCGGATGGCGTCCTGGGACGGGTGCTGAGGGACTGCGCCGACCAGCTGGCCGGGGTTTTCACCAACATCTTCAACCAGTCCCTGTCCCAGGCCACCATCCCACCCTGCCTGAAAACCTCAACTATCATCCCAGTCCCGAAGAAAAGCACGGTGAGCTGCCTAAACGACTACCGCCCGGTGGCACTCACACCAATCATCATGAAGTGCTTCGAGAAACTGGTCCGAGCCCACATAGTCACATGCCTCCCGCCCAACCTGGATCCATACCAGTTCGCCTACAGAGCCCACAGGTCCACAGAGGACGCCATCGCGACGACTCTCCACTCCACTCATTCCCACCTGGAGAGGGGGAACAGCTACGCGAGACTGCTCTTTGTGGACTTCAGCTCTGCCTTCAACACCATCCTTCCAGACAGGCTAGTGACCAAACTACTAGACCTGGGACTTATCACACTCTATCTGTGCATGGATCAAGGACTTCCTGTCTGACCTCCCCCAGAGGGTGCGGGTGGGCTCCCACACCTCCACAGCCCTCAGACTCACTGGGTCCCCCCAGGGCTGCGTGCTAAGCCCCATCCTCTACAACCTCTACACCTACGACTTCACCCCCGTCCACCCCAGCAACTCCATCGTAAAGTTTGCAGACGACACCACCGTGGTGGGCTGCATCTCGGGGGGGGACGAGGCGGCGTACAGGGATGAGGTGGAGCAGCTGGGCAAGCTGTGCAAGGTTAACAACCTGCTGCTGAACCAGTCAAAGACCCAGGAAATCATCGTGGACTTCAGGAGGAAAAAATCTGAGGTCCAGCCCCTGCTCGTCGATGGAGGGAGCGTGGAGAGAGTCTCAACCCTCCGATTCCTGGGGGTGCACATACAGGACGACCTGTCCTGGAAGACCAACACAGCAGCCATCATCAAGAAGGCACAACAGCGGCTCTACTTCCTGAGAGTCCTCAGGAAATACCACCTCAGACAGGAGCTGCTTGTGACCTTCTACCACTGCACAGTGGAGAGCATCCTCACCTACTGCATCTGCGTGTGGTTCTCCAGCTGCACAGCCGCAGAGAGGAAAGCGCTACAGAGAGTCGTGAGATCGGCCCAGAAGATCACCGGCGCCCCCCTCCCCTCTCTGGAAGAGCTGTACAACACACGCTGCCTCAGGAAGGCCTCCAAGATCTCCAGAGACCCATCCCACCCTGGGAACGAACACTTTGTTCGGCTGCCCTCAGGCAGGCGGTTCAGGACCATGTTCGCAAGGACAGATAGACTGAAGCTCAGCTTCTACCCCAGGGCCATTCAGGCCCTGAACACAGCAAAGACCTAGGTTCTAGGCCCTGGACAATCTAGACAATTTGATGGCAGCTACTAGATTGTAATCAAGTGCAATACTGAAACACAACTGTGAACATTTCAAACCTGCAAACTGCGACACTTTAAATGAATGTGCAATAACACTATGTGCAATATGACAACCCTCGGGTACACAAGGTTCAGAGATAGGAAATGTTAGAATAGGTATAGCATAGAGTACAGCACAGTGTTTTATTTGTATAGTATAGTATAGTGGATAGTGTACATAGCCTTTATTTATGTAAACCAGCTCTTTTCCCTTCTTGTTTTTAGTTTTTTTTTCCTAGCACTAGGGGAGCCCCCCCTCCCAAATTTCGTTGTATGGTACCTGAACTATATCAATGACAATAAAGACCATTCATTCATTCAAACCCCTCAAACCAAATACAGGAGAAAAACGCTCTGAATTGCATTTGCTACCATCGCGTTGGTAACTAAGTAGGAGCTAAAACATCACATCGCTATGAACATCTAGCTGGATGTTTAGCACATCACAACCTGCTGAGAGAACATCAACATGCTAAAAACACACAACTAGATGATCACAGTCCTTGCTTTTGAACACGTCCTAAAACGTAACTTTACAAGCCATGTATCCCTATCCCAGTAGCCTACAGCAGACTATAGAGGGAATCAAATTCAAGTATTTAATGAAATAGTAACAGTAAAACTGTTGTTTGTTATATCGAGTGGGCTCTTCAACACTTCAACTTTCGTAATATGCAAAAAAACTGAAAACACGTTTAAAAATGTACGAGAATTGAGAATTGCTGAGATCCGGAGCTTTTCACCAGACTGTGTCTACATGGTGTAAGCCGAGCAGAGCTGTATACGAGGCAGACAGGACAACTACATGGAAGATGGAAGTGCTTCTCCAGCTTAGTCAACCAGACATAAGAGGACCTCTTAGAGACGCAGTCACAAGAAACTGAAGACCGTCTCTGGGCAGCTTCAGATCATCTGCTCTGAGCATACCGGCAAAAGGTGGGCAAATGCATTTTCAGACTAAGGTTTTGAAATACAATTTTTGTTTCAGAAAATAGTTTACAAGAGTACTTTGGAGGGTTGTAGCTATCTTGTGATCCCAAAGGTAAGGAGAGTTATGTTTTTGTCTCCACTTTTCTTTCTGTATTATTTTTCTTTATTTCGTTATTAAGTTGTCTTCAACTAAAAATGTAAATAATAGAGCTTATGTATGCATGTATGAATGTTATGGAAGTATATTTAAGTGTTTAAGATTAAAAATTGTTTATGGTATGAGGACCCCAGGAAGAATAGCTACTGCATATTTGCTGTATCTAATGGTGGATCCAAATAAAAAATAAATAAAAAACAAACATCACATGCAACCATGTGACAACTGAGTTGAAGGATTGACTGTTGTTTTTAAATGAACTTGACAGTCTGACTTCTGAAATGTAAGATGGTTAAAGATAAGTTGTGGTGAGATTTGATCTGGGAGAGCTGCCTGCTTTCTGTTGCAGCATCAACGCCATGGCTGTTGGACTGAACCTGAGCTATGCTATCGTATCCTGCATGATCATAGCATGTTCTTCTAGTGAAAAGGCAAGAATCACCAAACGTAAGTCAGCTCTCCATCTTCCTCTGCTTCTTATTATCCCATGCCTGCATTACATGTTTCTATGTACAGACAAGACATTTCTATCGTCCACTTTTGACTGAAAAAGTTTGTAGACTTGTAGTTTGTCTATATATCGAATACCTACATTTAATTTTAGTAAATGTCATTTAGCCAAAGCTTTTATCCAAAGTAGTACAGTACAATAGGTGAATGGACTATATATCAGTCATTGTAAGTAAAACCTTTGGGTTAGGGATGACTGAGACTTGTGTGACTGCTACACAGTCATGTTACGTTATGTTAACACATGTTAAAGTGATCACCATGGCAGGTTGCCCTACAGAAGTTGAGTAATTGAGTAATTGAATTCTCCCTGTTTGAGTGCATTTGGTTGTTCCTCTCTTCCGGTATTATAGAACGTTGTTCTGTGACTTTTTGTTGTTGTTGTTGTTGTTTATGACATGTTTTGTGAACTCATTGCATGATACAGTACATTCTCCAGGTGCATTTGACAATAGGAGATTGATCATTTCCTCAATTCAAGAGAGCCTTCAGCTGGTAGACAAGGCATTATGTTACACCAAGAAAAGGTAATTACCCATTTCTAATCATAATTAGCCAATTCTTCATGTGCCCTTGAGAAAAAAAATGAAGGAACCATGACATGCCCCTTGCTACATCGAGCCACTCCTCTTAATCACAGGCAGAACACCCCCCCCTCCCCGGGGCAGATGTTAACATTTCTTCGGCAAACGGAGCCTGAGACCCAAGAGGTTTCCAGAGCTGCGGAGGTCTTTGAAACAACTCTGAACATGTTACAGGACAGAGCCAGCCAGAGATACAAAAGGGCTTTCGCTGAATCAGGTACATATGTCGATAAGAATCATGATCTTGCTGTACTAGCCTTGTCATGACAGCCCAAGGGCCACATTTACAGAATCCTTTGCTAAATTTGGCTCATCAAAATTGTGATATAGTTAACTTCTCCAGAGTCCATTGTTGACATGGCAAGGAACAGCCAAGAGATTGAGAATCTACATTTCATTTACAGTTAAATGTCAAAGATAATCTTCCGTCAAGCCTTTACTATAGATGCTTGCATGGTCATTGCAAAGGCCACGCAGGAACCTAATTAGGGTATCTATTCCAGACTGTTTGCATCATTAACTTAATACTGTCGCTTCTCAAGACCTCCTGTCATTGGAGGATGTGGAGCTGATCGCAGAGCTCTCAGGATGTCCTCCTCCCGTACATCCTGCCACCTGTCACACTGACTGCCGATCCAACAAGTATCGTTCCATATCCGGTGTCTGCAATAACAGGTATCTGGTCTCATTTCTGTCATTTCATTGATTGGTGAGTAACATGTCAACATGTTGAAACAAGGCAGCTGGTGAAACCGGGAACAAGTCGGCAACCAATCAAAATGTTCAGACTTTTATTCTGAAAGATGTAACTTTAGAATCAATGACACACTCGCTAGTCAAGCCAAAATATTGCATTACAATGGATTCGGTGAGATCCCCCCACTACTACCTAGCAGGGCCGCTTTAAGGGGGGGCTAGCTGGGGCGGTGGCACAGGGCCTCGCGCTTTGGAGGGCCTCGCGTGAGGCAGGGTAAAAAATAATAATATGTATTTTTTTTTTTTGGTACCCTGGCTGGCGAGGCCCTCCAAAGCGCCAGGCAAGGGACAATATTATTATTTTTGCCTTTAATACATTTCTAAATGTTCACACGTGATAATCATAGTCAATTATATCTAAAAGCTAGCATACCTGTAAGACAGGGAGATTCTTAGCAACAGAAAAAAGTAATTTCCCCCTATCACACCTTACGTGAAACGTGAATTTTGGGCGCGCGTTGACACTTGTTGTGCATAGTGACTGCTTAGTGCAAAGGACAAAATGCAGAGGGAACGAGACCGAGGAAGAAAATGTTAATCGGGTGCTGAAAAAATAAATAAAAATAAAAGAAAGGAAGGCTTCAGGGCCTCGCTTAGAGGTTCGTTCGAAACATTTCTAAAAACAAGTGAGGCTCCCGTTAGCACCGAAGAAGCTAACGTTACTGCTAGCACTAGCAATGCTAGTAGTAGCACGGCACAGCCCCCCCTGAGAGGCAAAGATGATGTCTCGGAGGTGGAGGAGGACAACAGCTACACCGGCAGCAGTGGGGCTGTCCAGCCCCAGGTGATGATGGTCAGGAGTGGCGAAGTAGAGGATACGGAGGCGGAAGATGGAGCTACTCAGAGCAGCAGCAGCAGGGGCTGCAGGGCTGAGAGTGATGGAACGCAAGACAAGCCTACGGTGTCAGATATGTCATGTATGATGATCCTGGTAAATTGGCCGGTACATATGGACTCTACAGTTACAGAAGTGATCATTAGAAGAGGTCCCCCAAAGATGAAACCTGGATTTAGTTATCCTAAAAATAATGAGAACAGAAACTTTAGTGAAACTTTATTTCTCCGAAAACTACCAAATGGGCAAAAAATAGAAAGAAAGTGGCTTGTGTACTCTCAAAAACGGGACATGTCTTTTTGCTTTTGCTGTAAGCTTTTCAACATAAAGGATAGGCCTACATGGTGGTGAGTAACATCTCTATTCATGTCAATAATGGCTTGTGCGTATTTAATGTTGGGTATGATGACTGCTTTATCCTAAATCCTAATCCTTTACGAGTATAAAAGGTTTTAAATGAAACAAACATGGTTGTAAACTATCTAAATAAGTAGATATTCTATTGTCTATCAGCACAGCATGTGAGCGCATTTTTTGCAATATATCGGTGCGTGCGTGTCGCGCCGTTATAATAGTAGCCTACATCATTATAAAAGGCCTTGCAAATCTGACTTCGCACAGGGCCTCGCAAATCTCCCAAACGGCCCTGCTAACTAGTTAACACTACACTATAACACTACTTTACATTGTTAGCAGGCTCACAAGATGGCGGCGCGTTCACACGCGAGGCTGGGGGCGCTCTTACCATCGGTGCTTTTTAGGGTTTTTATGTACATTTGTATGTACATTTTTATTTCAGTACTTATAGGGAACTGTTGTGCAAATAGTACCAACAGCAGGCATGACTTACTAGAAGTTGGTGCGCAAAACAGAAGGACGGTAACAGCGGAGTTTCTGAAACAACAAAGGATTCCTGACGAGATTGCCCGGACACCGGGGAACGACTGGTACACAGTCCCGACCCTGAGGCGCAAACGTCGGCGTAGGGACCGCAAGCAACGCCGGGGCTGAGGAGGAGCACGGACAAGCCAGCTTTGCCGAGTATCTTCCTCTCTAACGTAAGATCCCTCGCTAACAAGTTGGACGAACTGAGACTGCAGGTCGCTACCAACAACACCGTGGGGGATAGCTGTGTGATTATTCTCACAGAAACCTGGCTCAGAGAAACCATTGTCGACTCTGCGGTCGCGCTACAAGGCCGCTTGCTACACCGAGCGGACAGGAAGAAGCCTAGCGAGAAAACGCGCGGGGGCGGCCTGGTTATATCTACGAAGGACAGCTGGTGCTTAAACACAAAAACTGTGAGTAGCCACTGCTCCTCAGACCTGGAATACTTGACGTTTAAATGCCGACCCACATACCTCCCGAGGGAATTCAACGAGTGTACATAACAGCTGTTTACATTGCACCAAGCGCGGATGCTAGCTTAGCATTAGCCCAGCTACATGACGTCATCAGTAGTGGACAGAGCACAGATCCTCAGGCAGTGCACATCATCGCGGGGTATTTTAATCATGCCGACCTGAAGGTAGTACTACCCAAGTTCTATCAGCAGGTTAAATGTGCAACAAGAGGAGATAACACACTGGACAAGGTATACACCAACATCAAGCTTGCCTACAAAGCAAAGCTAGCTCATCTAGGCATGTCTGACCACGTGTCCATCCTCCTGATCCCAGCCTACACTCTCATGAGGAAAAGTGCTCCCATCACCACTAAGACTGTCAGAACCTGGCCAGCAAGGTCCGCTCCACTGCAGATCTGACTGAATGACACCTCATTGCAGGAATATGAGCATGAGGACCTGGAACAGTTCACGTCGTCGGTTCTGAACCACATAGTGAACTGCACCAACTCAGCCACCTTAACTCTGATACAAAAATACTTTGCAAAGCCCTTGCAAGGAGATTGGAGGGCTCTATTCCGGATATGGTGGGAAAGGATCAAAATGGCTTCATTCAGGGTCGGCAAGGTTTCCATAATATTAGAAGAGTGCTGAATATCTTATACGCCAAAAATGGGTTCTCAGACACTGCAATCCTGTCGTTGGACGCAGAGAAAGCCTTCGATAGGGTTGAGTGGCCCTACCTCTTTGAGGTGTTATCTCGCTTTGGCTGTGGGGAGAACTTTTGCAAATGGGTAAAACTATTATACACAAACCCAACTGCAGAGATCCTCACTACCAACACGGTATCAAACCCCTTTGCCATCGGCAGAGGCTCTCGGCAGGGATGTCCGCTCTCCCCTATCCTATTCCTTCTGGCCATTCAACCTTTAGCTATAGCCATTAGGACACACCCTAGTATCTCAGGCATTAGTATAGACAAGACGGACCATCGAATTGCCCTTTATGCAGATGATGTCATCTTGTTCCTTACGGACTTAAACAACTCTATACCTGCACTCCTAGACCTGTTTAAAGACTTTGGGGTCTTTTCGGGATATAAAATAAACAACACAAAATCCTCAATTATGATGCTGAAGGAGGAGGAAAGACTCTGTCCTATACATGACGTTGGACTATAACCAGCGGTTGTCTGGGATCTCTCTGGACAGTTTAGGACCCCGACATTCCGCCGGTGATCTCATCACCGGCCACCAGAGTGCCACTCCTCAGGACCCTATACATGTCACTCCTTTTCTTAATACAACAGAAGGTTTTACCTACCTTGGTATTCACATTACACCAGAGATTGACCACATAGTCTCAATTAATTACGACCCGATCGTGGACTCCATAATAAAATCGATAGATAGGTGGTCATCCTTACCTATATCCCTGATTGGTCGGATCAATATTCTAAAAATGAATGTTCTGCCAAAGCTGTTGTATCTATTTCAAAATATTCCTTTGCCCCCTCCAACATCGC
This sequence comes from Nansenia antarctica, assembly GCF_963989245.1. NCBI lineage: Eukaryota > Metazoa > Chordata > Actinopteri > Argentiniformes > Microstomatidae > Nansenia > Nansenia antarctica. The sequence continues at coordinate 46,685,876 of NC_137675.1, forward strand.
TCTTTACAAAGCTTAAAAGAATGTTCACTTCTTTCATATGGACTGATAGACGCCCCAGAGTTCGCTTATCCTTACTGTACCTTCCATATGACAGAGGAGGTCTCCACCTGCCTAATATCCAGTGGTACTACTGGGCTGCTCAGCTTCGCTCTACTATGTATTACTTTAGTTCTGACTACATCCCTTCGTGGCTAGATATTGAGATGTCCTCTGTTACTTCAAAACTACCCCTTAATCTATTTATCTACTCAGCAGATATCAAGAAACTGAGAAAACAAACAAACAATCCCTTTGTTCTTAACACAATTAAAGTCTGGTATGATGTGCGGAAATTTCTTGGTGAAACACAATCTCCGTCAGGTTTCACTCCTATTTGGGGAAATCAAAGTTTCATTCCAGGGAGAGAAGATTCGGGTTTCCAAATATGGGCCAGTAAGGGCTTAAGGAAAGTACAAGATTTATACAAAGAAAGTACTTTCATGTCATTTGAACAACTTATTGCTAAATTTGATATTCCTAGAAAACACTTTTTTAAATATTTGCAGCTAAGGAGCAACTGCCCAGAATGATTATTTAAAAGAACCCCCACTGTCCACTTTAGAAAGAACCATATCGTCCAATTGTAACGGTAGGGGAAGAATATCCGCTATATATATCATGTTAGAGACTGGCTCATCAGACTCGTCCATAGACAAACTAAATGCTTGGAGGGAAGAATTTCAGGAGGATATCACTTTGGACGAATGGAGTAGTATATGCACAAAGGCTCAGACACAGACTGTGAACACACGACTAAAGCTATTACAATACAACTGGCTGATGCAAACTTATGTGACCCCTGTTAAATTAAATAAGTTTAATAACAATAATCCAGATGTATGTTTTAAGTGTAATACATGTAAAGGTACTTTATCTCACTGTCTCTGGGACTGCGAAAAGATCAACGATTTTTGGAAGGAGGTATCTCAAATGATATTCCAGATAACATCGGTCTCCTTACCTCTCACTCCTAAAGTGTTTATCCTGGGGTTGTACCCAACTCATCTTCGTCTACAGCAATATCAACAAACACTCATAAATATGAGCCTGTTGCAAGCAAAACGGTTAATAGCTTTGGCCTGGAAAAATGTGAACAGGCCCAGTATTGCCCGATGGCTTAGGGAAATGTCATCCTCTTTAACAATGGAAAGGATGACATACATGATTAAAGGTAAACAAGACTCCTTTAAAAAGATATGGGGACCATTTTTGGAATATGTCCAGCAAAATGATGTGGGGAACTTATTAGCTAAGGAGGGGAATTCTGGGTGAGAGAAGCAGAGAGCTCTATGGACATTTACACTTCTGACAAGGCGCTCTACTTGTAATATATCACAACCAACCCATGCCCTATCTTTACTTGATCAAAATATTGTAAACATGTATTTTGTTTGTCTTGCCCTCTGGTAGCACGTGTGTGTTTTTTGCTTGTTTGTTTGTTTATTTTAGTTTTTTGTTCTGTTTTGTTTTGTTGCTGTTTTTGTTTTATTAGTTTTTTCTGTGTTATTTTGTCTGTTTTGTTTTGTTTTTCCCAGATTGCGATGTGGGTATTAATGTGTGTCTGTCTTTCTTGTTGGATGTTGTATTGTCCTAATCTCAAGAAAAAAAAGAAGAAAAAAAATGAGTTTTTTTTTGTTTGTTATCTACCTTATGATTATGGGTCATACACTATTATCAATATAGATATTATTTTGTGTTATTATGTTATACAATTGCTTATGTCGTGTCAATGTTTATTCCGTTTTCTGTTATGGTGCTTTTCCTATGTTGTTAAGTAATAGCCCTTACAGTTCCAAATGTTTGTTTAATTCTGATTCACTGCCTGTTCCGTACAGTACTCCTCAGTGTGTGAACTCCAAGCTGCACAATGCATTATTGTGTACAGAACTCTCTCTGTGCAAAAACTAAAAATCTAAGAAATTAGCCCAGTAAATGGGCTGAAGTGCCCAACAGAATGTTATTTCTTCATACAGTGTAGTTATGCTATGAAGTACAATTGGCATTCCGTTGTAGACCTTTCTCGTTATAGGGTTAGGGTTTTATCGTAGTGTTTTTTCGACTTTATGTACATCTTCTCAATGAATAAAAGCTTCTTCGATGATGTAAAAAATAAAAATAAAAAAAATAACTCAGCCACAAACGTGTCCGGGTCTACCCCAACACGAAGCCATGGATGACTGAGAAGGTCCGACAACTGCTCAAGGAGAGGAACAACGCCTTCTCAGCGAAGGACAAACTGCTGTATAACACCACCAGGGCTAACCTAAACCGTGGCATCCGGGAGGCCAAGGCAGACCACAGAGAGAAGATTGAGGAATGCTTCCTGAGCAACGACTCCAGGCGGGTGTGGCAGGGGGTTCAGCGCATGACAAACTTCAGAGCCAACAGGCTCTCCACCGCTGAGGGCGACCCCCTGCTGGAGGAAGAGCTGAACTCCTTCTACACCCGGTTCGACGAGGGGCGAACGGAGGTAACCACAACACAAACACCACTCTCTCCAGCTCTCAGCAGCCTCACCCTCACATAGGGCTTTCACACCGGCAAAGAACCGTGCCGGTTCGCGTTCGGAAACCTGCGAACCCTGGAGCTGTCTGGCGAACGAGCCCGCGTTCACACCAATTTAAATGGAACCATCCGCGTCATCAACAGAGGGCGTTGCTCAATTAAGTAAACAAAATCGGAAAAAATGGCAGATCGCATTGATCAACTGATGGCTTTCCTGATGTTACTCCAAATATTGTTTTTCACGCAATTATCCATGGCCCAACAACTGCTTATCAACAGAAGAGACAGAAGAGAAAGAAGAATACCACGTAGAAGGCAATTACGCCTAAGGCGAATGGTATGTAAAAAGGATATGCAATGTTATATATATTCGCTGGAAATAACGTAACGTTCGAGTCAGCAAATAAGTTCGTCAGCAAATAAGTTCGTAATTTATCATCTAACGTTAATTATAACAAAGCATGGTATGACAATGGAAATTTTATGGAAAATGTAACTTTACAGGCAATCATAAACGCCATGAGAACACGGAGGGTGTGGGCACATCCACGGACACAGGAATGGTGGGATGACATTGTTCCCGGTTTCGACAATGACATGTTCATAAGGAACTTTCGGGTGTCCCGGGAGTCCTTCACCTACATCTGTCGTCGCCTAGGCCGTGTCCTGCAAAGGAAGACCACCAACTACCGGTTATCTGTACCTGTGTCTAAAGGGGTTGCCGTCGCCCTGTGGAGACTGGCCACCGACAATGATTACAGGAGTGTCAGTCACCTTTTTGGCATTGGCATTTCTACTGTTTGTCTTTGTGTGCAGGATTTCTGCAATGCAGTTATTAAGGTGCTGCTTCCTGACCACATTAAGACCCCTGATTCCCGTAAATTGATGGAGATGGCTCCCCATCAAACACCGCATCGATTACAAAATCCTTCTCCATACTTTCAAGGCCATCCATAACCTCTTCCCTCCATACCTGTCCGACCTCCTCCACATCAAAATTCCCACCCGGTCCCTCAGGTCTGCCTCCTCCATCAACCTGACCGTCCCCCCAGCCCGTCTGTCCACCATGGGGTTTAGAGCCTTCAGCCGCTCCGCCCCTCGCCTCTGGAACTCCCTCCCCCCCGACATCAGGAACATTGTTTCAATTTCCTCATTCAAAACCCACCTGTTTACGCAGGCGTATCCCTATTGATTTACTGTTCCTGTGCTGCTAGCTATGTTTTATACTGTATATTTCTATGTATTTTGTATTTAGAATTTTGTAACAGTTTTTTTAAATTTGTTGTTGTACGCCGACCTTGAGTGCCATGAAAGGCACCTTATAAAATAAATGTATTATTATTATTATTACATTTTTCGGCAACAGGTGGAGGGCACCTCAATGCGTTGGAGCGATAGATGGCAGCCACATCCCCATAATAGCACCTGAAGCGTTCCCACGTGACTATTATAACAGAAAGGGATGGCATTCAATCATACTTCAGGGTGTTGTTGATGGCAAGGGTCTGTTCTGGGATGTTTGTGTTGGTTTTCCTGGGAGTGTCCATGATTCACGGGTTCTGAGGCAGTCTCATTTGTGGGAAATTGTGACTGATGGACAATTTTTTAATCAGCACACCGCAAACATCTCAGGACGTGACATAGGACACTACCTAATTGGAGACCCTGCGTACCCTCTGCAACCATGGCTGATGAAGCCTTTTTCTGATACAGGCCGACTGACCCAGGAGAAACACATTTATAATGGCAGGCTAAACAGTGCTAGGGCAGTTGTGGAGACATCCTTTGGAAGGCTGAAAGGTAGATGGAGGTGTCTCCTAAAGAGGAATGACTGTCAATTGGACCTCACCAAAAAAATGGTGATGGCCTGTTGTGTACTGCACAACATTTGTGAGGAGCATGGGGACCGCTACATGCCAGACCCTCCAGTGATGGAGAATGTGCAGCCACCTGTTCGTATGTTCCAGGAACGTCAACAGGAAGGAGCTGGTGTGAGAGCTGCACTGCTTGAATATTTCAACTCAGACTGATGGACAGATGCAGTATTTTATTTGTGATATGATTTGTTAAAGAACGTGCAGCCACCTGTTCGTGTGTGCAGCCACCTGTTCGTGTGTTCAGCCACCTGTTCGTGTGTTCCAGGAACATCAACAGGATGGAGCTGCACTGCTTGAATATTTAAACTCTGACTGATGGACAGATTACAGTTTCAAGTTTATTTGTGACATTATTTGTTAAGACATGTAAAGCATTTTTTTGAATTGCCCCTGTTGTATGAAATGTGCTATACAAATAATATCCTTTTTCAGTATTTCTTGCAATATGCAAAGCACTTTGAATTGCCCCTGTTGTATGAAATGTGCTATACAAATAAACTTTCCTTGCCATTAATGCAGGTAAGACAAGGCAGCGGTGCCGTTAGTGAGTCAACTGTCTACAGTGGGCTTGTTCCAAGAGTCTGATCATCTGGGGGAAGAAGCTGTTTGTTAGTCTTGTTCTGTACATTTGTTCTTTTCTCCCCCCCCCCCCAACAAAATCAGACAACCATTGCTTTCAACCCAAAAAATAAAGAAACACAAATATAACAGAAAGTGTACGTGTGTCTATAAAGTTCTTCCCATATTTAAACATGTATCAAATATAAAGTAATAGATTGGAGCACTGGTTGCTAGGAAGTTGGTTACTAGGGAAGGTACACGCATACCTACTCTCCTCATCCTGATTGGTCAGCTGTCAGAAAGGCGCTTGACGACACACAGCGCCTTTCTGAAAAGTTAAATAAAGTCAACTGAAAAAGGCGGCGGCAGCAGCGCTTTTCTCCCGCTTTTTAGAAGGCTTTTTTTTTTTAAAGCGGCAGTTTTTTCCCTTTTCCCATAGGGTTGTATGTAAAAAGGCGCTGAAGGCCGCGCTTTTTTCTAAAAAAAGAAGTCAAGTGTGAACACCCCCTTAAGCTGTTTTTTTAAAACCTCGACCGAGCCAGCAAGATTTCTGCAATGCAGTTATTAAGTGGGGGTCTGTAGTGTGTAAAGCCCAGTATGGTGGGGGTCTGTAGTGTGTACAGCCCAGTATGGTGGGGGTCTGTAGTCTGTAAAGCCCAGTATGGTGGGGGTCTGTAGTGTGTAAAGCCCAGTATGGTGGGGGTCTGTAGTGTGTAAAGCCCAGTATGGTGGGGGTCTGTAGTGTGTAAAGCCCAGTATGGTGGAGGTCTGTAGTGTGTACAGCCCAGTATGGTGGGGGTCTGTAGTGTGTAAAGCCCAGTATGGTGGAGGTCTGTAGTGTGTACAGCCCAGTATGGTGGGGGTCTGTAGTGTGTACAGCCCAGTATGGTGGGGGTCTGTAGTGTGTAAAGCCCAGTATGGTGGGGGTCTGTAGTGTGTAAAGCCCAGTATGGTGGGGGTCTGTAGTGTGTACAGCCCAGTATGGTGGGGGTCTGTAGTGTGTAAAGCCCAGTATGGTGGGGGTCTGTAGTGTGTACAGCCCAGTATGGTGGGGGTCTGTAGTGTGTACAGCCCAGTATGGTGGGGGTCTGTAGTGTGTAAAGCCCAGTATGGTGGGGGTCTGTAGTGTGTACAGCCCAGTATGGTGGTGGTCTGTAGTGTGTACAGCCCAGTATGGTGGGGGTCTGTAGTGTGTACAGCCCAGTATGGTGGGTCTGTAGTGTGTACAGCCCAGTATGGTGGAGGTCTGTAGTGTGTACAGCCCAGTATGGTGGGGGTCTGTAGTGTGTAAAGCCCAGTATGGTGGGTCTGTAGTGTGTAAAGCCCAGTATGGTGGGGGTCTGTAGTGTGTAAAGCCCAGTATGGTGGGGGTCTGTAGTGTGTAAAGCCCAGTATGGTGGGGGTCTGTAGTGTGTAAAGTCCAGTATGGTGGGGGTCTGTAGTGTGTAAAGCCCAGTATGGTGGGGGTCTGTAGTGTGTACAGCCCAGTATGGTGAGGGTCTGTAGAGTGTAAAGCCCAGTATGGTGGGTCTGTAGTGTGTACAGCCCAGTATGGTGGGGGTCTGTAGTGTGTACAGCCCAGTATGGTGGGGGTCTGTAGTGTGTAAAGCCCAGTATGGTGGGTCTGTAGTGTGTACAGCCCAGTATGGTGGGTCTGTAGTGTGTAAAGCCCAGTATGGTGGGTGTCTGTAGTGTGTAAAGCCCAGTATGGTGGGGGTCTGTAGTGTGTACAGCCCAGTATGGTGGGTCTGTAGTGTGTAAAGCCCAGTATGGCGGGGGTCTGTAGTGTGTAAAGCCCAGTATGGTGGAGGTCTGTAGTGTGTACAGCCCAGTATGGTGGTGGTCTGTAGTATGTAAAGCCCAGTATGGTGGGTCTGTAGTGTGTAAAGCCCAGTATGGTGGGGGTCTGTAGTGTGTAAAGCCCAGTATGGTGGAGGTCTGTAGTGTGTAAAGCCCAGTATGGTGGGGGTCTGTAGTGTGTACAGCCCAGTATGGTGGGGGTCTGTAGTGTGTAAAGCCCAGTATGGTGGGTCTGTAGTGTGTAAAGCCCAGTATGGTGGGGGTCTGTAGTGTGTAAAGCCCAGTATGGTGGGTCTGTAGTCTGTAAAGCCCAGTATGGTGGGGGTCTGTAGTGTGTACAGCCCAGTATGGTGGGGGTCTGTAGTGTGTAAAGTCCAGTATGGTGGGGGTCTGTAGTGTGTAAAGCCCAGTATGGTGGGGGTCTGTAGTGTGTACAGCCCAGTATGGTGGGGGTCTGTAGTGTGTACAGCCCAGTATGGTGGGGGTCTGTAGTGTGTAAAGCCCAGTATGGTGGGTCTGTAGTGTGTACAACCCAGTATGGTGGGTCTGTAGTGTGTAAAGCCCAGTATGGTGGGTGTCTGTAGTGTGTAAAGCCCAGTATGGTGGGGGTCTGTAGTGTGTACAGCCCAGTATGGTGGGTCTGTAGTGTGTAAAGCCCAGTATGGCGGGGGTCTGTAGTGTGTAAAGCCCAGTATGGTGGAGGTCTGTAGTGTGTACAGCCCAGTATGGTGGTGGTCTGTAGTATGTAAAGCCCAGTATGGTGGGTCTGTAGTGTGTAAAGCCCAGTATGGTGGGGGTCTGTAGTGTGTAAAGCCCAGTATGGTGGAGGTCTGTAGTGTGTAAAGCCCAGTATGGTGGGTCTGTAGTGTGTAAAGCCCAGTATGATGGGGGTCTGTAGTGTGTAAAGCCCAGTATGGTGGGGGTCTGTAGTGTGTACAGCCCAGTATGGTGGGGGTCTGTAGTGTGTACAGCCCAGTATGGTGGGGGTCTGTAGTGTGTACAGCCCAGTATGGTGGGGGTCTGTAGTGTGTAAAGCCCAGTATGGTGGGGGTCTGTAGTGTGTAAAGCCCAGTATGGTGGGTCTGTAGTGTGTACAGCCCAGTATGGTGGAGGTCTGTAGTGTGTAAAGCCCAGTATGGTGGGGGTCTGTAGTGTGTAAAGCCAGGTATGGTGGAGGTCTGTAGTGTGCAAAGCCCAGTATGGTGGGGGTCTGTAGTGTGTACAGCCCAGTATGGTGGGTCTGTAGTGTGTACAGCCCAGTATGGTGGGGGTCTGTAGTGTGTAAAGCCCAGTATGGTGGGTCTGTAGTGTGTAAAGCCCAGTATGGTGGGGGTCTGTAGTCTGTAAAGCCCAGTATGGTGGGTCTGTAGTGTGTAAAGCCCAGTATGGTGGGGGTCTGTAGTGTGTAAAGCCCAGTATGGTGGGTCTGTAGTCTGTAAAGCCCAGTATGGTGGGGTCTGTAGTCTGTAAAGCCCAGTATGGTGGGTCTGTAGTGTGTAAAGCCCCGTATGGTGGGGGTCTGTAGTGTGTAAAGCCCAGTATGGTGGGGTCTGTAGTGTGTACAGCCCAGTATGGTGGAGGTCTGTAGTGTGTAAAGCCCAGTATGGTGGGGGTCTGTAGTGTGTAAAGCCCAGTATGGTGGGGGTCTGTAGTGTGTAAAGCCCAGTATGGTGGAGATCTGTAGTGTGTAAAGCCCAGTATGGTGGGTGTCTGTAGTGTGTACAGCCCAGTGTGGTGGGTCTGTAGTGTGTACAGCCCAGTATGGTGGGGGTCTGTAGTGTGTAAAGCCCAGTATGGTGGGTCTGTAGTATGTAAAGCCCAGTATGGTGGGGGTCTGTAGTGTGTAAAGCCCAGTATGGTGGGGGTCTGTAGTGTGTAAAGCCCAGTATGGTGGGTCTGTAGTGTGTAAAGCCCAGTATGGTGGGGGTCTGTAGTGTGTACAGCCCAGTATGGTGGGTCTGTAGTGTGTAAAGCCCAGTATGGTGGGTCTGTAGTGTGTAAAGCCCAGTATGGTGGGGGTCTGTAGTGTGTAAAGCCCAGTATGGTGGGGGTCTGTAGTGTGTAAAGCCCAGTATGGTGGGTGTCTGTAGTGTGTAAACCCAGTATGGTGGGGGTCTGTAGTCTGTAAAGCCCAGTATGGTGGAGGTCTGTAGTGTGTAAAGCCCAGTATGGTGGGTCTGTAGTGTGTAAAGCCCAGTATGGTGGGGGTCTGTAGTGTGTAAAGCCCAGTATGGTGGGGGTCTGTAGTGTGTAAAGCCCAGTATGGTGGGTCTGTAGTGTGTACAGCCCAGTATGGTGGGGGTCTGTAGTGTGTACAGCCCAGTATGGTGGGGGTCTGTAGTGTGTAAAGCCCAGTATGGTGGGGGTCTGTAGTGTGTAAAGCCCAGTATGGTGGGTCTGTAGTGTGTACAGCCTAGTATGGTGGGGGTCTGTAGTGTGTACAGCCCAGTATGGTGGGGGTCTGTAGTGTGTAAAGCCCAGTATGGTGGGGGTCTGTAGTGTGTACAGCCCAGTATGGTGGGGGTCTGTTGTGTGTACAGCCCAGTATGGTGGGGGTCTGTAGTGTGTAAAGCCCAGTATGGTGGGGGTCTGTAGTGTGTACAGCCCAGTATGGTGGGTCTGTAGTGTGTAAAGCCCAGTATGGTGGGGGTCTGTAGTCTGTAAAGCCCAGTATGGTGGGGGTCTGTAGTGTGTACAGCCCAGTATGGTGGGGGTCTGTAGTGTGTAAAGCCCAGTATGGTGGGGGTCTGTCGTGTGTAAAGCCCAGTATGGTGGGTCTGTAGTGTGTAAAGCCCAGTATGGTGGGTCTGTAGTGTGTAAAGCCCAGTATGGTGGGGGTCTGTAGTGTGTACAGCCCAGTATGGTGGGGGTCTGTAGTGTGTAAAGCCCAGTATGGTGGGGGTATGTAGTGTGTACAGCCCAGTATGGTGGGGGTCTGTAGTGTGTACAGCCCAGTATGGTGGGGGTCTGTAGTGTGTAAAGCCCAGTATGGTGGGGGTCTGTAGTGTGTACAGCCCAGTATGGTGGGTCTGTAGTGTGTAAAGCCCAGTATGGTGGGGGTCTGTAGTGTGTACAGCCCAGTATGGTGGGTCTGTAGTGTGTAAAGCCCAGTATGGTGGGGGTCTGTAGTGTGTACAGCCCAGTATGGTGGGGGTCTCTAGTGTGTAAAGCCCAGTATGGTGGGGGTCTGTCGTGTGTAAAGCCCAGTATGGTGGGTCTGTAGTGTGTTTAGCCCAGTATGGTGGGTCTGTAGTGTGTAAAGCCCAATATGGTGGGGGTCTGTAGTGTGTAAAGCCCAGTATGGTGGGTCTGTAGTGTGTAAAGCCCAGTATGGTGGGTCTGTAGTGTGTAAAGCCCAGTATGGTGGGGGTCTGTAGTGTGTAAAGCCCAGTATGGTGGGGGTCTGTAGTGTGTAAAGCCCAGTATGGTGGGGGTCTGTAGTGTGTACAGCCCAGTATGGTGGGGGTCTGTAGTGTGTAAAGCCCAGTATGGTGGGGGTCTGTAGTGTATAAAGCCCAGTATGGTGGGGGTCTGTAGTCTGTAAAGCCCAGTATGGTGGGTCTGTAGTGTGTAAAGCCCAGTATGGTGGGGGTCTGTAGTGTGTAAAGCCCAGTATGGTGGGTCTGTAGTCTGTAAAGCCCAGTATGGTGGGGGTCTGTAGTCTGTAAAGCCCAGTATGGTGGGTCTGTAGTGTGTAAAGCCCAGTATGGTGTAAAGCCCAGAGAGCGTCCAGGGGGAGATGAAGTGATCGTGCTGTCAGACGAGGACGTGGAGGAGGGAGAGAAGGAGGGAGAGGAGAAGGAGAGAGAGAAGGAGGGAGAGGAGAAGGAGAGAGAGAAGGAGGGAGAGGAGGAGGGGGCAGAGGGGGGGCCAGGAGTGTCAGCTGGTCTACGGGGCCCTGGGGGGCCTCTGTTGAAGGAGACCAGAGCCGCCAGCCAGCCGCCCACAAGCCTCCCTGGTGGAGCCGCCTGTAAGAGGAGCCTGGAGGAGGAGGAGGACGACAGCACCCAGGAGAGGAGGGCCAGCAAGAAGCCTGCCCTCCACCAAGACTCTGTGAACCTGAGGGACTTGCTGCTCCAGCATGATTGGCACTTTGAGGACACCTCAGAAGCTCTGCGCATCTCAGGACAGGACCAGCAGAGCTCCAACCCAGCTGGTGGGGGTCTGTAGTGTGTACAGCCCAGTATGGTGGGGGTCTGTAGTGTGTAAAGCCCAGTATGGTGGGGGTCTGTAGTGTGTAAAGCCCAGTATGGTGGGGGTCTGTAGTGTGTACAGCCCAGTATGGTGGGGGTCTGTAGTGTGTACAGCCCAGTATGGTGGGGGTCTGAGTGTGTAAAGCCCAGTATGGTGTGGGTCTGTAGTGTGTAAAGCCCAGTATGGTGGGTCTGTAGTGTGTACAGCCCAGTATGGTGGGGGTCTGTAGTGCGTACAGCCCAGTATGGTGGGGGTCTGTAGTGTGTAACGCCCAGTATGGTGGGGGTCTGTAGTGTGTACAGCCCAGTATGGTGGGGGTCTGTAGTGTGTAAAGCCCAGTATGGTGGGGGTCTGTAGTGTGTACAGCCCAGTATGGTGGGTCTGTAGTGTGTAAAGCCCAGTATGGTGGGGGTCTGTAGTGTGTACAGCCCAGTATGGTGGGGGTCTGTAGTGTGTACAGCCCAGTATGGTGGGGGTCTGTAGTGTGTAAAGCCCAGTATGGTTGGGGTCTGTAGTGTGTAAAGCCCAGTATGGTGGGTCTGTAGTGTGTACAGCCCAGTGTTTTATTGTATAGTATATGTGACGGCCCTGGCCCCATATGTTGTCCTGGCCTGTAATAACATCTGTTTCCCTGTCTGCAGAGAGTACTCCTGCTGGACAGGGTTACTAATCAGGGGAATGCAGATCAGCTGGTGGACAGCTGATTGTGCCCCACCTGGTTCCAGGATCCGGGGAATAAAAGACCCATGCAGGCCTCAGTAGGGAGGCCCCCTTCTAGGCACCATTATTCTTTATTCTATTTTGTTTGTTCCTTGTTTCACACCATGCAACACTCACCTCACCACTTTCCACTACACTCACATTACACCACTGATTTACTGACTACCACACCTCATCTTATTATTGTTATATAGGCCTCTGGCACTAGCTCATACACGTGTAAAACAGCGCTCTTCACCTTCTCGTAGTCACGACTGTCTTCCATAGACAGAGAACAATAAGCCCTCTGAGCCTTAGCCGTCAGCTTGCACTGTGCAAGTATGGCCCACGCTTCTTTAGGCCAACTCAGAGCATCAGCAATACGCTCAAACGCCCTGAAGTAAGACTCAACTCGAGACTCACAAAACACAGGGACCAATGAAATGTTCTCACACACATCAAAATCTTTCTGCCACTCGAGCCGAGGCATCTTGATATCTTCAAGTTACAGGTCGATGCCAGTCACGTGGGAGCAGGGGCGGTGCTTCTACAGACCGATGAATTTGGCATTGACAGACCTGTTAGTTTTTTTTTCAAAAAAGTTCAACTCTTGTCAGCTCAATTACTCAGTGATTGAAAAGGAAGCCCTTGCCTTGGTCTGGGCTCTCCATCATTTTGATGTGTACATTATGTCCGGTCTCGCTCCATTGGTAGTCTTCACGGATCACAATCCATTGATCTTCCTCAATTCTTTAAAGTGCCCTAACCAGAGACTGATTCGCTGGTCATTATTTTTACAGTCATATACTCTGGACATACGTCACATAAAAGGGAAGGACAATGTAGTGGCAGATGCATTGTCCAGGGTCCCTTAAGATAATTGTTTTTGTGTTAACTAATTTCCTGTTTTTACCCTTCTACTGTTCCTGCTCCTCTTAATAATGGCTTCATAGGTACCTGTTGCCGAGGTTGGAGTAATGGTGGTTGGTCCTGAATACAGGTGATTATATATTATTTTACTGTGGGGTGTTTCCCTGTTGTGCAGTGTTCCCTTTGGGACCCTGTTTCTATGGGAGGGGGTGTGACGGCCCTGGCCCCATATATTGTCCTGGCCTGTAATAACATCTGTTTCCCTGTCTGCAGAGAGTACTCCTGCTGGACAGGGTTACTAATCAGGGGAATGCAGATCAGCTGGTGGACAGCTGATTGTGCCCCACCTGGTTCCAGGATCCGGGACATAATAAAAGACCCATGCAGGCCTCAGTATTGAGGCCCCCTTCTAGGCACCATTATTCTTTATTCTATTTTGTTTGTTCCTTGTTTCACACCATGCAACACTCACCTCACCACTTTCCACTACACTCACATTACACCACTGATTTACTGACTACCACACCTCATCTTATTATTGTTATATAGGCCTCATTTAGTTTACAATAAACATTTTCTTATCATTACTTTAAGATCGTGTGTGTGTCTCCCGTTTTTGTCATGGTCATGAGCCTGGCCGTGACACCAGTATGGTGGAGGTCTGTAGTGTGTAAAGCCCAGTATGGTGGGGGTCTGTAGTGTGTACAGCCCAGTATGGTGGGTCTGTAGTGTGTACAGCCCAGTATGGTGGGGGTCTGTAGTGTGTAAAGCCCAGTATGGTGGGGGTCTGTAGTGTGTAAAGCCCAGTATGGTGGGTCTGTAGTGTGTAAAGCCCAGTATGGTGGGGGTCTGTAGTGTGTAAAGCCCAGTATGGTGGGGGTCTGTAGTGTGTAAAGCCCAGTATGGTGGGTCTGTAGTGTGTAAAGCCCAGTATGGTGGGTCTGTAGTGTGTAAAGCCCAGTATGGTGGGTCTGTAGTGTGTAAAGCCCAGTATGGTGGGGGTCTGTAGTGTGTAAAGCCCAGTATGGTGGGGGTCTGTAGTGTGTACAGCCCAGTATGGTGGGTCTGTAGTGTGTACAGCCCAGTATGGTGGGGGTCTGTAGTGTGTAAAGCCCAGTATGGTGGGGGTCTGTAGTGTGTAAAGCCCAGTATGGTGGGGGTCTGTAGTGTGTAAAGCCCAGTATGGTGGGGGTCTGTAGTGTGTACAGCCCAGTATGGTGGGTCTGTAGTGTGTAAAGCCCAGTATGGTGGGGGTCTGTAGTGTGTAAAGCCCAGTATGGTGGGGGTCTGTAGTGTGTAAAGCCCAGTATGGTGGAGGTCTGCAGTGTGTACAGCCCAGTATGGTGGGGGTCTGTAGTGTGTACAGCCCAGTATGGTGGGGGTCTGTAGTGTGTACAGCCCAGTATGGTGGGTCTGTAGTGTGTAAAGCCCAGTATGGTGGAGGTCTGTAGTGTGTACAGCCCAGTATGGTGGGGGTCTGTAGTGTGTACAGCCCAGTATGGTGGGTCTGTAGTGTGTAAAGCCCAGTATGGTGGAGGTCTGTAGTGTGTAAAGCCCAGTATGGTGGATGTCTGTAGTGTGTACAGCCCAGTATGGTGGGTCTGTAGTCTGTAAAGCCCAGTATGGTGGGGGTCTGTAGTCTGTAAAGCCCAGTATGGTGGGTCTGTAGTGTGTAAAGCCCAGTATGGTGGGGGTCTGTAGTGTGTAAAGCCCAGTATGGTGGGGGTCTGTAGTGTGTAAAGCCCAGTATGGTGGGGGTCTGTAGTCTGTAAAGCCCAGTATGGTGGGTCTGTAGTGTGTAAAGCCCAGTATGGTGGGGGTCTGTAGTGTGTAAAGCCCAGTATGGTGGGGGTCTGTAGTGTGTACAGCCCAGTATGGTGGGGGTCTGTAGTGTGTAAAGCCCAGTATGGTGGGGGTCTGTAGTGTGTACAGCCCAGTATGGTGGGTCTGTAGTGTGTACAGCCCAGTATGGTGGGGGTCTGTAGTGTGTAAAGCCCAGTATGGTGGGTCTGTAGTGTGTAAAGCCCAGTATGGTGGGGGTCTGTAGTGTGTAAAGCCCAGTATGGTGGGGGTCTGTAGTGTGTACAGCCCAGTATGGTGGGTTCTGTAGTGTGTAAAGCCCAGTATGGTGGGGGTCTGTAGTGTGTACAGCCCAGTATGGTGGGGGTCTGTAGTGTGTACAGCCCAGTATGGTGGGGGTCTGTAGTGTGTAAAGCCCAGTATGGTGGGGGTCTGTAGTGTGTAAAGCCCAGTATGGTGGGGGTCTGTAGTGTGTAAAGCCCAGTATGGTGGGTCTGTAGTGTGTACAGCCCAGTATGGTGGAGGTCTGTAGTGTGTAAAGCCCAGTATGGTGGGGGTCTGTAGTGTGTAAAGCCCAGTATGGTGGGGGTCTGTAGTGTGTACAGCCCAGTATGGTGGGTCTGTAGTGTGTACAGCCCAGTATGGTGGGGGTCTGTAGTGTGTAAAGCCCAGTATGGTGGGTCTGTAGTGTGTAAAGCCCAGTATGGTGGGGGTCTGTAGTGTGTAAAGCCCAGTATGGTGGGGGTCTGTAGTGTGTACAGCCCAGTATGGTGGGTCTGTAGTGTGTAAAGCCCAGTATGGTGGGGGTCTGTAGTGTGTACAGCCCAGTATGGTGGGTCTGTAGTGTGTAAAGCCCAGTATGGTGGGGGTCTGTAGTGTGTACAGCCCAGTATGGTGGGGGTCTGTAGTGTGTAAAGCCCAGTATAGAGGGGGTCTGTAGTGTGTAAAGCCCAGTATGGTGGAGGTCTGTAGTGTGTACAGCCCAGTATGGTGGGGGTCTGTAGTGTGTACAGCCCAGTATGGTGGGTCTGTAGTGTGTAAAGCCCAGTATGGTGGAGGTCTGTAGTGTGTACAGCCCAGTATGGTGGGGGTCTGTAGTGTGTACAGCCCAGTATGGTGGGTCTGTAGTGTGTAAAGCCCAGTATGGTGGAGGTCTGTAGTGTGTAAAGCCCAGTATGGTGGAGGTCTGTAGTGTGTACAGCCCAGTATGGTGGGTCTGTAGTCTGTAAAGCCCAGTATGGTGGGGGTCTGTAGTCTGTAAAGTCCAGTATGGTGGGTCTGTAGTGTGTAAAGCCCAGTATGGTGGGGGTCTGTAGTGTGTAAAGCCCAGTATGGTGGGGGTCTGTAGTGTGTAAAGCCCAGTATGGTGGGGGTCTGTAGTCTGTAAAGCCCAGTATGGTGGGTCTGTAGTGTGTACAGCCCAGTATGGTGGGGGTCTGTAGTGTGTAAAGCCCAGTATGGTGGGTCTGTAGTGTGTACAGCCCAGTATGGTGGGGGTCTGTAGTGTGTAAAGCCCAGTATGGTGGGGGTCTGTAGTGTGTAAAGCCCAGTATGGTGGGGGTCTGTAGTGTGTAAAGCCCAGTATGGTGGGGGTCTGTAGTGTGTACAGCCCAGTATGGTGGGGGTCTGTAGTGTGTAAAGCCCAGTATAGAGGGGGTCTGTAGTGTGTAAAGCCCAGTATGGTGGAGGTCTGTAGTGTGTACAGCCCAGTATGGTGGGGGTCTGTAGTGTGTACAGCCCAGTATGGTGGGTCTGTAGTGTGTAAAGCCCAGTATGGTGGAGGTCTGTAGTGTGTACAGCCCAGTATGGTGGGGGTCTGTAGTGTGTACAGCCCAGTATGGTGGGTCTGTAGTGTGTAAAGCCCAGTATGGTGGAGGTCTGTAGTGTGTAAAGCCCAGTATGGTGGAGGTCTGTAGTGTGTACAGCCCAGTATGGTGGGTCTGTAGTCTGTAAAGCCCAGTATGGTGGGGGTCTGTAGTCTGTAAAGTCCAGTATGGTGGGTCTGTAGTGTGTAAAGCCCAGTATGGTGGGGGTCTGTAGTGTGTAAAGCCCAGTATGGTGGGGGTCTGTAGTGTGTAAAGCCCAGTATGGTGGGGGTCTGTAGTCTGTAAAGCCCAGTATGGTGGGTCTGTAGTGTGTACAGCCCAGTATGGTGGGGGTCTGTAGTGTGTAAAGCCCAGTATGGTGGGTCTGTAGTGTGTACAGCCCAGTATGGTGGGGGTCTGTAGTGTGTAGAGCCCAGTATGGTGTGGGTCTGTAGTGTGTAAAGCCCAGTATGGTGGGTCTGTAGTGTGTAAAGCCCAGTATGGTGGGGGTCTGTAGTGTGTAAAGCCCAGTATGGTGGGGGTCTGTAGTGTGTACAGCCCAGTATGGTGGGGTCTGTAGTGTGTAAAGCCCAGTATGGTGGGGGTCTGTAGTGTGTACAGCCCAGTATGGTGGGGGTCTGTAGTGTGTACAGCCCAGTATGGTGGGGGTCTGTAGTGTGTAAAGCCCAGTATGGTGGGGGTCTGTAGTGTGTAAAGCCCAGTATGGTGGGGGTCTGTAGTGTGTAAAGCCCAGTATGGTGGGTCTGTAGTGTGTACAGCCCAGTATGGTGGAGGTCTGTAGTGTGTAAAGCCCAGTATGGTGGGGGTCTGTAGTGTGTAAAGCCCAGTATGGTGGGGGTCTGTAGTGTGTACAGCCCAGTATGGTGGGTCTGTAGTGTGTACAGCCCAGTATGGTGGGGGTCTGTAGTGTGTAAAGCCCAGTATGGTGGGTCTGTAGTGTGTAAAGCCCAGTATGGTGGGGGTCTGTAGTGTGTAAAGCCCAGTATGGTGGGGGTCTGTAGTGTGTAAAGCCCAGTATGGTGGGTCTGTAGTGTGTAAAGCCCAGTATGGTGGGTCTGTAGTGTGTAAAGCCCAGTATGGTGGGGGTCTGTAGTGTTACGGCTGGGCCTTCACACACGCCCTCCCCCGCCCCCACAGCTCGAGCACCCGCCCCCACAACTCGAGCACAGCGTGCTCTCCGCCGCAGCTGAGGCTTGTCCCCCTAATTAGAGCTTCAGCCAAACCTGCACACCTGTCTCCACTCCCAATCAACCCTCTGTCTACATCTACCCTGGATTTCTACTCACTCATCGTCAGTTCTTCCCTAAGAATGACCTGGCAAGTATCCTCTGTGACTAGTCGTGAACTTTGCTCTCGTGCCTAATTTTGTGATTCGTTTATATCTTATGTACTGGCCTACCGTGGAGACTTACCCTGTTTTTCTGTTCCTCCACAGCCCACGCCAACCACTACCGCCAGCCCGCCAGGTTGAAACCCCCGGACTCATCCTTTCAGTTTTTCCACTGTAAATAAATACCCTACGGGGCTTCACATTATTCTGCCTCCGTTGTCGTGTCCTTGAGCCCCCTCACCACCGTGGCTTAACACTGTAGTGTGTAAAGCCCAGTATGGTGGGGGTCTGTAGTCTGTAAAGCC
The DNA here is from genome assembly GCF_963989245.1 of Nansenia antarctica. Taxonomy (NCBI): domain Eukaryota; kingdom Metazoa; phylum Chordata; class Actinopteri; order Argentiniformes; family Microstomatidae; genus Nansenia; species Nansenia antarctica. The sequence goes on from NC_137675.1 coordinate 46,703,682, forward strand.
CAGTATGGTGGGGTCTGTAGTGTGTACAGCCCAGTATGGTGGGTCTGTAGTGTGTAAAGCCCAGTATGGTGGGGGTCTGTAGTGTGTACAGCCCAGTATGGTGGGGGTCTGTAGTGTGTAAAGCCCAGTATGGTGGGGGTCTGTAGTGTGTAAAGCCCAGTATGGTGGAGGTCTGTAGTGTGTACAGCCCAGTATGGTGGGGGTCTGTAGTGTGTACAGCCCAGTATGGTGGGGGTCTGTAGTGTGTACAGCCCAGTATGGTGGGTCTGTAGTGTGTAAAGCCCAGTATGGTGGAGGTCTGTAGTGTGTAAAGCCCAGTATGGTGGGGGTCTGTAGTGTGTACAGTCCAGTATGGTGGGTCTGTAGTGTGTAAAGCCCAGTATGGTGGGGGTCTGTAGTGTGTAAAGCCCAGTATGGTGGGGTCTGTAGTGTGTACAGTCCAGTATGGTGGGTCTGTAGTGTGTAAAGCCCAGTATGGTGGGGGTCTGTAGTCTGTAAAGCCCAGTATGGTGGGTTCTGTAGTGTGTACAGCCCAGTATGGTGGGTCTGTAGTGTGTAAAGCCCAGTATGGTGGGGGTCTGTAGTGTGTACAGCCCAGTATGGTGGGGGTCTGTAGTGTGTAAAGCCCAGTATGGTGGGGGTCTGTAGTGTGTAAAGCCCAGTATGGTGGAGGTCTGTAGTGTGTACAGCCCAGTATGGTGGGGGTCTGTAGTGTGTACAGCCCAGTATGGTGGGGGTCTGTAGTGTGTACAGCCCAGTATGGTGGGTCTGTAGTGTGTAAAGCCCAGTATGGTGGAGGTCTGTAGTGTGTACAGCCCAGTATGGTGGGGGTCTGTAGTGTGTACAGCCCAGTATGGTGGGGGTCTGTAGTGTGTACAGCCCAGTATGGTGGGTCTGTAGTGTGTAAAGCCCAGTATGGTGGAGGTCTGTAGTGTGTAAAGCCCAGTATGGTGGAGGTCTGTAGTGTGTACAGCCCAGTATGGTGGGGGTCTGTAGTGTGTAAAGCCCAGTATGGTGGGGGTCTGTAGTGTGTACAGCCCAGTATGTTGGGGGTCTGTAGTGTGTAAAGCCCAGTATGGTGGGTCTGTAGTGTGTAAAGCCCAGTATGGTGGGGGTCTGTAGTGTGTAAAGCCCAGTATGGTGGGGGTCTGTAGTGTGTAAAGCCCAGTATGGTGGGGGTCTGTAGTGTGTAAAGCCCAGTATGGTGGGGGTCTGTAGTGTGTAAAGTCCAGTATGGTGGGGGTCTGTAGTGTGTACAGCCCAGTATGGTGGGGGTCTGTAGTGTGTACAGGGGATTACGGTTGACAGGAGGGCGGGGGTTAAAAGGAGGAAGTGGGGCGCCAGTTTTTGAAGTCTGAGGTTCCGAGAAACGCACCTTTCGATCCCCATGCGGAGCAGTGTCTTGCTGATGTTCTAGCAGAGATTGGAGAAAGGACACAACGACCATCATGGCAGCGTCTAAGCTGTACATAAAGGTAACATTGGGTTTGTGGGTTCCTACTGCGCCTTTCCCAGACCGTGAACAAGAACGTTACTCAGATGCGCTTTGTGAATGACCAGGCGGTTAACTGTCATGCGATGTTGTCTATCCAGCTACTACAATGGCAGTACGCAAAGCCTCGCGCAAGGGATTGATTTGGCATTGGTCAAGCATGATTGTCTTGGAATGAATGAACAGCGTTTTAAGTCTCAGTCCTGCACTTGAAATACTGGTTGACATGCAGTAGGCTATGATTGAGACCCACCCGGTCTGGTGTTCCAGGAACATCAACAGGATGGAGCTGCACTGCTTGAATATGTAAACTCTGACTGATGGACAGATTACAGTTTCAAGTTTATTTGTGACATTATTTGTCAAGACATGTAAAGCATTTTTTTGAATTGCCCCTGTTGTATGAAATGTGCTATACAAATAATATCCTTTATCAGTATTTCTTGCAATATGCAAAGCACTTTGAATTGCCCCTGTTGTATGAAATGTGCTATACAAATCAACTTTCCTTGCCATTAATGCAGGTAAGACAAGGCAGCGGTGCCGTTAGTGAGTCAACTGTCTACAGTGGGCTTGTTCCAAGAGTCTGATCATCTGGGGGAAGAAGCTGTTTGTTAGTCTTGTTCTGTACATTTGTTCTTTTCTATATTTCTCCCCCCCCCCAACAAAATCAGACAGCAATGGTTTTCAACCCAAAAAATAAAGAAACACAACTGTAACAGAAAGTGTACGTGTGTCTATAAAGTTCTTCCCATATTTAAACATGTATCAAATATAAAGTAATATGTACAAGAAATGAATGAATGGTCTTTATTGTCATTAATACAGTACAGGTACCATACAACGAAATTTAGGAGGGGGGGCTCCAAGAAGGCACAACAGCGGCTCTACTTCGAGAGTCCTCAGGAACTACCACCTCAGACAGGAGCTGCTTGTGACCTTCTACCGCAGCACAGTGGAGAGCATCCTCACCTACTGCATTTGCGTGTGGTTCTTCAGCTGCACAGCCGCAGAGAGGAAAGCGCTACAGAGAGTCGTGAGATCGGCCCAGAAGATCATCGGCGCCCCCCTCCCCTCTCTGGAAGAGCTGTACAACACACGCTGCCTCAGGAAGGCCTCCAAGATCTCCAGGGACCCATCCCACCCTGGGAACGAACACTTTGTTCGGCTCCGTTCAGGCAGGCCGTTCAGGACCATGTTCGCACGGACAAACAGACTGAAGCTCAGCTTCTACCCTAGGGCCATTCAGGCCCTGAACACAGCAAAGACCTAGGTTCTAGGCTCTGGACAATCTAGACAATTTGATGGCAGCTACTAGATTGTAAACATAAGTGCAATATTGTAATACAACTGTGAACATTCTAAACCTGCTAACTGCGACACTTTAATGAATGTGCAACAAATATTATGTGCAATATGACAACCCATGTGTACATAAGGTTCAGATATAGGAAAAAGTTAGGATATTTATATCATAGCATAGTGTACAGCACAGTGTTTTATTGTATAGTATAGTAGATAGTGTACATAGCCTTATTTATGTCAATCAGCTCTTTTCTCTTGTTTTACCCTTGGCTCGCTTGTTTTTAGTCTTTTTTCCAAGCACCAGGGGAGCCCCCCCTCCTAAATGTCGTTGTATGGTACCTGTACTGTATTAATGACAATAAAGACCATTCATTCATTCATTCAAAACAAGCTGTGTTGGTTATCTAGCGAGTGTGTCATTGATTCTCAACAACGCTGGAATGTATTTACACTTTCCAGAATATAAGTCTGAACATTTGATCGGCTGATGACTTGTTCCCGGTTCCAACAGCTGCTGTCACATGGAGTCGGCAAAGCTGAATGTATATATATATATATATACTATGCTATATGTCACTATATGGACAACAGTATGTGGACACAATCCCCTGGAGGCATGGGTCTCTGGCACACCACTACAATGTTAACTTTCACCCAATCAGCAGGGTTACTTTAAAGCACCATAACTGGATCAAGCTTGCAAAAAACTGCGTTGGTTGGCAAACCAATTAGAGATTAAAGATGGCATACAGTACACACCTGTGTTGTGTTATTGATTGATTGATTGTACTTTATTGTCCCCGAGGGGACATTTGTCTTGGGCATGGTACTTTCATGCTTCAAGTGCAACAGGGACGATACATACAACATACAGTAGACAAAGTAAACAACAGGACAGCAACAAACATTGAGTGACATTGGCAGCAGTTTCCACCTGGACATGGCATCATTTGGTATAAATATATATTGCACATAACCCTTCAAGTGGTGTTTTCGAATATTACACATGGCCCTTCAAGTGGTGTCTAAGATAAAGTGCAGGTGCTGGTGATCATGTCCTAATCATCGTTTCTGCTTGAGAGAATTGATTAGTTTAATGGAGAATGGGACAAATGATAGTTTTAAGAGCTTATAGTTACATCTTGGCATGCGAAGCCTTCTACCTAGGGGGAGAACTTCGTATTCTGTGGAGAGCGGATGTTGGGGGTCTGCGATTATCTTGTTAGCCTTGTCCAGGACAGCTTTTTCATATAGTTTATTTAGGATCACAGTCTCTTTCACCTACAATTTTCATAGCTGTTTTGTGAATGCTGACTAGTCTGTTTTTTTGTTGTACAGTTAAGTTGCCAAACCACACAATTATTCCATATCTGATTACACTTTCAACAATGGACTGATAGAACAATCTCATGATCCCAATATATCCCAGTTATGGGATATCTTGTAAATACTAAGACATGTTTTTCAGACAGAACCCTCTCTGGGGAGCAGCCAACAGCGCCTTGGCCAGATGGCTTCCAGCAGAGTATGAGGATGGAGAAAGGCAGCCCAGGGGCTGGAACCGCGGGCAGCTCTATAACGGGTTCCAACTTCCTCTGGTAATCTCTAAAGTTCACTTTTCAAAAAATGCCGGTCGAGAGAGCACGCTGGCGTTGCTTGTTCGCCGCTTCTCCGCCCGAAATCTAGATATACTTGTTGCAGTATACAGAGTAGATTGTCCTACAAAGAAACTTAGATTTCTTAGTCATCTAAAAAATAATTAGACCCCTAATTTCGCTGTACAGCTCAGCACGTCACTGACGTGTAACAAACAAATAATAATACGCCCTTTCGGGACTCGCTCACTGACACACAGTGTCTCTCTCCATCTGGCAGCTTGTCTCTGCCTCGTTCACTGCCAGGGGGAACAAACACACCAAGGTTAAATAGACCAGTTGGATAACGAGGCTGATTACTGACACCTGTCCGCAATCAGCCCTGTCATCCAAATAATAATATATCCAATAATAGGCACTGTATTAATGTATTAACTGTATTAATAGGTACTGATTTAATGTATTAACAGGTACTGATTTAATGTATTAACTGTATTAAGGTACGGGAAGTCAGCAAGAACATGATGCAGAGCACCAGGAAAGGAACTGTGGAAGACTGTGCCTATTCTCAGATGCTGGTGGACTGGGGCCAGTACATAGACCATGACATATCCTTCACTCCTCAGAGCACAAGCAAAGCTGCTTTCTTGGGAGGACTGGACTGTTTGAGCACATGTGAAAACATAAACCCCTGCTTCCCTATTGAGGTAACTCCTCACCCCTCATCATATGATCCCCCTAACCAATCACAGTTGTCTTATGATCCCCCTAACCAATCACAGTTGTCTTATGATCCCCCTAACCAATCACAGTTGTCTTTCTCTTCCTGTTTTGGGGATTTCTTTCTTTAACATTCCATATTCTACCATATGTAACACGTTCATTTCAACATTGTTGAGAATCACAACACAAACTCACTAGTCAAGCCAAAATACTGCAGTGCAGTGGCTTCAGAGTAATCCCCACTGCTACCTAGTTAACTATAACACTACTTTACATACTTAGCAGGCTCACAAAACAAGCTGTGTTATGACTAGTGATGTGTCATTGATTTTCAACAACGTGGAAATGAAAGAAAAATCCGAACATTAAATCGGATGCCGACATGCGGACCAAAACACAAACGTGTAACATATTCATACAGTATAATATATACATATATTTTGTGAAATAATCCACATCTCTTGCTATTTAAGAAGTACAATGGGAAAAGACATCATCTTATGTCAACATTTTACATTAGGTCAATAACTGGAATCATTTCCAACGCCAAAGGTATTTTTCTAATTCTAAATAGTACATTTAGTGCTTCTATAATACAGTCAACATGAATTAATTCATTCTCATTTGGACAAGTTTTGAAGCTCAAGCTACAGTATCTAATTCGGTTGTTAAGTCGTGACGTGTTTCCGGGTCCAACGTTGGCTGAGGCGCTCTCTTCGAAATGCCGCAGTAATAATAATAATTCATTATATTTGTATAGCGCTTTTCCGAGGCTCAAAGACGCTGACAATATGGGGAAAATATTATGGACCTCAAGTCACGCATTTCAACCCGTTCACACGCTCACACGCCCGTGTGTCTCACGCCCAATGCGTGAGACTTGAGAGCCCTGATAAACACACAAACTACGTTTCAACGTTGTTGAGAATCACAACACAAACTCACTACTCAAGCCAAACATACATACAACAATACATTACATTGTTAGCAGGCTCACAGAACAAGCTGTGTTAGTTGACTAGCGATGTGTCATTGATTTTCAACAATGCGGAAATGTGTTCACATTTTTTATAACAAAAGTCAGAACATTACATCGGATCCCGATGCCGTGTGCATTGTCTCATTCACATCACAACATGCTGATAGAACATCAACATGCTAAAAACACATAACTACACATAACTAGATGATCACACAGTCCTTGCTTTTGAACACGTCCTAAAATGTAAGTTTGTTTTACAAGCCATGTATCACTCAACCAGTATATCAAGTGGGCTCTTCAACACTTCAACGTTTGTAATATGCAAAAACAATGGAAAACATTTTTTTTAAAAAGAAAAAAGGAAGAAGCTTTTTGTTCATTGTGTGGGCGGCTGTGTTTCAGGAGGTAGAGTCGCCGTCTAATGATCACAAGGTTGGCAGATCAGCGGTTCTAGCCCCGGCTCGCCACATGTGGAAGTGTCCTTGGGCAAGACACTGAACCCCAAATTTGCTCCCAGTGAGCGGGCCGGCGCCTTGCATGGTAGCCTGCCGCCATTGGTGTGTGAATGTGTGTGTGAATGGGTGAATGAGAGGCCGTTGTAAAGCGCTTTGGAGCAGCTTTGGAGCAGCAAAAAAGGCGCTATATAAGTGCAGTCCATTTACCATTTAATTTGCGTGAGAGTTGCCGACATGCGGCCCCTTTCAACAGACCGTGTCACATACAGTCTGTAATTATCTTCTCTCTGCTGCAGACTCTCCCTCAGGACGTGTTGTCCAGGAACAAAAGCTGTCTGACGTTTTTCCGCTCCTCGCCTGCCTGCTTCTCTGGCCACGTCCCGCCCGCTGTGGCCGACACCAGACACACGCTACAGCGGCAACAAATGAACTCAATCACCTCTTTCCTGGACGCCTCCACTGTGTACGGCCACACCCTGTTTTTACAGAGTGCCCTCCGGAACCTGTCAAGCCCCCGGGGTCAACTGGCCGTCAATCCTGGACTCACAGACCCACACGGCAGAGCGTACCTGCCTTCCGTCTCCACCAGCCCGTCTGCATGTTTTCAGAACCCAGCCGACCCCAGAGGGCCGAGGGTGGAGTGCTTCCTGGCTGGAGACAGCAGGGTGAACGAGATCCTGCCCCTGGCAGCACTGCACACGCTGTGGGTGAGGGAACACAACCGGATAGCAGAGGCTCTGGAGGACCTCAACGCCCACTGGAGCTCAGAGACCATCTATCAAGAGACCCGCAAGATCATTGGAGCGCTGCACCAGGCAAGTCTGTTGGAATTAAAATCAGAATAATCAGTTATTTTGGTTGACTGCTCCAAGAAAGAGGAGAGATGTTTTCTATCGCACAAGTGGACGTTTATTGAAGATCACACGTGTAGTACAGAGTTGCACCTTAACCTGAGGTGGTCTCCGAAAAAGGTGTTCTTCTTCAGATTACATTACATTATATACTTTCACAAGACACATAGTTCTTCCCCTTTTGGCCACTATGATGTAAGAGCTGAATGGCCTATTAGAATGTTTTAAAACTATGAATGGAGTGTTGTCTTGTGTTAAGCCCAATGCACACAGCGTGCGATTTTATCGCACGACAACATTCGATTCTCAATTCTTTGAATTATTTCAATTGGTGTGAATGGAGAATCGAATGTTGTGGTGCGATATCGCATCGCACACCGTGTGCATTGTCTCATTCAAAACAATGGAATCGAATTCGGCGGTGCGACAAAATCGGGGCAAGTCCCACTGTCTATTATGGAAACTAGGGCTGTCCAATGATACAAGAAAGTAATAATAATAATAATAATAATAACATGTATTTGTATAGCGCTTTTCCTGCAAACGTTGCAGCTCAAAGTGCTCATGCTAAGTAATTAAAATTAAAAAGTGTATTGTTTGATGTCAATCACAAATTAATTTTGGTTTAGTTCATATTTGGTTTTATATAATTTAGCCCTTATTAAAGATGTTTTCACTGTAACGCTACACTGGGCTGTAAATGTCTTGTGAAGAAAGTGAAGAAAACACAAAATAGCCACGTGTTGTTTTAGCATCTTTTCAGCCAATAACAATTCAGCCAGTTGTGTACCTCTATAATACCTCTATAATACATCTATAATACCTCTATAATACAGGTAAATGACATGAATAAATAAAAACTATACACTGGTAAAGTGATTGCATCACAATCAAAGAATATAAAAAATATGTGGAGACAAACATATCAAGCTGGTATAATAAAGCTCCTTTACCCTATTCCACCTAAACTGCTGGAAATGAACACTCCTCATATGTCAGAATTATAGATTGCAAGTTGTTTTGTTGTATGTTTTTCTTTTTGTGGAAGATACACTATCTAAAGGTCTATTCTTTTCTGTTGTTGTTGTTGTTGTTGTTTTTCTCTCCCAGATTATCACCATAAGGGATTATGTTCCAAAAATCATTGGAAGAGAGGCTTTTGATCTCAACGTCGGTCCCTATGGGGGCTATGATCCAATCACAGACCCGTCAGCCTCCAACGTGTTTGCTACCGCAGCGTTCCGCTTCGGCCATGCCACCATACCCACGCTGCTCAGGAGGCTCAACGAGAGCTTCCAGGAACACCATCTCTTCTCCTCTCTGAGCCTGCACAACACTTTCTTCAGTCCTTGGAGATTAGTCAAAGAAGGTCAGTGTTCTCTCATGATGTCTCCTCTTTGAGCGAGTGCACTGTGGCATATTAAATACAGATTACCCAGCTGGGTAACACTTTATAATAATGTCAATTGATATGAATGAATGAATGAATGAATGAATGGTCTTTATTGTCATTGCTATAGTACAGGTACCAAACAACGAAATTTAGGAGGGGTGGCTCCCCCGGTGCTAGGAAAGAAAAAATAAAACAAAAACAAAAAACACAAGAAGGGAAGGAGCTGGTTTACATAAATAAAGGCTATGTACACTATCCACTATACTATACTGTACATATAGACGACTAGGGTTGTCATATTGCACATAGTGTTATTGCACATTCATTTGAAGTGTCGCAGTTTGCAGGCTAGAAATGTACATATTTGTGCCTCAGCACTACACCTGATTTTTTTCAGTCCAGCAGCTGCCATCAATCCGTCCAGACTGTCCAGGGCCCAGAACCTAGGTCTTTGCTGTGTTCAGGGCCTGGATGGCCCTGGGGTAGAAGCTGTTCTTCAGTCTGTTTGTCCTTGCGGCCATGGTCCTGTACTGCCTTTTCGAGGGCAGCCGGGTAAAGTGTTCGTACCCAGGGTGGGTTGGGTCTCTGGAGATCTTGGAGGCCTTCCTGAGACAGCGTGTGTTGTACAGCTCTTCCAGAGAGGGGAGGGGGGCGCCGGTGATCTTCTGGGCTGTTCTCACGACTCTCTGTAGCGCATTTCTCTCCGCGGTTGTGCAGCTGGAGAACCAGTTGCAGATGCCGTAGGTGAGGATGCTCTCCACTGCGCCGCGGTAGAAGGTCACCAGTATCTCCTGCTTGCTGTGTTCCTTCCTGAGGACTCTCAGGATGTAGAGCCGCTGTTGTGCCTTCTTGATGGTGGCTGTTGGGTTGTCCTTCCAGGACAGGTCATCCTGTATGTGCACCCCCAGGAATCGGAGGGTTGAGACTCTCTCCACGCTCTCTCCGTCGATGAGCAGGGGCTGGATCTCAGACTTTTTCCTCCTGAAGTCCACGATGATTTCCTGGGTCTTTGACTTGTTCAGCAGCAGGTTGTTAACCTTGCACAGCTTGCTCAGTTGCTCTACCTCATCCCTGTACGCCGCCTCGTCCCCCCCCGAGATGCAGCCCACCACGGTGGTGTCGTCTGCAAACTTTACGATGGAGTTGCTGGGGTGGACGGGGGTGAAGTCGTAGGTGTAGAGGTTGTAGAGGATGGGGCTTAGCACGCAGCCCTGGGGGGACCCAGTGCTGAGTCTGAGGGCTGTGGAGGTGTGGGGGCCCACCCGCACCCTCTGGGGTCGGTCGGTCAGGAAGTCCTTGATCCATGCACATATAGAGTGTGATAGTCCCAGGTCTAGTAGTTTGGTCACTAGCCTGTCTGGAAGGATGGTGTTGAAGGCGGAGCTGAAGTCCACAAAGAGCAGTCTCGCGTAGCTGTTTCCCCTCTCCAGGTGGGATAGAGTGGCGTGGAGAGTAGTCACTACAAATCTACATTGTGTAGATTGTCTATGGCATTGTGTAGATCAGGGGTTGGCAAGTAAGTTTGGCCTTGGGCCCAATTTTTTCTGAGCCACTAGATGGCTGTTTAAAATTGTGACATGTTCTATGGCATTGTGTAGATTGTCTATGGCATTGTGTAGATTGTCTATGGCATTGTGTAGATTGTCTATGGCATTGTGTAGATTGTCTATGGCATTGTGTAGATTGTCCATGGCATTGTGTAGATTGTCTATGGCATTGTGTAGATTGTCCATGGCATTGTGTAGATTGTCTATGGCATTGTGTAGATTGTCTATGGCATTGTGTAGATTGTCTATGGCATTGTGTAGATTGTCTATGGCATTGTGTAGATTGTCTATGGCATTGTGTAGCTTGTTCCTGTGTTCCTCTCTCTAAGGTGGGCTGGAGCCGGTGCTGCGAGGTCTGTTGGGCACAGCGGCAGCCGCCGTGTCGACTGACAAGCTGCTGACAGAAGAGCTGACAGAGAGGCTGGTGGTGCTGAACATCCCAGAGGCCTTGGACCTGGCCGCTCTCAACCTGCAGCGGGGCCGTGACCACGGACTCCCAGGTCAGACACAACAGGGGGTTATCTCCAACATTGAACGTCTGCTACACGTATACCTTCAAATCTTATTTCAAAATCCCTCATTTCATTCTGTAATCAACACGTTGCATCATTAAAGCGGACTCACGCTTAATCATTTCCCTCACTTCTCTGTGCTTTGAGTGAAAGCATGATTAATTCATGAGCTACTAGAATTAACTTGATTTTGCCAACCTGTCTGACAAGGCAAACCATTCTCTTCTCAAACATCCTTAACTGCTCTTGTCACCACCTTGTGGCGGCTTTTGGCATCACTTCACAGCTTGAGTCACCCTCCATGACACATAATTCAGAAATGTGTTACATACTTCTGTGTCTTCACAAAGAACAACATTTCCTCAGGGACCCTGAACTTCCACCATGATGGATTTTCCACCAGTTTGAATTGTGTGCTTATTCGGTTGTTAAGTCTGACGTCAAACGTGACGTTTAGCAATTTCCGGGTCCAAACCAGAAATTCCCTGCACCAGAGTACCAGTGTACTAAAGCACCAGAGTACCAGTGTACTAAAGCACCAGAGTACCAGTGTACTAAAGCACCAGAGTACCAGTGTACTAAAGCACCAGAGTACCAGTGTACTAAAGCACCAGAGTACCAGTGTACTAAAGCACCAGAGTACCAGTGTACTAAAGCACCAGAGTACCAGTGTACTAAAGCACCAGAGTACCAGTGTAATAAAGCACCAGAGTACCAGTGTACTAAAGCACCAGAGTACCAGTGTACTAAAGCACCAGAGTACCAGTGTACTACAGCGGTAGAATGACAGTTCAATCGTTTTTTAGACTGGGATCTATTCATACAACAAGGGACACAGCACTTTCCCATTTTTCCCATATTTGTCAGCGTCTTTGAGCCTCGGAAAAGCGCTATATAAATATAATGAATTATTATTACTACTGAGGCATTTCAAAGAGAGCGCCTCAGCCAACTTTGGACCCGGAAACACGTCACGACTTAACAACCGAATAGCTTGAAAGAATCATGTAGTCCTAACCACCTCCAAGAACCTCTGGAAAAGTAAAATGCGAAATCTTTAAATGATGTCGACATTTAAAACCTGTTTTACCTAACCTAACCCTGTTTAAAACATGTTTTGTTTTGTTGTTATGAAAGGGTCAGCATAATGAAGTCACATTCTCATGTTTTCCAGGATATAATGATTGGAGGACGTTCTGTGGACTCAACAGGATCGATACACAAGAGGATTTCAGAAAGGTTGTCAGGGACGCAAGTGTTGTTGTCAAACTACTGGACCTGTACCGTCACCCTGACAACATTGACCTGTGGCTGGGAGGCCTGGTGGAGGAACCGCTGGACGGCTCCAGGACTGGACCTCTCTTCTCATGCTTAATTGGAAAGCAGATGAGGATGCTTCGGGATGGGGACAGGTCTTTTTTTTTATGCATTTGCATGTTAAAACACAGTATATGTTAGCCCTAGTTATGGAGAATGGTAGCCTACTTGCTAATAATAATAATATAAAATATATATGATGCTTACATTCACACCACAATACAGTAGGTCAGAGATTAGAGGATGATCGACGGTGTGACAATGTCGCGATACGTTACATTATTAAAGCCAACTCGTGCTTATGTCAGACTGCGCTAAAACATTTCCCCATTTCTCTGTGCTGTGAGACAATGCTTGATGACGGTGTGAGAGTAGATAGGAGTTGGTCTCATTGCTTAAATGAAATAATCATTAACCATATTTAAAACACTTCCACTCTTCATCTCTGCAATTCAAGAGCTGCTACAGTAAACTAGATGTTTCTATCTATATGATAAGGGAAGCTAATAAGGCAAACCGTTCTCTTTTTAAACATACTTCACAGCTCCATTTTTTACATTTTTGGCATTTAGCAGACGCCTTATTCCAAAGCGACTTACAATCAATACATTTGACTAAGCAAGTGAATCATCAATCCACCAGTCGTAGCAGGAATTCAGATTCAGATTCAGATAACGTTTATTGCCACTATGCATTACACATATAGGAATTTGCTTCGTCACCACAGCAAGTGCGTTTATACTTTTTTCACGAGTCAAAAAACAGGACAACACAACAACAACAACACAGGACAGACAACAGTGCATTGGATAGTGCGGTATAAAGTGCAGTGCAGAGTTTTTACAGTGAGTCCAGTTCAGTCCTGGGCAGACTTGGGGGCGGGGGGGAGGGGGAAGCCAGAGTCATTTATCAGCCTGACGGCTGAGGGGTAGAAGCTGAGCCTGTGGCGGGCCTTCAGTGCCTTAGGCAGCCGCAACCTTCTTCCAGAGGGAAGCAGGGTGAGGAGGCCGTGGTCGGGGTGGAAGGGGTCTGCCATGATCTTCCTTGCCCTCCTCAGAGCCCTGGTGTCATGCAGGGAGTTGAGGGAGGGCAAGGGACAGCCGATCACCCTCTCTGCTGAACGTAGCACCCGCTGCAACTTGGCCTTGTTCTTGGTCGTTGCAGCAGGGAACCAGGTGATGATGGAGTGGGTGAGGATGGACTCTATGATGGCCGTGTAAAACTGGACCATCATGGACCTCGGCAGCCTGAGTTTCCTCAGCTGCCGGAGGAAGAACATCCTCTTCTGGGCCTTCTTCGTGAGGGCCTCGGTGTTCTGCTCCCACTTTAGGTCCCGGGAGATGGTCATGCCTAGAAAGCGGCATGACTCCACGGAGGCCACCGGGGTACCTCCCAGCGTGATGGGAGGGGGCAGGGCTGCTTTCCTTCGGAAGTCCACCACCATCTCCACTGTTTTCAGAGCATTTAGCTCCAGATTGTTTAAACTGCACCAGCTCTGCAGCCCCTCGATCTCACCCCTGTAGGCAGATTCGTCCCCCCCGGAGATGAGGCCCACCAGGGTGGTGTCGTCTGCAAACTTCAGGAGCTTGACCGAGGGGTGGCGGGAGACACAGCTGTTGGTGTAAAGGGAGAATAGTGCTGGAGACAGGACGCAGCCCTGCGGGGAGCCCGTGCTGGTGGACCTGGAGCTGGAAATGCTCTTCCCCAGCTTCACCCGCTGAGACCTGTCAGTCAGGAAGTCTGTGATCCACCTGCAGGTGGAGTCCGGCACCTGCAGAAGGGATAGCTGGTGCTCCAGGATGTGTGGGAGGATCGTGTTGAAGGCCGAGCTGAAGTCCACGAACAGGATCCTGGCGTAGTTGCCTGCAGTGTCTAGGTGTTCTAGTACGTAGTGCAGAGCCATGTTCACGGCGTCCTCCGTGGATCTATTGGCTCTGTACGCGAACTGCAGGGGGTCCAGCACAGGATCCGTGATGAGCTTCAGGTAGGCCAGGACAAGGCGCTCCAGGACCTTCATGACGACAGAGGTCAGAGCGACGGGTCTGTAGTCGTTGAGGCCTGTGACCTTGGCCTTCTTGGGGACGGGGATGATGGTTGATGCCTTGAAGCACGCTGGGACGTGACACAGCTCCAGCGAGGCGTTGAAGATGTGGGTAAACACCGGGGCCAGCTGGTCGGCGCAGTGCTTCAGGACAGAGGGAGAGACGGAATCCGGACCAGCTGCCTTCCGGGGATTCTGCCTCTTAAACAGTCTGTTTACCTCTCGCACTGTGACAGAGAGAGGGGGTGGGGAAAGGGGGGTGGGGGTGGGCGGGGCGGGTGAGGAGGGGGGAGGGAGGGGGGGGGAGGGGGGAGGGTGGGGGTAGCAGGAGGGACATTGGCCCCCCTGGGGGACGGGGGTGGTGGTTGTAGCCGGGGGGTGTGGAGGGAGAGGGCGGGGGTGGGCGGGAACCTCTCTTTCTCAAACCTACAGTAGAACTCGTTCAGCTCGTTAGCGAGAGGGAGGTTGTCGGACATCAGCGGGGACCTGGGTTTGTAGTTGGTGATGGTCTTTAGGCCTTTCCAGACGGAGGCGGAATCCCCCTCAGAGAGCTGTTGCTGCAGCTTCTCCGAAAAGCGATGCTTCGCCTCCTTCACCGCTTTGGCGAACCTGTACTTGGCCTGCTTGACCCGGTCCACGTCCCCACTGCGCCTAGCCACCTCCTTCTCTGACCTCAGACGCCTGAGTTGGGATGAAAACCAGGGCTTGTCGTTGTTGAAGGACTTCCTGGAGCGGAGGGGGACACACACCTCCTCGCCAAAGCTGATAAATAATGTAACAGTGTCTGTGTATACATCCAGATTGTTACCAGCCTCTGGCCCCGCCCACTCCACCAAGTCCTGGTCACAGCCTGCACTCTCCAACCAGGCGCAGAGTCGCTAACATGCCTCACTGGACCACACCCTGAATCGCCGTACAACAGGTTTAGAGAGTTTTAACCTCTGCCTGTAGCGAGGGATCAGGTGTATGAGGATGTGGTCACTGTAGCCCAGTGCAGCACGGGGGACAGAATGGTAGGCTTGACGAGCTGTACAGTAGCAATGGTCCAGAGTGTTCACCCGCCTGGTGGGACACGTGACTTGCTGCCTGTATTTGGGGAGCGCCCGGCTAAGATTAGCCTGGTTAAAATCCCCCAAAACAACAACAAAACTGTCCGGGTAACTACGTTCCACACTCATCAATTGCTCTGCCAGTGTGTCTACTGCTGCGGTGACGTCAGCATCAGGTGGAATGTAGACACACGCGAGAATCCAGGAAGAGTAATCCAGCTCAGGCCCGGGGCCATTGATAGAAGGAAAAACCTTTTAAACCTCTCTAAACCTAGTTTCTTTTTGGGGGTTTTATATAGACACTGGAGAAACAGAGAAACGGTACAAGGTAGCAATATACGTTTTTAGGGACACGGTAGAGGGGAAAAGCGGGTGTCTTCAGGGACACAGTGGAGGGGAAAGCGGGTGTCTTCAGGGACACAGTAGAGGGGGAAAGCGGGTGTCTTCAGGGACACAGTAGAGGGGGAAAGCGGGTGTCTTCAGGGACACAGTAGAGGGGGAAAGCGGGTGTCTTCAGGGACACAGTAGAGGGGGAAAGCGGGTGTCTTCAGGGACACAGTAGAGGGGAAAGCGGGTGTCTTCAGGGACACAGTAGAGGGGAAAAGCGGGTGTCTTCAGGGACACAGTAGAGGGGGAAAGCGGGTGTCTTCAGGGACACAGTAGAGGGGAAAGCGGGTGTCTTCAGGGACACAGTAGAGGGGAAAGCGGGTGTCTTCAGGGACACAGTAGAGGGGAAAAGCGGGTGTCTTCAGGGACACAGTAGAGGGGAAAAGCGGGTGTCTTCAGGGACACAGTAGAGGGGAAAGCGGGTGTCTTCAGGGACACAGTAGAGGGGAAAAGCGGGTGTCTTCAGGGACACAGTAGAGGGGAAAAGCGGGTGTCTTCAGGGACACGGTAGAGGGGAAAAGCGGGTGTCTTCAGGGACACAGTAGAGGGGAAAAGCGGGTGTCTTCAGGGACACGGTAGAGGGGAAAAGCGGGTGTCTTCAGGGACACGGTAGAGGGGAAAAGCGGGTGTCTTCAGGGACACTGTAGAGGGGAAAAGCGGGTGTCTTCAGGGACACAGTAGAGGGGAAAGCGGGTGTCTTCAGGAGACGCAGCTTGTGGTGCACTTCACACCTTGTGTTTAGATCAGAGGATGGGCGGCTGTGTCTCAGGAGGTAGAGCTGGCGTCTTATGATCGCAAGGTTGGCAGATCGGTGGTTCAAGCCCCAGCTGGCCACATGTCGAAGTGTCCTTGGGCAAGATACTTAACCCCAAAATTGCTCCCAATGAGCGGGCCGGCGCCTTGCATGGTAGCTTGTCGCCATTGGTGTGTGAATGTGTGTGTGAATGGGTGAATGAGAGGCCATTGTAAAGCGCTTTGGAATAAGGCGTTATATAAGTCAGTCCATTTACCATTTACCATTTGTGTTTGCTGTAGCAGCGGGTATACCCCATTGTAGCAGCGGCATTGAGGTATACCCCACTGTAGCAGCGGCATTGAGGTATACCCCACTGCAATGTCCATGTGCTCGTATTAATCACAGGCACACTGTAGACTTCTTTTAATCAAAGTAAGGATGTTGTTGGATTGCTGAAGTCCTCTTCTGTCTCCAAGATGGGGTTTTATATTCCAAAAATACCCCCCCAAAATGTTACTTTTGCTTTCATCATGACATCTCGTCATTACTGTACCTCATACCTGCCACCTACAATACAAGCACAACACAGGTGGATCGAAACACAAATAACGCAACTTGAATAATGGAGGCAAAATCTCTTTCCTTCATTTGGGGAAAATTAAACCCCATCACAGAGACCAAAAAGCACCTAAACAATACAGCAACATTTTCTTTGACATAATCCAAAATCAAAAACTGCAAAACAGCTTTATACTATCTTATCCTGAAGTGATTTTGAAAATGTAAGGATACTGGGTGGTAGAACGCACATATCTAGGAAAGGTCATGAAAGGAGGGTCCTGAAATTTGATCGAGTGCAAAGATAGAATTTTGTTTTTACTCACAGGGGTAAACATTGTCATTCTTCAGATAATATTGGATATTGTAATTGATGACGTTTGTGTTGTTGCAGGTTCTGGTGGGAGAGTGAGGGTGTGTTCACGCTGCAGCAGAGGGCCGAGCTGCGAAGGCACTCCCTGTCTCGTGTCGTCTGTGACAACAGTGAAGTCAAAGAGGTTCCCCTTGACCCCTTCAGTCTGGAGAAATACCCAGACGGGTTTATTTTGTGTGACGACATCCCATCCATGAGCCTGGACGCCTGGGGAGAGGACCCAAGCACAGGTGTGATAAGTCTGATTTCTCATTTATAATGTTGTAACGTTAATATAAGGTTCTATCTCCATTTTTGTCAAAATTTTGTTTTTTTACATAATCTGATCCATTAGGTGTTTATTAATGCCTGTGTGGTGTTATTTTTAAAATGTTGACATTTTTGAGTTAGTAATGAATAAAATACAAAGGTTCCATCTCACAAAACATAATGGAATGTAAAAACGCTCAATATCTCTGAACTACCCTAAACGGAGATAGAACCAGATAATTCTAAGCTCACGATGTGTATTAAATCAAAATGCTTGGTGCTAATCTTAGTGTCAGCACCCATCCCACCCATATGTGCTTGTTGTGCATCTAATTCCAAAACCATGGGCATTAATATGGAGTTGGTCCCACCTTTGCTGCTATAACAGCTTCCACTCTTCTGGGAAGACTTTCTACTAGATTTTAGAATATGGATGGGGGGATTTGCTCCCATTCAGCCACAAGAGCATTAATGAGGTCGGGCACTGATGTTGGGCGAGAACCTGACCTTTCTCTCCAGGGTCTCGACTGTTGTCATAGGCACTGCATAAACCACTGGAAGATCCAGGCCTTGAACCTCCCCGGCAGGCCTTGTTTTGTCCACCTTGGTGAGCCAGGCATCAAGCTCTTAGCTGTTAGTTTTCTGGATGGAGAGAGCATCTTTGAGGCTGCAGTCAAAGATCTTGATTGGCTGCTCTGTAACGGACAGCTGTTAGCCGGAACCGGAGGTTTCCAGCTCATCCTTGCCCAGGTGATGAGCTTCTCTAGGCCTTTGAGTATCCACCTGCTGCCCGGGACAGATGTAGTAGTGACAGTCAGGTCGTCCATGAATGCTCTTATTGGGGGCTGTCGTCGCACTCCAGTCTTGGTCAAAGGGCCCCTGCATTCCACCTCTGCTGACTTAATAATAATAATAATAATAATAATAATAATAATAATAATAATAATAATAATAACTTGGATTTGTATAGCACCTTTCATAAAACCCAAGGACGCTTTACAATTTTGAAGAAATGGTCAGACAGACAAAACAGAAAACAAACAAAGCAAAACAGAAACAGTGACTAGGGGCTAAAGGCCTTGGAGAACAGATGGGTTTTAAGGGCTGATTTGAGGGAGTCCAGGGTGGGGGCGTTGCGGATCACTATGGGGAGAGAGTTCCAGAGAGTAAGTGTAGCCACGCTGAAGGCTCTGTCCCCAAAGGTCCGTAGGTTGGTGCGGGGGGTGGACAGCAGGCCCATGTCAGCAGACTGCAGGTTCCGGGAAGGGGTATGCTGGGGGAGGAGAAGGGGTATGCTGGGGGAGGAGAAGGGGTATGCTGGGGGAGGAAGTCAGTTAGGTACTGGGGGGCGCAGGCCGGCAGGTTCATGGCAAGGGCGAAGCGGATGACTGAGATGGTGCAGCCTGTTATGATGCCTTTCTCAGCCTGTTATGATGCCTTTCTCAAGCCTGTTATGATGCCTTTCTCAAGCCGAAGCCAGTCTGATGGGCCGGACCCAGCAGTGACTCTTAGCCTGAATTTACCATAATAGTCCAGAATTAGGTCCTTGATCTTGCTGGGAATATGATGTCGTTGTAGGGCAAGCTCAACCAGTTTGTGCGGCATGGATCCATATGCATTTGCAAGGTCCAGCCATAATACAAGCGGGTCTCCTTCGCCTTCCCGTGCCTCCCTGATGAGCTGTGTGACGACGCCGCTGTGTTCTAGGCAGCCAGGCACTCCAGGGACCCCACCCTTCTGAGCAGAGGTGTCAATATAGCTGTTCTTCAGGAGGAACTCTGTTAGTCGCCGTGACAAGATGCTGAAAAATATCTTGGCTGATGTTCTTACGAGTTCTCTTCCTTGGGGATCCAGACACCCTCTGCACACCTCCACTGGTTGGCAACTCTTCCCTCATGTTGCCTCTCTCGACATGGCCAAACCTCTCAGAAGTTGTGATGTTGTGATGGACGTCAGGGCCTCAAGCCGGCGGTCCACCTCTCCCTTGGTCGTGGTTTCAAATATATATTGTATATATATACACTGAACACACTGATTGTTTGTATGTGAAATACCTCAATCTCTTTTGTTTAAATTCCAGACTTGATACGCTGCGGTTCACCAGGAAAGATTCAGAATGGCGATTTTGTATTTTGTTCCACATCTGGCAAATTGGTTGCATCATACTCCTGTTACCATGGTTTTAGTTTAAAGGGTGCTGCTGAAATTGTCTGCACGGAAAGTGGCTGGAGCGGTCTACCCCCTCAATGTAGAGGTATGTGACTCCTTGTGTTATCTAATGTATCTCTTAGGGGTGCACTTAACTTGTAAATGAGCCTACTTCCTACACAGAAAAACTGCTAAATAGCTTTATACTATCTTATCCTGATGTGATTTTGAAAATGTAAGGACACTGGGTGGTAGAACGCACATATCTAGGAAAAGTCATGAAAGGAGGGTCCTGAAATTTGATCGAGTGCAAAGATAGAACATTTGTCTTTACTCACAAGTAACAGACAACAAGTGTACAACAACATCAGCAGGACACAGAAAGACAGGCCCTTGGGGATATCCAAAAGTCTGTCTATACAGGACAGTCTTTAGCTGTTTTTTTTAAAAGCTTCGACCGAGCCAGCTGATCTAAGATCCAAGGGCAGAGCATTCCAAAGCCTGGGAGCCACGGTTTGGAATGCTCTATCACCCTGGGTCTTCAGTCTGGCACGGGGGACAACCAACAAACCCTGGTCAGAGGACCTGAGAGACCTACTGGGGCTGTAAGGACTCAGTAGGTCACAGATGTAAGATGAATGGGAGAGGGAGTGTGTGAATGAGATAGGTAATGAATTATCATTTGTACCTTTTTCATGTTTCTTTTCCCCAGAAAACTAAGGCAGGAGATCTTCCGTTAACAAAATCCAGGATTGTAACCAGTTATGTCTCCCCGATCTCATCCTACTGGCCTGTTAGTATCCATTTGTTATCAGTCACACA
Organism: Nansenia antarctica; assembly: GCF_963989245.1. Classification (NCBI taxonomy): domain Eukaryota; kingdom Metazoa; phylum Chordata; class Actinopteri; order Argentiniformes; family Microstomatidae; genus Nansenia; species Nansenia antarctica. Next base: position 46,724,217 of record NC_137675.1, read on the forward strand.
TAAAAGCATGTTTGAATGTGTTTGTTTACAAGTAAAACAATTAAATGTCCATAATGTGTCCATTAAATAAAATCAAGAAAACTGCTTTAAATGGTGTGGTACTGGCCTGTCTGAGCTTACAGCTTAATTCAACCAGGAGTGCCCATACCTGTTTCATACCTGTTTCATACCTGTTTCAGCTTCACTTATCCCAGTTCGGAAGGTATCTGCGTTCTGTCCAGTGCACACACTGCAAGAATGCCCTGTCAGATTTAAGGCCAAACTTTCTAGATCTAAGCAAGCTTGCACTTAAAACAAGCAAATTTGGCTGCCAGTGCAGTAAGCAAATTTCACTTGATAAGATGTCTTAAAACAAGTCAGGCTGTCCGACTATCACTCATCTTGAAATAAGACCAAAAAGACTAATTTCAAGCAATCTATCACTATGATTATAGTCCATAAAATCTTGAAATAAGACTGGAAAGACTAATTTCAAGCAATCTATCACTACGATTATAGACCATAAAATCTTGAAATAAGACCAGAAAGTCTAAGTTCAAGCAATCTATCACCATGATTATAGCACATAAAATCTTGAAATAAGATCAGATTTAATGCAAAAAAAAGACTTTAATCACTCAAAACTAGGGTACTTTTTAGCATCAAAATGCTTAAATGGGATTCATAAAATTCTTGTTTTTAGGGAGCTACATTAGACCACATGTTCTTAAAATAAGGAAACATGCCCATTCTGAGTTTTTTATTTTTATTTTTTATTAAACACTTCTGTTCTGGTATGAGGGTGAGTACATGAACTGCTGAAACCAATCATCTCAGATCTTTTTTTTTGCAGAAATAAACCAGAAAAAACTAAAAGAAATTAGTTGTTTACTCCCCTACTGCACACCACAACAGACTTAACACATTATGAACATTTGATACAACCAATCACTAGCGGACTTTAAGATCGCCATCTGCAAGTTTAGACAACCCTCTTACTTCTTAGTGAAGTCTTGCCATTCAACCAGTGCTTTCTTGTACGAGTGAGTAAGGTCACACTCATGAATGCTGTCCTTCAGTACCTCGGTCTGGATGATGGACAACAATGTGGAAACACATTTGGGGTAGGTGAGGTGGAAGGTGTAATAACACCCCATCAGGATGAGAAGAGCCTCTTGGATCATGTCCTTAGGTAAGGTCATCAGCGGCATTGTGCCAACAGCCAGGAGGAGGTTAGTAGACTCTACCAGCAGGACTGGACTGGTGATGGGCCGTCTCTGGAGAAACACAGCGGGGTCTGCAGATGGCTGAGAGCAACAAAGAGACAAAAAGTAGAACAAAATTAAAACTCAAGCATTTTTTAATATAATTTTTTTTATTTTTTTTATTTTTATTTGTTCAGGTAATTTTCACTGAAAGGAAGCCTCTCTTTTGATCACATTCACAGTTACACACAATCACTGTACAACACACAAGCTGCCCAGTACAACCACAGTCTGATGTAATGGCCACTGAGCAGCTCCACTGGAGTTAATTTGAGTTGAACTGATGCTGATTTAAACTCACCTCAAGAACATGGAGCAGTGCCTCACTTGCTGATCCAAGCTTTTTGGGTGGGGCAGTTGGGGATGGAAACATCGAAGGAAGTGCCTTCCACAACGCAATGGCTTGTTCAGCTGAAAAACAATATGGATACATCACATGCATTGTCCTTGTTTTTGTTTGAATTTGACTGACATCAAGTGTTGTGTATTTGAAAAATAAGCACAAAAAAAAGAAGCTTTTTTGCAGTGCCCAAAATCATGGAAAAACTATGCGAACGACAGTGTACTGTATGTGTAGTGTGTATATTCCTGAAAATACATGAATCTTAATGTCACCTTGGTAAATTGTAAGATCCTGTCCCATCAAAATAATGGGAAAAAAGAAGCTAATACAATCACATCTCATGCAGCCATTACATGGTCACACCCAACTTAGAAAACATCAGTGTTTTGCATTATGCTTACATTTATCCAGACCCATTGGTGGCTTCAATGACTTGTTCCATACTCCAAAGAACAGCGCATTCTGGCAAAAGGTTTCCCATCTGGCTTTGATCTGCTCTGTGAACTTCTTGTTGTTTGCCTCTAGAAGTCGGACCATTTCTTCCATTACCTGAGTGTAAAAATCAATAGGATGAACAGCAAACCATTTCAGACTCCCACTTCATTTTAGCGAGCGATGGCATCTAGGGGTGGGGGAGAAATCGTGTGTAATTATATATATTGTGTATGTGTTTTATATCTGGACCACGAGTCCATATTACAGTTTGAATTGAATTGAATAATACAAAACAATTGTAATTACAACAAATTATCGAGGGAATTATGTAAGTCACTCACATGCTTGGGGTCTTTGAAGCAGGGATATGCTTCTAGGACCGTCTGGGTCCTCTCCTCTTCTTTGGGTGAACATGCATGTATAAAGTCTCTCCTCGCAAGATCCAAGAGATGAGCCACATCATGTTTGTTCGGTCTAGGTTTCTTCCACAACTCCTGAAGGGCTTGGTGGTGTCTGGCTTGCATTTCCCTGGAGTCATGGCCTGGCACTGAATCAACAACAAAAGTATTTAAACTTTTACTACCAACTTCCTTCTGAGAATTCACACCAAAGCAGCGAATAGATATGTGCATAGAGGTCACAGAGACTAGAGACAGGTGTTAGTCTCGAGCCCTGATATAATTTATGGAGTTTTTACAAGGAAGTATGAAAGGGGTGAAAATGTTCAAAAATGAGCTGAATCAGATGAAATGTCTGATTTTATTCAGACATTAATTTAACCCTAGCGCCAAAAATGAATAAATATCAAAAATCTGTACCAAATCACACAGTGCCAGACGTGTCCCCCTGCTTAAGCCAGTACATATCCAGGCCCGTCTGAAGTTTGCTAGACAGCATTTGGATGATCCAGAAGAGGATTGGGAGAATGTCATATGGTCAGATGAAACCAAAATAGAAGTTTTTGATAAAAACTCAACTCGTCGTGTTTGGAGGAGAAAGAATGCTGAGTTGCATCCAAAGAACACCATACCTACTGTGAAGCATGGGGGTGGAAACATCATGCTTTGGGGCTGTCTTTCTGCAAAAGGGACCAGGACAACTGATCCATGTAAAGGAAAGAATGAATGGGGCCATGTATCGTGAGATTTTGAGTGAAAACCTCCTTCCATCAGCAAGGGCATTGAAGATGAAACGTGGCTGGGTCTTTCAGCATGACAATGATCCCAAACACACCGCCCGGGCAACAAAGGAGTGGCTTCGTAAGAAGCATTTCAAGGTCCTGGAGTGGCCTAGCCAGTCTCCAGATCTCAACCCCATAGAAAATCTTTGGAGGGAGTTGAAAGTCTGTGTTGCCCAGCGACAGCCCCAAAACATCACTTCTCTAAAGGAGATCTGCATGGAGGAATGGGCCAAAATACCAGCAACAGTATGTGAAAACCTTGTGAAGACTTACAGAAAACGTTTGACCTCTGTCATTGCCAACAAAGGGTATATAACAAAGTATATAAAGTAGTGAGATTAACTTTTGTTATTGACCAAATACTTATTTTCTACCATAATTAGCAAATAAGTTCTTTAAAAACCAGACAATGTGATTTTCTGGATTTTATTTCTCATTTTGTCTCTCATAGTTGAGGTATACCTATGATGAAAATTACAGGCCTCTCTCTTCTTTTTAAGTGGGAGAACATGCACAATTGGTGGCTGACTAAATACTTTTTTGCCCCACTGTAAGAACATAACAGATTAGCAGAGACATCTTCTTAATTTACCTGTGCTGTCATCACTATCCAGGTCAGAGGTCGTGTCCTCTGGGGGGTCAGTGGTCGTGTCCTCTGGGGGGTCAGTGGTCGTGTCCTCTGGGGGGTCAGTGTTCTTTTCTTGACGTTTCTTTGAACGAGGAGTTTGGCTGGGCTTGGGAGTTGATGGTGGGCTCATCAAATTCTGGCTTGACTTGACATTCTGCAGTCTTTTGATAATTTGACGGAGGATTGCATCCTGTGGTGAAAAATGGACATGCGACTCATTAGGAGATATGAAAGAGAGATGAGACGACATTTAAAAGGTACGGTAGATACATTGAGAAAAATAAAGCAAATATGTTTTAATGCAATACTGCATAATACAGTTTTGAGCAAGTAAAACATATCTTTGGTCGGTAAATTCCTTCGCAATTAACTGTGCAAAATGGACAGATATCAATTACATACAATATTGGTGTGCTTATGAAAAGTAAATGTCAAGAGATGACAATAACTTCTACCTACCCATGGTTGTCTAGTGCTATCCTTATCTTGCAGCATTGGATAGTACTCAATCAACCTTTTGGCCATGGCAGACACCTCATCACGAGAGGGATACTTCATGTCTCCCCTGTCCTGCATTTCATTAGCCCTCAGGATCTAAATCATGCTTGCCATGGTGTTTCTGACCAAGCGGCACCTGAGCTCTTTGGACATGGTGCACTCGTGTGCTCTGCCGCAACACTCCAGCTCAGAATGGTACTTGCGGACTTGGTTCAGCTCTGAATCTGTGTAAATAACAGTCTGGGCTGCTTATCTTCATGATCTTTTTAGGAGACACACGTTTTGGTGTTGACGTCTGGGGTAGGCTCGTGTGGTCCCCTGTGGCCACTTCAGAAGTTAAGATCTCCTGCACAAAAATAATATGTAATATTAATAACAAAAACTACCTCATAATATTTGTTTATATATTCAATATCCATTTTTTGTGTGTGCTAAATGTAGGCGCTTGTTAGACTGGCTCTAGGACCCGAGGGACATCAGTAGTAGTGGGGCTGGTCAGAACAACTTACCTCTGGATGCACTGCTTCCCAAATTGACTTCCTTCTGAGGAAGTTCTCTAGCCCCGGTAGAAGGTCCCTCAGAGCGCTTTTTCACAAGTGTTGAGTGACAAACTTAAGGACGAACTAGCTACGCGGGATGAACCGGAGAATCTGAAACAATTTATCATCCTAGCTATTCGTATTGACAACCGGCTTAGGGAGCGCCGCAGGGAACGGCCTGACCACCCAGCCGTGGTTACTTCCTCCTCATACTCAGCTCCGGCCCGGTCATCACCCCTGTCCTATGCCGGGGTCTCCCGAGAATGCACGGAGATTGCCGAGCCTGAGCCCATGCAACTCGGTAGAGCTCGCTTAACGTCAGAGGAACGAACTCGCCTTGTCAACTCCAACTCGTGTTTATACTGCGGACGCATAGGACACTTCCTATCCTCATGTCCCCTCCGTCCTCTTAACAGAGTTGGCCCGTCCGTAGGTAACGGGTTACGTTCAAGTCAGACCTATCTTACTTCCCCTCTCTCTCGTCCCCTACTTCAAGCCCATCTTTCGTGGCGTGGCCAATCCCAGCCCTTCTCTGCCCTAATAGACTCCGGGGCGGATGTAAGTTTCATGGATATGGATGTAGCCCGGCAGCTGGGTATTGAATTGGAACCCCTAGAGGTGCCCCTTAGAGCTAAGGGTCTGAATGGCACCCCCTTAGCCCAGATTCAGTTTAAGACTCCTCCTGTCACCCTTTCCCTGTCAGGCAACCAACAGGAGGAATTCAGCTTTCACATCATCGCCTGTCCCCTCACACCCTTGGTGCTCGGTTTCCCCTGGCTCAAGATACACAATCCCCACATTGATTGGTTATTGCTCGGTATTAATATATAATAATATTATATATTATTGTCTCACAGGGCAACGCTGGATCTGACGGACCCCCTGGTAGAGATGGTTCCACTGGAATCAAGGTGAGAGCAACCGGCTGCATCCCCGCTGCATCAGAACATAGTCATGATGTATCACTACTAGACCTTGTTGCACCATTAAAAATCCAGTCTAAATCGCTCCAGTGCTGTCGGCTGACAGATGTGTGTGTGTGTGTGGTGTCCTTTAGGGTGACCGTGGTAACACTGGACCAGTTGGCGCTCCCGGTGCCCCAGGCGCTAATGGCGCGCCAGGCCCCGTCGGTCCCACTGGCAAACAGGGAGACAGAGGAGAGTCTGTGAGTACTCACACTGTTGACACAGACCACAGCATGTAATGCCTAGTGCTGTGTTCTGTTTGTTTCTCTGTGGTGGGGGGGGGGGGGATAGACATGAGCGATTTGGTGGTTTCAGGTAGATAATTGCTCTATCCATGTAGAGAGAGAGGAAGGGAGAGAGTGTGTGTGTGTGTGTGTGTGTGTGCTTTTTGTAGTGCATTGCTACTACACTGGTAATATGGTGTTATATATAACATTGCTCTGCTATGTCGGGGTCTCATCACCTACCTAATCTGCACTGAACAGGTGTATCTACACTGGTGCCCAGGGTAATCTCTCCCTTTCTCTTGCTCTGCTCATTGGCTGGCGAGCTCTCGACCAATGACCGTTGTCATTCACCGATATGTCCACCTTCCTTTTCCGGTGACGGAACACGTTTCAAACCTTTGGGCGGTTAGTGAGAGTAGCAGACAACCAACTCTCAGCTAGAATCAGCGGACAACTTTTAAAACGCGCTTTTTACTTTTTAAGCGTGGGGGTTTGTGTTTGCAGTTCGAAGAATGGATTCTGCTGTATACCTATTTGTAAAGGGCCTTTGCATTTTATACTCTTACTGTGACTTAAGCCCAAATACTGCATATATAACGTTGCCAACCAATAATGTAAATAGTTTTGAAAGACATTGTAAACATGCTAATTATCTTCCTACTGAAAGCATTTAAGGAGAATACCTATGGGGTATTGGTTGTTGATTTTGATTGGTTGTTGACTTGTTCCCGGTTTCACCAGCTGCTGTCACAATTGAGAAATGGTTGGAGACGTGTTCTTTTAAACGTTGCTACTGCAAGCACACTTAATACATATATATGTACAATACTGCAAGCACACTTAATAAATATATATATATATATATATATTTATTTATTTATATCGGGATAGGGGTAGGACATGATAAGCTTAGGCTTCATCCTACTCCCTTTCGAACAGTGATACCTGTACTTTTCGTTATTAGTTTTTTATTTTTTATACCAACTTGTCGGCCTAACTGTGGACATTAGTCGGAGTGATGGTAAGATGTTAGCAGCTAGCTCATTCTTCTTAGCCAGGTGATTTAGCCATGCAGCTAGCTAGGTTCATTGGGGTTAATTATGTATCACAGTATTACCACACAGTAGTTATGACAATCCATTGAAACATACATTGTATTGGTCCACGGGCCAAGTTAGTTTGTGGAGTCCTCACTGTCATACCCATTGTCTTCATGCTGCTCGGAGCTCTGCCCCCACCAAGACACCCCCTATGCCTGAGTCCCCTGACCTGACCTGTCCCAGTGCACTACCTCGCCCCGGTGTCTAGCAAACACCATCCTCAGTTTCTACCCCCCCTCCGCCCTTATGTTTGCGCTGTCAACCTCCTTCCAGACGCACTGTCCCGTCAGTCTGCGGTGGACGAGGCCTGCTCTGACCCTGAACCCATTCTGCCTCCCACTGGACTCCTTCAGCCCCTACCGGTTCCCCGTCGCCTCTGGTCCTATGTCTCCAAGACAAGACAAGACAAGACAAGACCGGTTACCGGTTACCTACTGTAACAGGTCACAGTCAGACATCACAGTGTGTAACAGGTCAGTCAGACATCACAGTGTGTAACAGGTCACAGTCATTTGGTGGATAAATAGAATTCAAATTACATTAGCAAGCTAGCTAGGATGTCATCTCAAGTAAACAGGCTAGCTACATGACTGCACAACACCTTTAATTATTTGCAAGTCAATGTACATTTCTTCATTCCACAAAGGGAGCTACTACTACATATATAAATAACAAGCATCAAAAAGGTAACATCAAAGAGAGCAGAAGGGAGGATAATATGAACTGACGTAGAGGATGGGGAGGAGTTGGCCGTAGCAAGCAAGTTCATTGTTTGTGTGGGTGGATTTGGCTAAGGGGTGTAGGATATTACATGTGTAATGATTGTGTATTATCATTCCAAACTATTCCAAACCGTTGGTGGGTGGGTGTGTGTGTGTGTGTGTGTGGGTGGATAGGTTGGTGGTGTGTGAGGCTATAGTATATTTTCCCAAAGCCAGGTCGCAAACCACAGTGCTGAGGGATCCAACGCTGCTGAGGAAAGGCAGGTGGAGGACACAGGAGGGCCTTCGGTGGACACCAATGCCTCTGAGGGGGGCACCGCTGAAGACACACACAGAACACAAAGCAACCCCGACAGCCAGGGGCAAAGCCGGAGAACAGAGAGGAGAGAACCTGGAAGGAGGCAGCTGGTCAAATGGCCAAAGGCAAACAAGGTTGCAGTCTGGCAGAAGCTGGACAAGGACCTCAGTCTCATCCTGGATCATTCACTGCGTGGCCAGGTGGAAACCAAGCTGAACTGCATTGGAGACATCATGTATGATGAATGCAGAGGCAGATTTGGAGTGATGGCTGAAAAGCGGAGATCAGGCCCAATGCAGAAGGGGAGAAGGGAGAGAGATTGAGCAGTTGGTGAAGAGGTGGCGTCAACTCCGAAAGCAGTGGAGGAAGGCAAGTAGAGAGGAGAAGGAGGGCCTGAAGCCACTGTGGGAGGAGGTGAAGGTAAACATTGCGAAGGGCAGAGCGCATTTGCAAACGCGGAAGGAGAAAGAGAGGAGTAACTTCTTCAAAAATCCCTTCATGTTACGGTCAGATAAGGAACCCAAGCGCAGACACAGACCAGAGACAGATGTGGGAAAATAAAGTATAATTTATTTACGGACTGAGGCAGAGAATGGTCGTAAGGCAAGCGGGGGGGGGGTCAGGCAGGAGAAGTAGTCGGAAGGCAGGCAGGGGTCTAGGCAGGGGGAGTAGTCGGAAGGCAGGCAGGGGTCTAGGCAGGGGGAGTAGTCGGAAGGCAGGCAGGGGTCTAGGCAGGGGGAGTAGTCGGCAGACCGGCAGTGGGCTGGTGGTAACCGGTCATGATGTAACAATGATTCTATTTATCCACCAAATCACAATCTGTCATTCGGCAAGTGGAGTGGTGGGTGCTGTTTTTGGACCTTGTGTGTTGAACTCTGGCCTGGCGCATAGAACAGGAATTGTGCCTGGCACATAGACCAGGAATTGTGCCTGGCACATAGACCAGGAATTGTGCCTGGCACATAGACCAGGAACCGCGCCTTTTCGTTGGTACTACTGACTGCCGAACGACTGCCGACCAAAGCAGAATGACACCAAGCACTACTGAAAAAAAGACATGTTGAAGCTTGTTTAAGGTTTGCCAAACAACATTTGGACAACTACTGGGAGCATGTACTCTGGTCAGATGAGACCAGAATTTAGTTTTTTGGCTGTCACACAACACACCATGTTTGGAGGAGTCACACAACACACCATGTTTGGAGGAGAAATGGCACTGCACATCATCCGAATAACACTATACCAACAGTGAAGTATCATGGTGTGGGGCTGTTTCTCCTCTCGTGGTACTGGCAGACTTCATATCATTGAAGGAACAATGAATGGAGAGCCATGTACAGAGAGATTCTTGAGATGAACCTGCTGCCATCAGTGGTGTGCAGTCAGGTGAGGCAGTGCCTCACCCAGGCATTTAAGAAATGTTTTTATTTATTTTTCTCATTATTCTTAACTTTAATGTGTTAAAATGTTGTTAAAATAAAATTAAATGATGTAAAATGTGTTGTTTTAAAATATATAATGCATGCCCTGGCACCAGGAGAGTTTGCTCCCAAAGCGAGCTGATTGCTGGCGAGAGGCTGAGGCAGACTGTGCTTGTGCCTCTATGTGCTATGCGAAGTGATAGACCAACAGTTTCGTAGGTTTGCGCATGCGTAGTCTGTTCTCACATTGTCTTCATTGATGGACGTTGAGGCACCGTGCAGGCTGCCTCTGACAGCATGATTGACAGTTTGCGTTTGGCTTGCCGTAGCGGCATCCTCTGCTGTTCGCGCCGCGGTTCTACATTTCCCCAGCAGTAGCTCCATCAATCGTGGGAATTATGTCGAACTTTTACATTTGATGGCAGAAAAGGATGAGAAATTAGCCGCACATTTGCCTACGCATGTTACATATGCTTAAGATAATGTAGGCTAGTGCGTGCCGGTTCAAATGCTGTAAATCCTGTGTTGTTGATGCAGGTGAATTTATATTGTCATTGAGCTGTTTTGCGTGCTGCTGTAAATCCTGTTGAGATGCAGGTGAATGTAGGCAATGCCATACAGGCTGTTGCGCTACGCTATGTGTAGTTAGGAGATAACAATACATTTGACATTTTTGACCAGCTATTTGATAGTATACTATATATGGGCTATGTGATTGACTTTATAGTATAGTATATTAGCCTACATTACATTACAGTCATTTAGCCGACGCTTTTATTCAAAGCGACTTACAATAATTGCATTTAACGTAGGAGTGTACTGCTTTTTTAAGGCAAAATGAAGAATAGTAGTAGGCCTACTTCTTGAAGAAGTTAGTTTTGAGCCTGCGTTAAAAGATATAACATATAAAGGCTATTGATTGTCTTTATAGTATGCGCTATGCCATTTGAAGTCTGGCTGCTGCGTTACTCGCATGATTTTTATTTCTTTTTTATAGCTCACTGCCTACCCAGCCAATGACCTCACTGCACGTTACTGGCTGCCATCCACCAGGATGCTGAGGATGAGACGTGGGTGGACCTTCCAGCAGGACAACGATCCAAAGCAGACAGCAAAGGAAACTCGCAATTGGTTTCAGAGAAAGAAAATCAACTTCTGAATGGCCCAGTCAATCACCAGATTAAACCCAATTGAACATTAAGTGTGGAAGCATCTGAAGATCCAGATTCACAAGAGGGCCCCCCGCAATCTTCAAGATTTAAAGACAATCTGTGAAGAGGAATGGGCCAGAATCACACCTGAATACTGCGGGTGATTAGTTACTTCATACAGAAAGCACCTTGAAGCTGTCATTACAAACAAAGGCTTCTCCACTAAGTATTGAATTAATTTCAGTTAGTGTGTTCAATATTGTTTTCCTGTTTCATTCCACATAACTTTATTTACGTTTGGACTTTAATGTTTAGATTTTTTGTCTGTATTGTTTGAGTTAATACCAAAGTCTTAAAAAATTTTCACTTGAATAGGCTCATTGGAAATACATTTACTGGACAAAATGTTGATGTGTTCAATACTTATTTCCCCCACTGTATATATTTTATTTATTTATTAATTTTATCATCACCCACACTGTAGGGGAAACAACAGGACAAACCATGTTCATGGGTGGTCAACTGCCACCCCCTGGCCCAGTGTAGAACCGTCACTGTCCTGGAGTAAGATTAGAAATACAATTTGCAACAATTGTACAAGGAAATACTAGTAAATATCCATAAGCAATATGTAGCCATCACAGAATGAAAGTCTTTAACAAAAAGGATCAGCGATCAAGAAATGAGACCCCTTCAAAGAAACATTTCATTTAGGAATGCTGCTTTAGCCCTGAATGCTGCTTTAGTCCTGCTGCTTTAGTCCTGCCAAAGGCTTTTCTCAAAAGGAGTGTCACATGTCCTACCTGACACTTGGTTTGTATGAATGACTCTTTACTCTTATACTCTTTACTCTACTCTTATAAATGAATGGACACATGGAAGTCTGATGTCACCTGATTCATGTCAATAGTACCTTATGTCACTAATCCGCCAATAAAATGTGTACTTTCTCCTGCCGTTGGTCTGTCCACCCACAGAACTGCTCAGTATTCCCTACTGTCTAGAACAACGGGAGACGGGAACAGCTGGGTTACCAAGACAAGAAGCACAGGAGAACACGCTTCAGCCCTCAGCCAGAGACCATCAATGCCAGCTATGTCTGTTCCGTCTCTGCTGCCAGAAACAAGTTTCAAGTATTATGGTTACGTCACATTATATAAGTGTAAGAGACTAACATTATTTGGCTTCAGTTGCTTATTGCCGTGCAATAAAATATGTTTTCTTTTTTGGTGAAATACAGTGTAGACTACCAAGATGTCTGTTTCCCTAGAAACCTGGGCACCAGGAAGCAGCAGAACTGTTTGCAGAGCTGAGCACCGAGGCCTCTCCTGAGTCACTGCCTGGTTGGTAATGTGATGCAGTTGCATCACCGGCTTGTCAAGTACTGAACTCAAGTGCGTTGCTCAATCTACCCATGGGCATAACACCCACTCTTGACAACGCAGGCAGCGGCACGCCTCTGAATGCAACTGAAGCATTTGAGATGAGAAGGGGCGACTTGGGGCGACCCAGGAAGAACCGGGGCGCAGACTTTTAAACAGCCTCTGTTTACAGCTCAGAAACACAGTAGAGTAGTGTTCCATTAAGAACAGCAGTGTTCCATTAAGAACAGTAGTGTTCCATTAACAAGGGAAATAAATCCCTATCAAACCTGGATGTCTACGAGCAATAAACGCTGTAATTCAATTTGATACAAGCAATACCGTGTAACACCATTTTAGTTTAGTTTATAGAACTTCCATTAAATGACACATTCATTGTATCATTCATACTCTCTTTGTAAGGCACCATACTCCATAACACCGGTTTCTCACCATTTCACTTGAGAATAACAGTACAGTTGCATTCACAGCAGACTCCTGAATCTACATTAGCGGTGCGTGTATGGCCTCTCTAAGGGTTATAACTACTCTGGAAGAAAGCTGTCTGAAAGTTGTCCCTCAGGAGATGATTTTTAAAAAATATAATAAATTATTTTACTGTCAGTGAATTCTAGAATATTGGCTGTCTGTTTGAGTAGTGTGAGAGAAAATAATTATATGTAATAAGCTACATTTAAGAATCAAACATCATCTTGGGTTGAATGTCTGCAGCAGACTGTAGAAGATGATTTCCTGTTGTCACACACAACAGAACCAGTTTCTCTACTTGAAGCTTGACATGGGCTAAGACAATAGACACATTTACATGATTACAAAGACCTGATTGCCCTACCATCGAGAGCAGTTTATGACCTTTGTGTTGCCCCAGACCCAGTACTCTAAGACCAGACTGAACCAGTTGTGGCCATTGTGTTCCGCTTTCACCCTTTGTCTATCTGAGAGAAAGTGGGGGCCGCTTCCCCCCTAGCCTTCATCATAATCACCTTCATCAAATGTACAGGTCCACACCCATTGCTCATGATTGGTTTAAACCTCACCTGAGGGCGGACCCCTTACCTGAAGGTACCTGTTTGTATAAATACTCAGATGAAATGAATGATGATACTTTTTGAGGAACTTTCACTGTCAAGACCTATCTGACGTGCTTGTAAATTTCCTCCTTCTGCAGAAGAATATTAAATATCTTTTCTTATACATCTTGAAACGAAACAGGCTGCCATTATTGAATAATTTACTCTAACAAGTTGGCGACGAGGAAACAAGGGGAGCGGCTGCGGAGGTATCCTGTTCTGTCCGTTCTCAGCCATTTCAGCTGACGAGCTGTTTTTGAGACGGAGCTCTCCCGTTTCACCTAGCAAGTGACGCGGTCAGGAGATCCCCTCTATTTTTTTGGATTGGCTGAGAGCGGTCTACGCTGTCTACGTACTACACGAACAAGGGTAAGCCTGTCGATTTTCATTTGTATACGGAACGGTATTTAATCGGAGAAAGATACCCATTTGGAGAGGTCTTTGTTTCCGGGTGCACTTTGTGATGCAAGGCTTGTGGCGTTTTTAGACGATTTACATGTTATCGTGGCTATAATTGCACCTGGCAAAATCATAGGACTGCTCTTTTTGTGTATATGATATATATATATACGTGTATCTTTCGACGTTGCTGTTATCTGGTTACAGTAAAAGTATTAACCAGAGGGAGTGGCTGCTTACCTGATTGCAGACAGGGACTAATCAGGGGGAGTTGCTGTTCACCTGGTTACAGAGAGGGCCTAACCAGGGAGTCTAACCGATCGTGAACAGTGGTTAACTAGTGCCATTTGATTGTGCAGTAAATTGGTTAACTAAGGTCCAACATCAACATATTAATATCTTGGTCAACAAAGGTCCAAGTTGGTTAACTAGAGGTCCAACATATTGATATCTTGGTTAACTAAAGTCCAACATATTGGTTAACACAGGTCTAAAAATAATCCTAGGTTGATCTAGGATTGGGTTTTTATTACACAGAGGTTAGTTCTGTGTAAAAGTGGGGAGGTGGTACTTATCCATAAAATTCATTGAGCCAACCAGGTGTTCTGAATTTTCCATGTATGAATATAGAGTTTCATTGAGCTAATCAAAGTTCTGAACTCCAGTTTTAATTAGTTAATCAGTGTTAATACTTCAGTTTTTCTGTTGACTCAGTGCATATGTAAAAGATTTCAGCCACCCCTCCCCTGAAGCCCAGAGTCTAATATCCACAGACCAAGTTTGTTTGTGGATTGTATTGTAATTGTTTTGTAATTTTCTTATTTGAGATAAGACATTACAGCTGTTTTCTATCTTATGGGTATAAAATCAAGTCGTTCAGAGAGAGTGACACCACTTCTTGGTCCTGCTAAGATAATGGCAGACAAATGGGGTTTATCTGCTGTTATGAAGGACAAGAGAAACGTTCTAGAGAACAGCATGGCCAGCCACAAACAAATTTCAGACAGTGGGGTGATAAGGGTTTTGCATGTTATAATTGTGGGGGCAACCATTCCTACAAATTCTGCCCGACACCACAACAGCACATTTTAGGAAATAGTCTATAATTGTTGTTTCTCCATGTACAGTTGTATATCTTTGATGGTTTAAGAATGTTTTTGTTTTCCGACACTTCTAGGAAAATTGTTGAGTTGTTTGGATTCTTTTTGTTGTGATGAGACCCTAACGGTTTTTAAGTTTCTGTTTTCTATTTTAAAAACAATTTTTTTGCATTAGGCAAGGTTTATATTTTCTAACCCAAGTCATGGGGAGCTGCTTTCTTGCGCAGAAAGACCCTGAGAGTTATTTATATTCTCAAGAAGGTAGGTTTATGTGTGAAACTCTGGGAGAACTGATCACTCTCCACTTTGAGTTTTTTGCATAAACCTGTCCAAAATTATATAGATCTGTTTGGTATTCATGCATTGTTCAGACCATGATGTATTGAAAAAAGAACCATGTGGCCTGTCGTATCAGAGGCTCATAAAAAAACTATATTTTTGATTGCTAACTCCCACTAACTCATTAACAATTAACCCTGGTTTTTCTTGTTTTTGAATGATTTTTCAGTAAGTATATTTTGACATCATAAAACATGACACATTTGTTTATGATTTTCAAATCACACGAAAATGTTCTACCGTTTCCTATTTTGATATTAAGATGTTGGTTTGATTAGACATACAATTCTGTTGCAGTTTTAATTTTATTTTGTTAACTGTCTCCTCAGACAGACCAGTGGTGGCCCTGTATTATTGCAGATACACTTGATTTTTGCCACGGCAAGAATGTGATATATATTTCAGAGTGGAAGCCGTTTTACCAGAATCCAGAGACGGCGTGCTACGCAATATCCAGCCAGATGATTGAGGGATGAACCAGGGCCACCAGAGAGGGAAACGACGACCAGGGTTACCAGACCCACCAGAGAACACCGAGGAGATGACGATGAGGGTGCCAGGCCCGACAGAGGAGGAACCAGAGCCACCAGGGTGCCAGGCCCGACAGAGGAGGACGCAGCCACCAGGGTGCCAGGCCCGACAGAGAACCACCAAACGACCATCGACGACAGTGTTCCAGTTTCAACAGCCCGTTTCAAGGAGGAAAGACACATAGTATCATGAGAGATTTTGCTTCGAGGATGAATTACTCTGATTGTTGGATCTGTCAACAGATACCTGTGAGTCCAGCCAGGGTCCAAAGTGTGGACACCTGTACTAGTGAAGATGCTGGTGAAATGCCTGCATCATGTTTTCGATAGTGCTAAAGACCACTCCCCAGACCATGTCCAACATGGAAGGAGACAGACGACTGCCTGAACCTCAATGACACTGACAGACAACGACCGATTAGGAAGAGATTGAAGATGCAAGAATCAAGAAGGCGTCGGTCGTTTGGATTTATTTTAATTTTATTTTTTTTGTCTTGTGTATGATGTACTGTGCTTAATTTTAAGCTTGGTTGTTAATTTTAGGATTTTTGGGTTGTGATGAATTTTTATTATTCTTTCTCCAAAAATGTTTTGACCCTTATTTTATAAATGGTTCTTGTTTTAAGAGTTTACATCTTAAAAAAGTGTGGAATGTGAGAGAAAATTATTATATGTAATAAGCTACATTTAAGAATCAAACATCATCTTGGGTTGAATGTCTGCAGCAGACTGTAGAAGATGATTTCCTGTTGTCACACACAACAGAACCAGTTTCTCTACTTGAAGCTTGACATGGGCTAAGACAATAGACACATTTACATGATTACAAAGACCTGATTGCCCTACCATCGAGAGCAGTTTATGACCTTTGTGTTGCCCCAGACCCAGTACTCTAAGACCAGACTGAACCAGTTGTGGCCATTGTGTTCCGCTTTCACCCTTTGTCTATCTGAGAGAAAGTGGGGGCCGCTTCCCCCCTAGCCTTCATCATAATCACCTTCATCAAATGTACAGGTCCACACCCATTGCTCATGATTGGTTTAAACCTCACCTGAGGGCGGACCCCTTACCTGAAGGTACCTGTTTGTATAAATACTCAGATGAAATGAATGATGATACTTTTTGAGGAACTTTCACTGTCAAGACCTATCTGACGTGCTTGTAAATTTCCTCCTTCTGCAGAAGAATATTAAATATCTTTTCTTATACATCTTGAAACGAAACAGGCTGCCATTATTGAATAATTTACTCTAACAGTAGTGTCCAGCTTCCGCATCAACTATTGTCAAAAGCACCTGTCATGTCCTACTGTAAAAATACCACAGCCCCTGTTATACCAGATTACCATTTTGCTACCTACTAGCACAGTTAGCATTGGAAACCTAAACCTATTTCATAACATCTAGCATAGCTATTGCATTGGAATGCAAAACGAATGAAGCATCATTTCTCATAAGCAGTTTGTGTTCCTCTCAATGCCATCTATTATGCCAATCACAAAGGGATTCAAATCACTTTTGCAACAATGTTCCAATCAAATTTCTTCTCGTCTACATTATGAATACAACGTGTTCACACTTGGAAAAGGATTCCACTATTCTGAGCTAATGGAAAACAAGATAAATTGGTTGACACAGAATTCATTCCTCTATAAATACATGCCGGTATGTATATCCTCCTTATTTGCATAATAGCAGTGGTGTTTCCTGCTCAAAGACATGAGGACAAACCAGAGGTAAACACACTTCTCTCTTGCTCATTATAGTGAAGTGTGGATGTACCTAACTCAGTACAGGATGTATTCCCTTCTTTTCGTCTCTAAGTTGTGACAGGATCTGGTAAAGTAGGGCAAGGTCATTTTTCAGTTCCAGATTATGAAAGTGCACATTGAAAATAGAAGAAGATATTCTTATGTGAATGCTGGTTCCCCTCTCTTTCTCCTGTTTTGAGCTGTGGCAGGGCTCTGAGCAACAATGTCAGAATGCAACACGTTCCCAGTGTATAAGGTGGACGCCATACTAGAGTTTTTTCGCAGTGAAGTCTTGACTGGCCAAGAGGCGAAACATTTCACAAGAAATGACCTCGCCCCAAGCCCAAAGCCAGAATCGATCCAGATAATCTACATGAGAACATTGGAGCTGCTGTTTCAGTCAGCCAGAGATGAGTCCAGGCAGCAGCCAGCTGCCAGCGCTGGAGATGACGACCCATGGGAGTGAAACTCAAAACGCATCCAGCACCTCTGGAACCATTCTTTTAGTTGCTGTTTTTCTTGTTTGGTTTAGTTTTACTTTTCTTTTAGTTCATCTTTTGTATTATTTGAAGAGGAAATGATATTCAGAGTGATCACATAATGCATATTATGTTTAAAGTGGTTCAATTGTTCTGTTACAGCTATTAAAGAGCTTATTTTGAAGTATAATTACGTCTCTTGTTATACGTTCATAATAGTTGATACCCTGGTGGCAACTAACGGGCATCCAATTTAACAAACAAATTAATCAAGCCTTTGACTCTAATATGTCAACAAGATGAAACAAGAATTTTTAACCTGGCTTTATCCAATGTTCAGATTTAAGTTCTTGAATGTTATGCAAATTACCAGAATGCCATTCTATGGTCCCGCTCTCTGAGAACATCCAGTATCCTGGCTTTCATATATAAATAAAGCTTTACTTACTTACTTACTTACTTTCATGAGCGGACCACCGCCAAGCTGAGCGTTTTCGTTCGAATAATCCAAGATCCCAATGAAGCAGAGGGTAATTTCAACACGGCAAGATCTCTACAAGGATTTCGCTTTTGTCCACATTGCACATGCTCAGATGGAAAAAGATGGCAGCGCGATCACACGCGAGGCTGGAGGGGCCGACGTCGGTGCTTTTTAGCGTTTTTAAACACATTTGTATGTACATTTTTATGTCAGTATTTACGGGGAACTGTTGTGTAAATAGTACCTACAGCAGACTAGACTTACTAAAAGTTGGTGCGCAAAACGAGAAGACAGTAACAGCGGATTTCCTGAAGCAACAGAAGATCCCACACGATATCGCTCGGACACCGGGAGAACAATGGTACGCGATCCCGCCTCTCAGACGCAAACGTCGGCGTCGAGACCGTAAACAACGCCGAGGCCGCAGGGGAGGCCTGCTAGCTAGGCTGAGAAGAAGCCCGGACAAGCCAGCTTTGCCGAGTATATTCCTTTCCAACGTGAGATCACTCGCTAACAAGATGGACGAACTGAGACTGCAGGTTGCTTCCAACAACACCATGGGGGATAGCTGTGTGATTATTCTCACAGAGACCTGGCTCAACGCTACCATCATCGACTCTGCGGTCGGCTTAGAGGGCCGCTCGCTTCACCGAACTGACCGGACATTGCTTAGTGAGAAGATGCGCGGAGGCGGCCTCATTATATCTACGAAGGACAGCTGGTGCTTAAACATGAAAACTGTAAGTAGCCACTGCTCCCCAGACCTGGAATACTTGACTGTTAAATGCCGACCCACATACCTCCCGAGGGAATTCAACGCGGTGTACATAACAGCTGTTTACATCGCACCAAGCGCAGATGCTAGCTTAGCATTGGCGCGGCTACATGACGTCATCAGTAGTGGACAGAGCGCGGACCCTCAGGCAGTGCATAATGTCGCGGGGGACTTTAATCATGCTGACCTGAAGGTAGTACTACCCAAGTTCTATCAGCATGTTAAATGTGCAACAAGAGGAGAAAAAACACTGGACAAGGTATACACCAACATCAAGCTTGCCTACAAGGCTAGACCGCTAGCTCATCTAGGCATGTCTGACCACGTGTCCATCCTACACTCCCATGAGGAAAAGTGCTCCCATCACCACTAAGACTGTCAGAACCTGGCCAGCAGGGTCCGCTCCACTGCAGATCTGCCTGAATGACACCTCATGGCAGGAATATGAGCATGAGGACCTGGAACAGTTCACGTCGTCGGTTCTGAACCACATAGTGAACTGCACCAACTCAGCCACCGTGGACAAACGTGTCCGGGTCTACCCCAACACGAAGCCATGGATGACTGAGAAGGTCCGAAAACTGCTCAAGGAGAGGGACAACGCCTACTCAGCGAAGGACACACTGATGTACAGCACCACCAGGGCTAACCTAAACCGTGGCATCCGGGAGGCCAAGGCAGACCACAGAGAGAAGATTGAGGAATGCTCCCTGAGCAACGACTCCAGGCGGGTGTGGCAGGGGGTTCAGCACGACAAACTTCAGAGCCAACAGGCTCACAGCCGCGGAGGACGACCCCCTGCTGGCGGAAAAGCTGAACTCCTTCTACGCCCGGTTCGACGAGGGGCGAACGGAGGTAACCACAACACAAACACCACTCTCTCCAGCTCTCAGCAGCCTCACCCTCACAGAGCATGAAGTGAGACGCGTGCTGAAGGCGGTGGACCCCAGAAAAGCCTCAGGGCCGGATGGCGTCCTGGGACGGGTGCTGAGGGACTGCGCCGACCAGCTGGCCGGGGTTTTCACCAACATCTTCAACCAGTCCCTGTCCCAGGCCACCATCCCACCCTGCCTGAAAACCTCAACTATCATCCCAGTCCCGAAGAAAAGCACGGTGAGCTGCCTAAACGACTACCGCCCGGTGGCACTCACACCAATCATCATGAAGTGCTTCGAGAAACTGGTCCGAGCCCACATAGTCACATGCCTCCCGCCCAACCTGGATCCATACCAGTTCGCCTACAGAGCCCACAGGTCCACAGAGGACGCCATCGCGACGACTCTCCACTCCACTCATTCCCACCTGGAGAGGGGGAACAGCTACGCGAGACTGCTCTTTGTGGACTTCAGCTCTGCCTTCAACACCATCCTTCCAGACAGGCTAGTGACCAAACTACTAGACCTGGGACTTATCACACTCTATCTGTGCATGGATCAAGGACTTCCTGTCTGACCTCCCCCAGAGGGTGCGGGTGGGCTCCCACACCTCCACAGCCCTCAGACTCAGCACTGGGTCCCCCCAGGGCTGCGTGCTAAGCCCCATCCACTACAACCTCTACACCTACGACTTCACCCCCGTCCACCCCAGCAACTCCATCGTAAAGTTTGCAGACGACACCACCGTGGTGGGCTGCATCTCGGGGGGGGACGAGGCGGCGTACAGGGATGAGGTGGAGCAGCTGGGCAAGCTGTGCAAGGTTAACAACCTGCTGCTGAACCAGTCAAAGACCCAGGAAATCATCGTGGACTTCAGGAGGAAAAAATCTGAGGTCCAGCCCCTGCTCGTCGATGGAGGGAGCGTGGAGAGAGTCTCAACCCTCCGATTCCTGGGGGTGCACATACAGGACGACCTGTCCTGGAAGACCAACACAGCAGCCATCATCAAGAAGGCACAACAGCGGCTCTACTTCCTGAGAGTCCTCAGGAAATACCACCTCAGACAGGAGCTGCTTGTGACCTTCTACCACTGCACAGTGGAGAGCATCCTCACCTACTGCATCTGCGTGTGGTTCTCCAGCTGCACAGCCGCAGAGAGGAAAGCGCTACAGAGAGTCGTGAGATCGGCCCAGAAGATCACCGGCGCCCCCCTCCCCTCTCTGGAAGAGCTGTACAACACACGCTGCCTCAGGAAGGCCTCCAAGATCTCCAGAGACCCATCCCACCCTGGGAAGGAACACTTTGTTCGGCTGCCCTCAGGCAGGCGGTTCAGGACCATGTTCGCAAGGACAGATAGACTGAAGCTCAGCTTCTACCCCAGGGCCATTCAGGCAAGCAAACACAGCAAAGACCTAGGTTCTAGGCCCTGGACAATCTAGACAATTTGATGGCAGCTACTAGATTGTAATCAAGTGCAATACTGAAACACAACTGTGAACATTTCAAACCTGCAAACTGCGACACTTTAAATGAATGTGCAATAACACTATGTGCAATATGACAACCCTCGGGTACACAAGGTTCAGAGATAGGAAATGTTAGAATAGGTATAGCATAGAGTACAGCACAGTGTTTTATTTGTATAGTAAAGTATAGTGGATAGTGTACATAGCCTTTATTTATGTAAACCAGCTCTTTTCCCTTCTTGTTTTTAGTTTTTTTTTCCTAGCACCAGGGGAGCCCCCCCTCCCAAATTTCGTTGTATGGTACCTGAACTATATCAATGACAATAAAGACCATTCATTCATTCAAACCCCTCAAACCAAATACAGGAGAAAAACGCTCTGAATTGCATTTGCTACCATCGCGTTGGTAACTAAGTAGGAGCTAAGACATCACATCGCTATGAACATCTAGCTGGATGTTTAGCACATCACAACCTGCTGAGAGAACATCAACATGCTAAAAACACACAACTAGATGATCACAGTCCTTGCTTTTGAACTAGTCCTAAAACGTAACTTTACAAGCCATGTATCCCTATCCCAGTATCCTACAGCAGACTATAGAGTGAATCAAATTCACAAATGCTAAGTATTTAATGAAATAGTAACAGTAAAACTGTTGTTTGTTATATCGAGTGGGCTCTTCAACACTTCAACTTTCGTAATATGCAAAAAAACTGAAAACACATTTAAAAATGTACGAGAATTGAGAATTGCTGAGATCCGGACCTTCTCACCAGACTGTGTCTACATGGTGTAAGCAGAGCAGAGCTGTATACGAGGCAGACAGGAAAACTCAATGGAAGATGGAAGTGCTTCTCCAGCTTAGTCAACCAGACATAAGAGGACCTCTTAGAGACGCAGTCACAAGAAACTGAAGACCGTCTCTGGGCAGCTTCAGATCATCTGCTCTGAGCATACCGGCAAAAGGAGGGCAAATGCATTTTCAGACTAAGGTTTTGAAATACAATTTTTGGTTCAGAAAATAGTTTACAAGAGTACTTTGGAGGGTTGTAGCTATCTTGTGATCCCAAAGGTAAGGAGAGTTATGTTTTTGTCTCCACTTTTCTTTCTGTATTATTTTTCTTTATTTCGTTATTAAGTTGTCTTCAACTAAAAATGTAAATAATAGAGCTTATGTATGCATGTATGAATGTTATGGAAGTGTATTTAAGTGTTTAAGATTAAAAATTGTTTATGGTATGAGGACCCCAGGAAGAATAGCTACTGCATATTTGCTGTATCTAATGGTGGATCCAAATAAATAAAAAAATAAAAATAAAAAACATCACATGCAACCATGTGACAACTGAGTTGAAGGATTGACTGTTGTTTTTAAATGAACTTGACAGTCTGACTTCTGAAATGTAAGATGGTTAAAGATTGTTAAGATGGTTAAAAGGTTGTGGTGAGATTTGATCTGGGAGAGCTGCCTGCTTTCTGTTGCAGCATCAACGCCATGGCTGTTGGACTGAACCTGAGCTATGCTATCGTATCCTGCATGATCATAGCATGTTCTTCTAGTGAAAAGGCAAGAATCACCAAACGTAAGTCAGCTCTCCATCTTCCTCTGCTTCTTATTATCCCATGCCTGCATTACATGTTTCTATGTACAGACAAGACATTTCTATCGTCCACTTTTGACTGAAAAAGTTTGTAGACTTGTAGTCTATATATCGAATACCTACATTTACATTTAGTAAATGTCATTTAGCCAAAGCTTTTATCCAAAGTAGTACAGTACAATAGGTGAATGGACTATATATCAGTCATTGTAAGTAAAACCTTTGGGTTAGGGATGACTGAGACTTGTGTGACTGCTACAAAGTCATGTTACGTTATGTTAACACATGTTAAAGTGATCACCAATGCAGGTTGCCCTACAGAAGTTGAGTAATTGAGTAATTGAATTCTCCCTGTTTGAGTGCATTTGGTTGTTCCTCTCTTCCGGTATTATATAACGTTGTTCTGTGACTTTTTGTTGTTGTTGTTGTTGTTGTTTATGACATGTTTGTGAACTCATTGCATGATACAGTACATTCTCCAGGTGCATTTGACAATAGGAGATTGATCATTTCCTCAATTCAAGAGCCTTCAGCTGGTAGACAAGGCATTATGTTACACCAAGAAAAGGTAATTACCCATTTCTAATCATAATTAGCCAATTCTTCATGTGCCCTTGAGAAAAAAAATGAAGGAACCATGACATGCCCCTTGCTACATCGAGCCACTCCTCTTAATCACAGGCAGAACACACCCCCCTCCCCGGGGCAGATGTTAACATTTCTTCGGCAAACGGAGCCTGAGACCAAAGAGGTTTCCAGAGCTGCGGAGGTCTTTGAAACAACTCTGAACATGTTACAGGACAGAGCCAGCCAGAGATACAAAAGGGCTTTCGCTGAATCAGGTACATATGTCGATAAGAATCATACTAGCCTTGTCATGACAGCCCAAGGGCCACATTTACAGAATCCTTTGCTAAATTTGGTTCATCAAAATTGTGATATAGTTAACTTCTCCAGAGTCCATTGTTGACATGGCAAGGAACAGCCAAGAGATTGAGAATCTACATTTCATTTACAGTTAAATGTCAAAGATAATCTTCCGTCAAGCCTTTACTATAGATGCTTGCATGGGTCATTGCAAAGGCCACGCAGGAACCTAATTAGGGTATATATGTTGTGAATCCCTCATCGGCTCCGCCCCCTCCTGCCTCGTTGGCGCTCGTTGAGCCTCATCAGGCTCAAGGGGAGACAGCTGGGTCCAGCTATCAACTCAGGAGGAGGCAGCCCTATAAGAAGCCCCAGAAACCTTCCTCCGACGCTTGATTATTTTGACCCATGTGGTTAGTTGTTTGGCTCTCCCTGTTGTCTATTCTCGTTCAAGTAGTTTCACTTCAGAGTTTGGTTTGTTTGTTATGTTGCTAACCTTAGTTGTTTTCTTTGTTGATCCTCGCTCCCCAAAGGAACCTGCCTCCCCCTGCCTAGACCCCCTGCCTGCCTATCGACTACGTCTCCTGCCTATGTCCCTGCCTGCCTAACGACCACCCCTCCTGCCTATGCCCCTGCCTGCCTGCCGCCTACTCCTCCTGCCTAACCCCCTGCCTGCCTGCCGCCTACTCCTCCTGCCTAAACCCCCCCGTCTGCCTGCCTGCCGACTATTCCCCCTCTCTGCTCTGGACTGGTTAGTACACGTACATATTTCAACACTTCACTCATCTACATAGCTACACCACACTAGTTTTGCACGCTAGACACTCACACCCAGACACATAGAGTACAGTCCCACTCACACCTCATTTACATTATCCAGTTCTCTGGCATCCACACATTCCCCCCACTTAGGCCCCGTTAGAGTAGGTTTATTCTTTTGTCCATCATTTTAATAAATCCTTTATTGTTAGTTTGCCTCTTGTGTCCGTCTGTTCTGGGGTTCTGCCACACTTGACTCTTTTGCTAGTGCTACCATAACAGAATAATCAAGCCATTATGAGTCAAGGCAGCACCTCGGGGCAGACGCCCGCAGTTAAGCCCAACCCAGTTGCCCATTCAGTTGACGAGCTTGTTTCCGCCCACGCGGCCGAGCTCGCGTCCCTCCAGGCGGAGTTGAGTAAGGCTTTCCCCTCCGTTCAGGGTAACATCGCTGAGCTCCAGAAGTCGTCCACCTCCGCCTCAGCTGCTCTCGCCTCCCTTGCTGTCCAGATGGGCACTCTTGCCTCTGCGGTGGCTTCCATCCAGCTGAGGCTGAACACGCTCCCTGGAGGAGCTGCAGTCCCTGCTCCCCCTGCTGATTCACCGGGGGTTCCAGCCCCCCCAGGGCGAGCTCCCGCCCAACCCGAGCCCAACCTGGTTACCCCTCGACCCTTTGGAGGGAACTTTGAGCTGGGCAGAGGGTTCCTGACCCAGTGTGAACTTTTTTTTGCTTTCCAACCGTCCAAGTATGGGTCAGAAGAGGCTAAAGTAGCCTTCGTTATGTCCCTCCTGGTGGACAAGGCTCTAGACTGGGCCATAGCCGTGGTGGGCAGAGACCCACATCTTGCCCAGGACTACGAGGCGTTCCGCCGGGAGTTTTCCTTTTTGTTTGACCACCCCTCTGACGGCGCGGACGCCGCCTCCAGGATGCTGGAACTCCGGCAAGGCTCCAGGACCGTCGCGGACTACACCCTAGAGTTCCGGATCCTCGCCGCCGACAGCGGGTGGGGAGACATAGCGCTCCTTTGCGCCTACCGGCGGGGTCTGAGTGAGGCGGTGAAGGACCTTATCGTCCGGGACCGCCCAGGCTCCCTTCAAGAACTGGTCACCTTGTCCCTACAAATGGATGAGCGCCTGCGGGAGCGCCGCCAGGAGCGCAGCCAACGCGCCGTGGGGCCCCCTCACTCGGTTCCCAGCCGCACGTCCTCTCTCCCCCGTTTTGCGGCCGCCCACTCGGCCCTGCCCCCTCGGGTTCCCATGCTCTCCCCAGCCCCGTCCACCTCTGAGTCAGCGGAGGAGCCCATGCAGGTCGGCCGGTCCCGCCTCTCTCAGGAAGAGAGAGAGCAGAGAATGCGGGGCGGGCTGTGCCTGTATTGCGGAAGACCCGGACACGTCCTCCGAACCTGCCCGGCGCGGCCAAAAGACCCGGCTCGCTAAAGGAGGGGTTTTTGGTGAGCCGTGCCTCGATCCCCCAACCCATCAAGAACCACAACCGGCTGTTCCCAGCCACCCTCTCCTGGGGTGAGGAGTCCATTTCTGCCGGCGCCCTCATTGACTCCGGGGCCGACGAGTGCTTGATGGACATCACCCTCGCTCGTCAGGCCGGCATCCCGCTCGTTCCCCTCGACCATGCCTTGTTCCCCCAAGCCATCGATGGGAGGCCCTTAGGTAGGATCACGCATAGCACTGAATCCCTCACCCTCACCATGTCCGGTAATCACGTCGAGACGGCACGTTTTCTTGTCCTCCACGCCCCCACTGCACCCCTAGTATTAGGTAGGCCGTGGTTGGAGAGACACGATCCCCACATCTCCTGGACCACTGGACGGATTTTGGGCTGGAGCATCCCCTGTCATGCCAACTGCCTACGCTCCGCCCTCTCTCCGTCCAGCGGTCCCAGGCCCTTAGTCTCTCCCCCGGACCTCACTGGTGTCCCCTCTACGTATCTTGACCTGGCCATGGTGTTTAGTAAGGACCGCGCCCTTTCACTTCCTCCTCACCGGCCGTATGATTGTCCCATCAACCTCCTTCCCGGGGCAGCCCTTCCCAAGGGTCGTCTCTACAACCTCTCGGTCCCGGAGAAGGAGGCAATGCGCAATTATATAGCCGAGTCCCTAGCCTCGGGTGTAATTCGACCATCGTCTTCCCCCCTCGCGGCGGGCTTCTTCTTTGTGGCGAAGAAGGATGGTGGCCTGAGGCCCTGTATAGATTTTCGTAGTTTAAACACCATCACTGTTAAGAATAAATACCCACTCCCCCTTATGAGTTCCACTTTCGAGCCACTCACTCACGCCCGGGTGTTCACTAAACTTGACCTCCGCAACGCCTACCATCTGGTTAGGGTCAAGGAGGGGGACGAGTGGAAGACCGGGTTCAACACCCACCTCGGTCACTTCGAGTACCTGGTCATGCCCTTTGGCCTGTCCAATGCCCCCGGAGTCTTCCAGGAGCTGGTCAATGACGTGCTGAGGGACATGATAAATGTTTTCGTGGTTGTTTACCTGGATGATATCCTGATCTTTTCCCCGACCATGGAGGAACACCACCAACACGTGCGCCTGGTCCTACAACGGCTCCTGGAGAATCGTCTCTTCGTCAAGGCGGAGAAATGCGTCTTCCACTCCTCCTCTGTGACGTACCTGGGTAACGTCGTGGAAGAAGGGCAAATGCGCGCCGACCCGGCTAAGATTAAGGCGGTGGCAGAGTGGCCACGACCCACCGACCGAACACAACTCCGGCGCTTCCTCGGGTTCGCCGGGTTTACCCGGCGGTTCATCAAGGGGTTTAGCCAGGTGGCGGCCCCTCTCACTGCTTGTACCTCCACTGTTCGCCCGTTCTCTTGGACCCCTGAGGCTGAGGCGGCCTTCTCCACCCTGAAGGGCCTCTTTACGACCGCGCCGGTGTTGGCCCACCCGGATCCAGCCAGGCAGTTCATCGTGGAGGTAGACGCTTCAGACACGGGCGTCGGGGCCGTTCTCACCCAGCGGTCGGAGGAGGACCAGAAGGTCCACCCGTGTGCCTACTACTCTCGCCGGTTTGACCCTGCCGAGAGGAACTACGATGTGGGCAACAAGGAGTTGCTGGCCATCCACGCTGCCCTCGGAGAGTGGAGGCACTGGCTGGAGGGGGCTAAGCTGCCGTTCCTTGTGTGGTCTGACCACAAGAACTTGACCTATATGAGGACGGCAAAAAGGCTTAACCCTAGACAGGCACGCTGGGCCCTGTTCTTCAGCCGATTCGACTTCACCCTCACCTACCGCCCGGGGTCAAAGAACGTCAGGGCGGACGCCCTCTCCCGGCTGTTCCCGGGGGAGTCCCCGGATATGCCGGTGACCCAAGACACCATCCTCCCCCCTACCCGGGTGGTAGGTGTCGTCACCTGGGCCATCGAGTCGGTGGTCAGACAGGCCCAGCGTGCCGAGCCGGACCCAGGTACCGGACCCCGGCACAGACTTTTTGTTCCCTCCACTGTCCGGCCGCAAGTGCTAGAGTGGGGGCACTCTAGTCACTTCGCCTGCCACCCTGGCTCCCACCGGACAGCGGAGTTTATCAGCCGACGTTTTTGGTGGCCCACACTCCGGGGGGACGTTAAGGAGTTTGTGGGTGCCTGCACCATCTGCTCCCGGAGTAAGGCCTCCCATCGTCCTCCTTCGGGCCTCCTATGTCCCCTCCCTATCCCCGGTCGTCCTTGGTCCCACATCGCTTTAGACTTCGTTACGGGGCTCCCCTTATCCAAGGGTAAGGACACCATCCTAACCATTGTGGACAGGTTTTCCAAGGCTGTCCACTTTGTCGCCCTTCCCAAGCTCCCCTCCGCGGCCGAGACTGCTGACCTCCTCACGCTCCATGTGGTGAGGCTTCACGGCATTCCCCACAACATTGTGTCCGACCGGGGCCCCCAGTTCATCTCCAAGGTGTGGCAGGCCTTCTGTAAGGGAATTGGGGCCTCGGTCAGCCTCACCTCTGGATACCATCCGCAGTCCAACGGACAGGCCGAGCGGACCAACCAGGCCCTGGAGGCAGCCCTGCGTTGTGTCACCACCAGCAACCCCGCCTCCTGGGCCAAGTACCTACCATGGGTGGAGTATGCCATCAACACCATGGAGAGCTCCGCCACGGGTATGTCCCCTTTTGAATGCTCCTTGGGCTATCAACCTCCTCTCTTTCCCCAACAGGAGCTGGAGGTGGCAGTCCCGTCCACCAGGGTCCACCTCCGCCGGTGTCGGCGCATCTGGAGGACCACCCGGACCGCTCTGCTGCGGGCCACTGAGCGGTCCCGTCGCTGTGCCGACCGGCGGAGGGTGCCAGCCCCGGCCTATCGTCCCGGCCAGAAGGTCTGGCTGTTGGCCCGGGACCTGCCCCTCCAGACCGCCCAGACCTCCTCCCGTAAGCTAAATCCCCGTTATGTTGGGCCCTACACTATTGACCGGATTATTAACCCTGCAGCGGTTCGATTAAACCTTCCCCCTGCTCTCAAGGTCCACCCAGTATTTCACGTGTCCCTCCTCAAGCCTGTTTCCACTAGCCCCCTGTCCCCCCCCGTTCCAGCCCCCCCACCTCCCCGGGTCCTGAAGGATGGCGACCAGGTGTGGACGGTTGACCGCCTACTGGCTGTCCGCCGTAGGGGACGGGGGTTCCAGTATCTGGTGGACTGGGTGGGTTACGGCCCCGAAGACCGGAGCTGGGTGCCCCCGTCCTACCTCGCCGACCCCACACTCCTGGAGGATTTCTATCAGGCCCACCCGGACGCTCCAGGACGGTCGTCAGGTGCCTCCCCTAAGGGGGGGGGTACTGTTGTGAATCCCTCATCGGCTCCGCCCCCTCCTGCCTCGTTGGCGCTCGTTGAGCCTCATCAGGCTCAAGGGGAGACAGCTGGGTCCAGCTATCAACTCAGGAGGAGGCAGCCCTATAAGAAGCCCCAGAAACCTTCCTCCGACGCTTGATTATTTTGACCCATGTGGTTAGTTGTTTGGCTCTCCCTGTTGTCTATTCTCGTTCAAGTAGTTTCACTTCAGAGTTTGGTTTGTTTGTTATGTTGCTAACCTTAGTTGTTTTCTTTGTTGATCCTCGCTCCCCAAAGGAACCTGCCTCCCCCTGCCTAGACCCCCTGCCTGCCTATCGACTACGTCTCCTGCCTATGTCCCTGCCTGCCTAACGACCACCCCTCCTGCCTATGCCCCTGCCTGCCTGCCGCCTACTCCTCCTGCCTAACCCCCTGCCTGCCTGCCGCCTACTCCTCCTGCCTAAACCCCCCCGTCTGCCTGCCTGCCGACTATTCCCCCTCTCTGCTCTGGACTGGTTAGTACACGTACATATTTCAACACTTCACTCATCTACATAGCTACACCACACTAGTTTTGCACGCTAGACACTCACACCCAGACACATAGAGTACAGTCCCACTCACACCTCATTTACATTATCCAGTTCTCTGGCATCCACACATTCCCCCCACTTAGGCCCCGTTAGAGTAGGTTTATTCTTTTGTCCATCATTTTAATAAATCCTTTATTGTTAGTTTGCCTCTTGTGTCCGTCTGTTCTGGGGTTCTGCCACACTTGACTCTTTTGCTAGTGCTACCATAACAATATATTCCAGACTGTTTGCATCATTAACTTAATACTGTCGCTTCTCAAGACCTCCTGTCATTGGAGGATGTGGAGCTGATCGCAGAGCTCTCAGGATGTCCTCCTCCCGTACATCCTGCCACCTGTCACACTGACTGCCGATCCAACAAGTATCGTTCCATATCCGGTGTCTGCAATAACAGGTATCTGGTCTCATTTCTGTCATTTCATTGATTGGTGAGTAACATGTCAACATGTTGAAACAAGGCAGCTGGTGAAACCGGGAACAAGTCGGCAACCAATCAAAATGTTCAGACTTTTATTCTGAAAGATGTAACTTTAGAATCAATGACACACTCGCTAGTCAAGCCAAAATATTGCATTACAATGGATTCGGTGAGATCTCCCCACTACTACCTAGCAGGGCCGCTTTAAGGGGGGGCTAGCTGGGGCGGTGGCACAGGGCCTCGCGCTTTGGAGGGCCTCGCGTGAGGCAGGGTAAAAAAACATTTTTAACATTTTTTTGGTACCCTGGCTGGCGAGGCCCTCCAAAGCGCCAGGCAAGGGACAATATTATTATTTTTGCCTTTAATACATTTCTAAATGTTCACACGTGATAATCATAGTCAATTATATCTAAAAGCTAGCATACCTGTAGGACAGGGAGATTCTTAGCAACAGAAAAAAGTAATTTCCCCCTATGACACCTTACGTGAAACGTGAATTGTGGGCGCGCGTTGACACTTGTTGTGCATAGTGACTGCTTAGTGCAACTGACAAAATGCAGAGGGAACGAGACCGAGGAAGAAAATGTTAATCGGGTGCTGAAAAAATAAATAAAAATAAAAGAAAGGAAGGCTTCAGGGCCTCGCTTAGAGGTTCGTTCGAAACATTTCTAAAAACAAGTGAGGCTCCCGTTAGCACCGAAGAAGCTAACGTTACTGCTAGCACTAGCAATGCTAGTAGTAGCACGGCACAGCCCCCCCTGAGAGGCAAAGATGATGTCTCGGAGGTGGAGGAGGACAACAGCTACACCGGCAGCAGTGGGGCTGCCCAGCCCCAGGTGATGATGGTCAGGAGTGGCGGAGTAGAGGATACGGAGGCGGAAGATGGAGCTACTCAGAGCAGCAGCAGCAGGGGCTGCAGGGCTGAGAGTGATGGAACGCAAGACGAGCCTACGGTGTCAGATATGTCATGTATGATGATCCTGGTAAATTGGCCGGTACATATGAACTCTACAGTTACAGAAGTGATCATTAGAAGAGGTCCCCCAAAGATGAAACCTGGATTTAGTTATCCTAAAAATAATGAGAACAGAAACTTTAGTGAAACTTTATTTCTCCGAAAACTACCAAATGGGGAAAAAATAGAAAGAAAGTGGCTTGTGTACTCTCAAAAACGGGACATGTCTTTTTGCTTTTGCTGTAAGCTTTTCAACATAAAGGATAGGCCTACATGGTGGTGAGTAACATCTCTATTCATGTCAATAATGGCTTGTGCGTATTTAATGTTGGGTATGATGACTGCTTTATCCTAAATCCTAATCCTTTACGAGTATAAAAGGTTTGAAATGAAACAAACATGGTTGTAAACTATCTAAATAAGTAGATATTCTATTGTCTATCAGCACAGCATGTGAGCGCATTTCTTGCAATATATCGGTGCGTGCGTGTCGCGCGGTTATAATAGTAGCCTACATCATTATAAAAGGCCTCGCAAATCTGACTTCGCACAGGGCCTTGCATATCTCCCAAACGGCCCTGCTACCTAGTTAACACTACACTATAACACTACTTTACATTGTTAGCAGGCTCACAAGATGGCGGCGCGTTCACACGCGAGGCTGGGGGCGCTCTTACCATCGGTGCTTTTTAGGGTTTTTATGTACATTTGTATGTACATTTTTATTTCAGTACTTATAGGGAACTGTTGTGCAAATAGTACCAACAGCAGGCATGACTTACTAGAAGTTGGTGCGCAAAACGGAAGGACGGTAACAGCGGAGTTTCTGAAACAACAAAGGATTCCTGACGAGATTGCCCGGACACCGGGGAACGACTGGTACACAGTCCCGACCCTGAGGCGCAAACGTCGGCGTAGGGACCGCAAGCAACGCCAGGGCTGAGGAGGAGCACGGACAAGCCAGCTTTGCCGAGTATCTTCCTCTCTAACGTAAGATCCCTCGCTAACAAGATGGACGAACTGAGACTGCAGGTCGCTACCAACAACACCGTGGGGGATAGCTGTGTGATTATTCTCACAGAAACCTGGCTCAGAGAAACCATTGTCGACTCTGCGGTCGCGCTACAAGGCCGCTTGCTACACCGAGCGGACAGGACGAAGCCTAGCGAGAAAACGCGTGGGGGCGGCCTGGTTATATCTACGAAGGACAGCTGGTGCTTAAACACAAAAACTGTGAGTAGCCACTGCTCCCCAGACCTGGAATACTTGACTGTTAAATGCCGCCCCACATACCTCCCGAGGGAATTCAACGCAGTGTACATAACAGCTGTTTACATTGCACCAAGCGCGGATGCTAGCTTAGCATTAGCCCAGCTACATGACGTCATCAGTAGTGGACAGAGCACAGATCCTCAGGCAGTGCACATCATCGCGGGGTATTTTAATCATGCCGACCTGAAGGTAGTACTACCCAAGTTCTATCAGCAGGTTAAATGTGCAACAAGAGGAGATAACACACTGGACAAGGTATACACCAACATCAAGCTTGCCTACAAAGCAAAGCTAGCTCATCTAGGCATGTCTGACCACGTGTCCATCCTCCTGATCCCAGCCTACACTCCCATGAGGAAAAGTGCTCCCATCACCACTAAGACTGTCAGAACCTGGCCAGCAGGGTCCGCTCCACTGCAGATCTGCCTGAATGACACCTCATGGCAGGAATATGAGCATGAGGACCTGGAACAGTTCACGTCGTCGGTTCTGAACCACATAGTGAACTGCACCAACTCAGCCACCGTGGACAAACGTGTCCGGGTCTACCCCAACAGGGGGTTCAGCACATGAAAAACTTCAGAGCCAACAGGCTCTCCGCCGCTGAGGGCGACCCCCTGCTGGAGGAAGAGCTGAACTCCTTCTACGCCCGGTTCGACGAGGGGCGAACGGAGGTAACCACAACACAAACACCACTCTCTCCAGCTCTCAGCAGCCTCACCCTCACATAGGGCTTTCACACCGGCAAAGAACCGTGCCGGTTCGCGTTCGGAAACCTGCGAACCCTGGAGCTGTCTGGCGAACGAGCCCGCGTTCACACCAATTTAAATGGAACCATCCTCGTCATCAACAGAGGGCGTTAAAAAGAAGAAGATCAGCAGAGGGCGTTGCTCAATTAAGTAAACAAAATCGGAAAAAATGGCAGATCGCATTGATCAACTGATGGCTTTCCTGATGTTACTCCAAATATTTGTTTTCACGCAATTATCCATGGCCCAACAACTGCTTATCAACAGAAGAGACAGAAGAGAAAGAAGAATACCACGTAGAAGGCAATTACGCCTAAGGCGAATGGTATGTAAAAAGGATATGCAATGTTATATATATTCGCTGGAAATAACGTAACGTTCGAGTCAGCAAATAAGTTTGTAATTTATCATCTAACGTTAATTATAACAAAGCATGGGATGACAATGGACATTTTATGGAAAATGTAACTTTACAGGCAATCATAAACGCCATGAGAACACGGAGGGTGTGGGCACATCCACGGACACAGGAATGGTGGGATGACATTGTTCCCGGTTTCGACAATGACATGTTCATAAGGAACTTTCGGGTGTCCCGGGAGTCCTTCACCTACATCTGTCGTCGCCTAGGCCGTGTCCTGCAAAGGAAGACCACCAACTACCGGTTATCTGTACCTGTGTCTAAAGGGGTTGCCGTCGCCCTGTGGAGACTGGCCACCGACAATGATTACAGGAGTGTCAGTCACCTTTTTGGCATTGGCATTTCTACTGTTTGTCTTTGTGTGCAGGATTTCTGCAATGCAGTTATTAAGGTGCTGCTTCCTGACCACATTAAGACCCCTGATTCCCGTAAATTGATGGAGATGGCTCCCCATCAAACACCGCATCGATTACAAAATCCTTCTCCATACTTTCAAGGCTATCCATAACCTCTTCCATCCATACCTGTCCGACCTCCTCCACATCAAAATTCCCACCCGGTCCCTCAGGTCTGCCTCCTCCATCAACCTGACCGTCCCCCCAGCCCGTCTGTCCACCATGGGGTTTAGAGCCTTCAGCCGCTCCGCCCCTCGCCTCTGGAACTCCCTCCCCCCCGACATCAGGAACATTGTTTCAATTTCCTCATTCAAAACCCACCTGTTTACGCAGGCGTATCCCTGTTGATTTACTGTTCCTGTGCTGCTCTGCTGCTAGCTATGTTTTATACTGTATATTTCTATGTATTTTGTATTTAGAATTTTGTAACAGTTTTTTAAAATTTGTTGTTGTACGGCGACCTTGAGTGCCATGAAAGGCGCCTT
Organism: Nansenia antarctica; assembly: GCF_963989245.1. NCBI lineage: Eukaryota > Metazoa > Chordata > Actinopteri > Argentiniformes > Microstomatidae > Nansenia > Nansenia antarctica. The sequence goes on from NC_137675.1 coordinate 46,758,915, forward strand.
ATAAAATAAATGTATTATTATTATTATTACATTTTTCGGCAACAGGTGGAGGGCACCTCAATGCGTTGGAGCGATAGATGGCAGCCACATCCCCATAATAGCACCTGAAGCGTTCCCACGTGACTATTATAACAGAAAGGGATGGCATTCAATCATACTTCAGGGTGTTGTTGATGGCAAGGGTCTGTTCTGGGATGTTTGTGTTGGTTTTCCTGGGAGTGTCCATGATTCACGGGTTCTGAGGCAGTCTCATTTGTGGGAAATTGTGACTGATGGACACTTTTTTAATCAGCACACCGCAAACATCTCAGGACGTGACATAGGACACTACCTAATTGGAGACCCTGCGTACCCTCTGCAACCATGGCTGATGAAGCCTTTTTCTGATACAGGCCGACTGACCCAGGAGCAACACATTTATAATGGCAGGCTAAACAGTGCTAGGGCAGTTGTGGAGACATCCTTTGGAAGGCTGAAAGGTAGATGGAGGTGTCTCTTAAAGAGGAATGACTGTCAATTGGACCTCACCAAAAAAATGGTGATGGCCTGTTGTGTACTGCACAACATTTGTGAGGAGCATGGGGACCGCTACATGCCAGACCCTCCAGTGATGGAGAATGTGCAGCCACCTGTTCGTATGTTCCAGGAACGTCAACAGGAAGGAGCTGGTGTGAGAGCTGCACTGCTTGAATATTTCAACTCAGACTGATGGACAGATGCAGTATTTTATTTGTGATATGATTTGTTAAAGAACGTGCAGCCACGAACGTGCAGCCAGTTCGTGTGTTCAGCCACCTGTTCGTGTGTTCCAGGAACATCAACAGGATGGAGCTGCACTGCTTGAATATTTAAACTCTGACTGATGGACAGATTACAGTTTCAAGTTTATTTGTGACATTATTTGTTAAGACATGTAAAGCATTTTTTTGAATTGCCCCTGTTGTATGAAATGTGCTATACAAATAATATCCTTTTTCAGTATTTCTTGCAATATGCAAAGCACTTTGAATTGCCCCTGTTGTATGAAATGTGCTATACAAATAAACTTTCCTTGCCATTAATGCAGGTAAGACAAGGCAGCGGTGCCGTTAGTGAGTCAACTGTCTACAGTGGGCTTGTTCCAAGAGTCTGATCATCTGGGGGAAGAAGCTGTTTGTTAGTCTTGTTCTGTACATTTGTTCTTTTCTATATTTCTCCCCCCCCCCCCCAACAAAATCAGACAGCAATGGTTTTCAACCCCAAAAATAAAGAAACACAAATATAACAGAAAGTGTACGTGTGTCTATAAAGTTCTTCCCATATTTAAACATGTATCAAATATAAAGTAATATGTACAAGAAATGAATGAATGGTCTTTATTGTCATTAATACAGTACAGGTACCATACAAAGACATTTAGGAGGGGGGGCTCCAAGAAGGCACAACAGCGGCTCTACTTCGAGAGTCCTCAGGAACTACCACCTCAGACAGGAGCTGCTTGTGACCTTCTACCGCAGCACAGTGGAGAGCATCCTCACCTACTGCATTTGCGTGTGGTTCTTCAGCTGCACAGCCGCAGAGAGGAAAGCGCTACAGGGAGTCGTGAGATCGGCCCAGAAGATCATCGGCGCCCCCCTCCCCTCTCTGGAAGAGCTGTACAACACACGCTGCCTCAGGAAGGCCTCCAAGATCTCCAGGGACCCATCCCACCCTGGGAACGAACACTTTGTTCGGCTGCGCTCAGGCAGGCGGTTCAGGACCATGTTCGCACAGACAAACAGACTGAAGCTCAGCTTCTACCCTAGGGCCATTCAGGCCCTGAACACAGCAAAGACCTAGGTTCTAGGCTCTGGACAATCTAGACAATTTGATGGCAGCTACTAGATTGTAAACATAAGTGCAATATTGTAATACAACTGTGAACATTCTAAACCTGCTAACTGCGACACTTTAATGAATGTGCAACAAATATTATGTGCAATATGACAACCCATGTGTACATAAGGTTCAGATATAGGAAAAAGTTAGGATATTTATATCATAGCATAGTGTACAGCACAGTGTTTTATTGTATAGTATAGTAGTATAGTAGATAGTGTACATAGCCTTATTTATGTCAATCAGCTCTTTTCTCTTGTTTTACCCTTGGCTCGCTTGTTTTTAGTCTTTTTTCCAAGCACCAGGGGAGCCCCCCCTCCTAAATTTCGTTGTATGGTACCTGTACTGTATTAATGACAATAAAGACCATTCATTCATTCATTCATTCAAAACAAGCTGTGTTGGTTATCTAGCGAGTGTGTCATTGATTCTCAACAACGCTGGAATGTATTTACACTTTCCAGAATATAAGTCTGAACATTTGATCGGCTGATGACTTGTTCCCGGTTCCACCAGCTGCTGTCACATGGAGTCGGCAAAGCTGAATGTATATAGATATACTATGCTATGTCACTATATGGACAACAGTATGTGGACACAATCCCCTGGAGGCATGGGTCTCTGGCACACCACTACAATGTTAACTTTCACCCAACCAGCAGGGTTACTTTAAAGCACCATAACTGGATCAAGCTTGCAAAAAAACTGTGTTGGTTGGCAAACCAATTAGAGATTAAAGATGGCATACAGTACACACCTGTGTTGTGTTATGGGATATCTTGTAAATACTAAGACATGTTTTTCAGACAGAACCCTCTCTGGGGAGCAGCCAACAGCGCCTTGGCCAGATGGCTTCCAGCAGAGTATGAGGATGGAGAAAGGCAGCCCAGGGGCTGGAACCGCGGGCAGCTCTATAACGGGTTCCAACTTCCTCTGGTAATCTCTAAAGTTCACTTTTCAAAAAATGCCGGTCGAGAGAGCACGCTGGCGTTGCTTGTTCGCCGCTTCTCCGCCCGAAATCTAGATATACTTGCAGTATACAGAGTAGATTGTCCTACAAAGAAACTTAGATTTCTTAGTCATCTAAAAATTAATTAGACCCCTAATTTCGCTGTACAGCTCAGCACGTCACTGACGTGTAACAAACAGATACTAATACGCCCTTTCGGGACTCGCTCACTGACACACAGTGTCTCTCTCCATCTGGCAGCTTGTCTCTGCCTCGTTCACTGCCAGGGGGAACAAACACACCAAGGTTAAATAGACCAGTTGGATAACGAGGCTGATTACTGACACCTGTCCGCAATCAGCCCTGTCATCCACCCTCCACCACAGTCTGGCTCCACCTGCAGGCCAGAACGTGCCATGCTCCCCACATGTGCATCAACTGATTTTGTTAAGACGAGACCATTCATTAATTATACAATGGGTCATGATTATGAAGACACATTCACAGCTTACAGTCAACAAGACCATTTTTCAAAAAGGCTGGTGATCTAGAGATCCATCATAAGAGTACTTGTCTGGTCCTATGATTTCCCTGGAAATGACAGCAAATGAAACTACAGTTTATGACATTTTACTTCAGTGTTATGTCCTCTGTGAAAATGGGGAGAGCAACATATCTCCAATTCTGAGTCGATGCTCCTTGTTCTCACTGTATTAATAGGTACTGTATTAATAGGTACTGATTTAATGTATTAACTGTATTAAGGTACGGGAAGTCAGCAAGAACATGATGCAGAGCACCAGGAAAGGAACTGTGGAAGACTGTGCCTATTAGTCATCTAAAAATTAATTAGACCCCTAATTTCGCTGTACAGCTCAGCACGTCACTGACGTGTAACAAACAAATAATAATACGCCCTTTCGGGACTCGCTCACTGACACACAGTGTCTCTCTCCATCTGGCAGCTTGTCTCTGCCTCGTTCACTGCCAGGGGGAACAAACACACCAAGGTTAAATAGACCAGTTGGATAACGAGGCTGATTACTGACACCTGTCCGCAATCAGCCCTGTCATCCAAATAATAATATATCCAATAATAGGTACTGTATTAATGTATTAACTGTATTAATAGGTACTGATTTAATGTATTAACTGTATTAATAGGTACTGATTTAATGTATTAACTGTATTAAGGTACGGGAAGTCAGCAAGAACATGATGCAGAGCACCAGGAAAGGAACTGTGGAAGACTGTGCCTATTCTCAGATGCTGGTGGACTGGGGCCAGTACATAGACCATGACATATCCTTCACTCCTCAGAGCACAAGCAAAGCTGCTTTCTTGGGAGGACTGGGGGTCATTCCACTAAAGGTGGATCAGTTTAGCTGCGCTATAAATAAATGCGGCGCTCAGGGAACTCGAGATTGGAATTCAAGCCTCAGGTGATTCCTCGAATGAGGATCAGCCTTGTGTCATCAGTGTTCACAGAAGACAGGCTTACAAATCTTCGATATGGGCGCGTGCACGCAGACATACGCAGCCCAGAAGAGTCGATCTGTCGAAATGAAGATACTCCACTCTGCAGGGGTACTACATTTGCGCAGCATTCCGAATTATTGATTTTTATGAAGACGGAGAAATAAGATGTAAAATAGTGCAATACTGCCGCAATTAACAAGGCGAGGGAAATGGTTTGGCAAGAAATTGCTGACCGATTAAATGCGTAGGTCATACTAGCCCCAGTTATTGTTATATGTTCATATTTTAATAAATGAATATTACTACTGTGGTGATATCAGCAGCAGGCTACAATCTGTCATATCGCCATAATGGCCTAGTGGTACCGACTGCTGCCACAGGATTTATTCGTCATTTTTAGACGTGGTTCGAATCCCGCTTCAGACGCACTTTTTACTGCATTTCGTTGTCTGAATCTAATCTAAAATCTTATTTAAAAAAGTATGTAGGCTATAAAATTATGGTGCAGGCTAATTTACAAGAATTGACACGATTACAATGGTGTTTGAAGCCTTTGCATGAAATCTTCGGTTAAATGTAAAAAAAAAAGAAAAAAGAATGACTTAGTCAAGTCTCGAACTCGCAACCTTTGGAACTCGAGTCGGCTGCCTTAACCACTACACCAGCCAGACCACTGTGCTGACAGCAATGCAAGTTGAGACAATTACTTTTTTTTTTTACACTCTTTTCTTTATTGATCTATCGATCTATCTATCACACTTTCAAAATATCAAGTTATCTATCACACAATCAAACTATCTATCGATCGATCACACTTTCAAAATATCAAATTATCTATCTATCACACAGTCAAACTATCTAATCTATCTATCTCGTGTGAAGTGGGAACTAATATTTCCTAAAAGACACAATGAGGAACTATCGTTCGGGGTTTAGTTTCCGCCTGTGAGCCTTTTTTGACGCACGGATGACTATAGCCTGTGTTTTAGCCTGGTCGGGACCAGGCTAATTATATCTGACTCAGAAGGAGCTCAACCAAGCAGCGAATTATTTGAGCCACATTGATGGCACCAAACGCAAGCTAACATTTTCGAGGCTTTGAACTTTATCGAGGCTTAGAACTTTATCGAGCTTCGTGGAATAGGGCCCTGGACTGTTTGAGTATATGTGAAAACATAAACCCCTGCTTCCCTATTGAGGTAACTCCTCACCCCTCATCATATGATCCCCCTAACCAATCACAGTTGTCTTATGATCCCCCTAACCAATCACAGTTGTCTTATGATCCCCCTAACCAATCACAGTTGTCTTTCTCTTCCTGTTTTGGGGATTTCTTTCTTTAACATTCTATATTCTACCATATGTAACACGTTCATTTCAACATTGTTGAGAATCACAACACAAACTCACTAGTCAAGCCAAAATACTGCAGTGCAGTGGCTTCAGAGTAATCCCCACTGCTACCTAGTTAACTATAACACTACTTTACATAGTTAGCAGGCTCACAAAACAAGCTGTGTTATGACTAGTGATGTGTCATTGATTTTCAACAACGTGGAAATGAAAGAAAAATCCGAACATTAAATCGGATGCCGACATGCGGACCAAAACACGAACGTGTAACATATTCATACAGTATATAATATACATATATTTTGTGAAATAATCCACATCTCTTGCTATTTAAGAAGTACAATGGGAAAAGACATCATCTTATGTCAACATTTTACATTAGGTCAATAACTGGAATCATTTCCAACGCCAAAGGTATTTTTCTAATTCTAAATAGTACATTTAGTGCTTCTATAATACAGTCAACATGAATTAATTCATTCTCATTTGGACAAGTTTTGAAGCTCAAGCTACAGTATCTAATTCGGTTGTTAAGTCGTGACGTGTTTCCGGGTCCAACGTTGGCTGAGGCGCTCTCTTCGAAATGCCGCAGTAATAATAATAATTCATTATATTTGTATAGTGCTTTTCCGAGGCTCAAAGACGCTGACAAATATGGGAAAAACGTTGTTGTATGAATAGATCCGAGTCTAAAAAACGATTGAACTGAAATTCTACCGCTTTAGTACACTGGTACTCTGGTGCGGGGAATTTTTAATTTGGACCCGGAAATTGCTAAATTTCTGTTGACGTCAGACTTAACAACCGAATTGCATTTCATTATTCTGATACAGGGAGTGTTTTAATTTGGTCTGTATGACACCTGGTCACTACTGGCTTAGAGGACATTCATATCCCACAGATAATTGTGACACGTTCTAGTCCTCTTGGTCCTCATATCGGCAACCAAACAAATGTTCAGACTTTTCTTTTTAAACCAGGGCTCTCAAGTCTCACGCATTGGGCGTGAGACACACGCATTTCAACCCGTTCACACGCTGACACGCCCGTGTGTCTCACGCCCAATGCGTGAGACTTGAGAGCCCTGATAAACACACAAACTACGTTTCAACGTTGTTGAGAATCACAACACAAACTCACTACTCAAGCCAAACATACATACAACAATACATTACATTGTTAGCAGGCTCACAGAACAAGCTGTGTTAGTTGACTAGCGATGTGTCATTGATTTTCAACAATGCGGAAATGTGTTCACATTTTTTATAACAAAAGTCTGAACATTACATCGGATCCCGATGCCGTGTGCATTGTCTCATTCACATCACAACATGCTGATAGAACATCAACATGCTAAAAACACATAACTACACATAACTAGATGATCACACAGTCCTTGCTTTTGAAGACGTCCTAAAATGTAAGTTTGTTTTACAAGCCATGTATCACTCAACCAGTATATCAAGTGGGCTCTTCAACACTTCAACGTTTGTAATATGCAAAAACAATGGAAAACAAATTGTTTTTAAAAAGAAAAAAGGAAGAAGCTTTTTGTTCATTGTGTGGGCGGCTGTGTTTCAGGAGGTAGAGTCGCCGTCTAATGATCACAAGGTTGGCAGATCAGCGGTTCTAGCCCCGGCTCGCCACATGTCGAAGTGTCCTTGGGCAAGACACTGAACCCCAAATTTGCTCCCAGTGAGCGGGCCGGCGCCTTGCATGGTAGCCTGCCGCCATTGGTGTGTGAATGTGTGTGTGAATGGGTGAATGAGAGGCCGTTGTAAAGCGCTTTGGAGCAGCTTTGGAGCAGCAAAAAAGGCGCTATATAAGTGCAGTCCATTTACCATTTAATTTGCGCGAGAGTTGCCGGCATGCGGCCCCTTTCAACAGACCGTGTCACATACAGTCTGTAATTATCTTCTCTCTGCTGCAGACTCTCCCTCAGGACGTGTTGTCCAGGAACAAAAGCTGTCTGACGTTTTTCCGCTCCTCGCCTGCCTGCTTCTCTGGCCACGTCCCGCCCGCTGTGGCCGACACCAGACACACGCTACAGCGGCAACAAATGAACTCAATCACCTCTTTCCTGGACGCCTCCACTGTGTACGGCCACACCCTGTTTTTACAGAGTGCCCTCCGGAACCTGTCAAGCCCCCGGGGTCAACTGGCCGTCAATCCTGGACTCACAGACCCACACGGCAGAGCGTACCTGCCTTCCGTCTCCACCAGCCCGTCTGCATGTTTTCAGAACCCAGCCGACCCCAGAGGGCCGAGGGTGGAGTGCTTCCTGGCTGGAGACAGCAGGGTGAACGAGATCCTGCCCCTGGCAGCACTGCACACGCTGTGGGTGAGGGAACACAACCGGATAGCAGAGGCTCTGGAGGACCTCAACGCCCACTGGAGCTCAGAGACCATCTATCAAGAGACCCGCAAGATCATTGGAGCGCTGCACCAGGCAAGTCTGTTGGAATTAAAATCAGAATAATCAGTTATTTTGGTTGACTGCTCCAAGAAAGAGGAGAGATGTTTTCTATCGCACAAATGGACGTTTATTGAAGATCACACGTGTAGTACAGAGTTGCACCTTAACCTGAGGTGGTCTCCGAAAAAGGTGTTCTTCTTCAGATTACATTACATTGTATACTTTCACAAGACACAGAGTTCTTCCCCTTTTGGCCACTATGATGTAAGAGCTGAATGGCCTATTAGAATGTTTTAAAACTATGAATGGAGTGTTGTCTTGTGTTAAGCCCAATGCACACAGAATTATTTCAATTGGTGTGAATGGAGAATCGAATGTTGTGGTGCGATAATATCGCATCGCACGCCGTGTGCATTGTCTCATTCAAAACAATGGAATCGAATTCGGCGGTGCGACAAAATCGGGGCTGTTCTCCATTCAGACGTGAGAGTTTTTTATCGGTTCTTACAACACCTGGATTCATGGTCATCAGACAGTTCCCAGACAGTAGCTTACAATGGGTCGTATGTGTTCTTAGGATACAATACTCATGATGTGCATATTAAAACAGGAAAACTGATAAGATATGTAACATCATGACTTAAGCAGCTGGTGCTGGAGAATGGACAATAGGACCTTTGAAAAATATATCCTAACAAGTCCCACTGTCTATTATGGAAACTAGGGCTGTCCAATGATACAAGAAAGTAATAATAATAATAACATTTATTTGTATAGCGCTTTTCCTGCAAACGTTGCAGCTCAAAGTGCTCATGCTAAGTAATTAAAATAAGTGTATTGTTTTATGTCAATCACAAATTAATTTTGGTTTAGTTCATATTTGGTTTTATATCATTTAGCCCTTATTAAAGATGTTTTCACTGTAACGCTACACTGGGCTGTAAATGTCTTGTGAAGAAAGTGAAGAAAACACAAAATAGCCACGTGTTGTTTTAGCATCTTTTCAGCCAATAACAATTCAGCCAGTTGTGTACCTCTATAATACCTCTATAATACCTCTATAATACCTCTATAATACCTATATAATACCTCTATAATACAGGTAAATGACATGAATAAATAAACACTATACACTGGCAAAGTGATTGCATCACAATCAAAGAATATCAAAAATATGTGGAGACAAACATATCAAGCTGGTATAATAAAGCTCCTTTACCCTATTCCACCTAAACTGCTGGAAATGAACACTCCTCATATGTCAGAATTATAGATTGCAAGTTGTTTTGTTGTATGTTTTTCTTTTTGTGGAAGATACACTATCTAAAGGTCTATTCTTTTCTGTTGTTGTTGTTGTTGTTGTTGTTTTTCTCTCCCAGATTATCACCATAAGGGATTATGTTCCAAAAATCATTGGAAGAGAGGCTTTTGATCTCAACGTCGGTCCCTATGGGGGCTATGATCCAATCACAGACCCGTCAGCCTCCAACGTGTTTGCTACCGCAGCGTTCCGCTTCGGCCATGCCACCATACCCACGCTGCTCAGGAGGCTCAACGAGAGCTTCCAGGAACACCATCTCTTCTCCTCTCTGAGCCTGCACAACACTTTCTTCAGTCCTTGGAGATTAGTCAAAGAAGGTCAGTGTTCTCTCATGATGTCTCCTCTTTGAGCGAGTGCACTGTGGCATATTAAATACAGATTACCCAGCTGGGTAACACTTTATAATAATGTCAATTGATACGCTGTTTATACACCATTCATAAACAAGTGTACAGTAAAACATGTTGTAGCGCCCCTCCATAAAAGGAGAGCGACGAAGTAGCCTGCGAATTTTTACAATTGACGTTTACTTCTAGTATCGAAGTTTTTCACTCAATGTAATTTCATAAGATTCACATTTGTAGCACATAATGTTCCTATGATTCTGCTAACAATATAAAAGGCTCATATACTGTATGTACGACTATAACAAGTAAGTATGCATTATACCAGTTGTAGGCAGTTAGGTAACGTTCTAAAAGCTGTCCGCTGGACAAGAATTCTACTGTACACAAACGGTCTTCATTAGATAAACCAATACATATAAACACTGTGTATGACAAAATATGGATTGACTGTTTTAACTTGTGTGAATAGTTGTTGTTACCACTCATACAATGTTTCAATATAATCCGTTTCACCATTCATTAATTATAAGTCCAGATGTGAGGTGTCCGTCGCGCTCAGAGCGTCCGATTCTATCAACTACATTTGGTCACGCTACGGCCGAAATGTGGTTTAATGTTGACCAATTTCGGAGGGGGATCCCAATGACAGATCAATACAACCTAACTATCAGTTGGTTTCCAAGGGATATGTTCACGCGCACAGCAAGTTTCACCAGTTTCCGGATTTGTTAAGCAGTCAAGAAAGGTAAGAAAGATTTTCCTATCGTTTTTCTTACATGAATTATTCTCCCTACATGAATAAAACATACCT